>NC_141230.1:3582500-4012500 GCF_054856515.1 Filicampus tigris
ATACTGAACAGCAAAACAAAACAAAACTAATTTGGTGAAGCCTGAAGACTTTACTTATGATCTGATACAATACCATCACACCAACACAATGTTAAAATGTGCAGTGTACTTTACTGTATATGACTACTGTCTGAGACTTTAAAATCAATTAATAGTGCAATTAGTGTCATAAGGAGTCTTTCAAGAGACACATTTTTTTTCTTTCATAAGGAAACTAAAAATTCAAATTATCTACCAACCCCTTAAAATTATGTTTATATATAAGACTACATGTTTTATTTATTGATTCAATTCATGTTTTCCACATTATGACTCATGCAAGTTTCATTTATGAATGTATTAGTTGATTTTTATTGTTGTTGGTCATTGTTGCTTGCATATACAGTTTTTTATTTGTCATAATGGATATATTCCTTTTTCTTAAGGTTTTATTTTTTTTAATAATGGTTTTATGTATTTGTTGACACTTCTAAACCAAACTTTATGTTCTTTTCCGTTCCTTTTGCTGTACCACTGACTTATAAATATGTTTTAAAGTAACGTGTTGATACCATATTTGAAATATGTTGAATGCTTTACTTTTATGAAGTTTGAGACATTTAACGCTGTGGCTAAAATGCAAACATTATAAGTGTAAATATTAATTTAATGAATTACTTTTCAATCATTTTTAACAAAAAAGAAGTGCCCAAATCAAGTACAGTATTGGTCCAGACAGCATTGTTTGGAGTAGCATTTCCCTAAAATCCCCACCAGAGGGAAATAGTCAGCTGCAGTTCATCTTCATTGCGATGCATTTAAATACAACTTCATCTTTTCACTCACTCAACTCCATTATCCAAGTAACAGTCAATATGTTCCACTTTTATATTTTATCATCTTGTATATGCCAAGCTATATGAGACTATTTTCAAACAGTTAATTGTTTCCTGTATGTCGATCTTAGAATGTTTAAACATTCACATATAGTCTTAATTCTTATTCTTATTATAATTATTAGACGCAGATTTTATATTAAATACATAAATCCATATTACATCTTATATCTTAAAAATCTAATTTTCTTCATCCTCAAGTGACCCTCTTTTCATTTCGTTCGTTCATTTTCGTTTTTAAATGCTTCTACCCTTGGGAAAAAAAAATCAATCAATATGTTTTCCCTAGTTTTATTTAATCTGTCATTTGGCTGTGTTACAAGCAGCATACAGCATACTTATCCGACGTGACATTCTTTCATTAGGAATCATTTCCATAGCATACAACATTAGCCCTCTCCTGTTTGGGAAACAACAGATGAGGCTAGGGTAGGCTCTCAGGGGAGAAATTCCCTATAATTCCTTAATTAAATGGAATAATTTAATTACAGTAATTTAGGCAGCATTCATCAATATAATTGTTTCTGGGGTGCAGCATTATAATTGAGCTTGAAATGAAAACAAGTCCATTTTGCATCTTCTTTGTGATCTTCCACCGTGTTGCTGTTTCTCTGCGGCATTTTTCCCTTTGATGGGCGGCCATTCCACAACATTTATTACAGCCATTTAATTTAAGATCTCTACAGGCTCGGACAAGAAGACGAGAGATGATAGCACCGCTCACTGTTGGCCTTCTAATCTGATCCTCCCTGCTGGCCTTTCATAAAATCTCCAAACATGCCGCCGCCATCTCAAACTGTCTTGGATTTCAACCACAATGGTGAGTCCAATTCATAACCCCCCCTCACCCCCAAATAATAAAACATCATTTTGCTCTAATCTGCCTCAAGAATGTAGCCCGTTTGAAGTCGACAGTGCTCCGTCTTGCGATGGAGTAATTGCCCTCACAGGTGTACCCTTGACGGACAAACCTGGCCATTGTTCACCATGGGGAACTTCGGCCTGGAGAAATTCTTCTGTCGGACAAACTGATCTCTATTCTGGCACTGACATCTTCTTGTCAATGCACTTGTATTATTTGGTTTCACAGTTTATTGTAATCTGATTGTGACAAAGTTACTGAAAGTTTTATTTTGTTCCAGGTCTCCTCCTACAGGCACCTCACTGAAGCAGATGATTTATTTATCTTATATATTTAAAAAAAAAAAAACAGAAAATATGAGAAATAGAAAATATCCGTTCAGGGGTTTTTACTGTGGCCATGCATCATAGAATCCTAAATTAACGAGCCAGTCAAGATATATTTTTTAACATCTTAGCTGTAATACTAGTGTAAAAACGACCTACACACTGTAAAAACAACAACAACAGCATTACTGTCCCTCTAAACTTTGACAAATAATGACGTACATTATGAAACTTGTATTATTTGGGCCGACAGTTTATTGTAATCTGATTCTTGACAAAAGTTACTGAAAGTTTTTATCTTATTCCAGGTCTCCACTCACAGGCATCTCACCAAAGCAGATGATTTATTTATCTTTAACCGAAAAAATAAAAAATCCCCATTCCAAACGAGAAATAATCCGTTCAAGGGGTTAACTGTGGCCAGAATCCAACATGAACAAAACAGAAAAAATTAAATGTTTTAACTTTTTAAGGGACACTTGGGTGATCTTAACATTGGCACTTATATAATAGGTTTGCATGTAAAAATGACATCAGTACTAAAGTGCCCCCCCAAAAGACTCTGTAGTGATTTAAGGTCTTTTTTTGTGATTAGATTTCCGACAAATTGCCCCGCCCCTTTTGGGTCGTGGCTTATGTTATGTTTTCGGTCCCCCCCCTTCCCTCCCCGGCTAAAGGTAGGATAATAGGCTGGCTAATAGCAACAATTTGCTTCAGGTCGTTAAAACAAAAGGTGTTAGCACAACAACATTAGCTCCTTACTCTGCGTCCAGTCCGCGTCGTTCTTTATGTCGCTTGGTTGCCTCCCAAGCAGTCGCGTGCGTTGTTCGACGCCGCTTGTAGCTGCCAGAGTGTGAGGTAAGCCCTTCATCGAACAAGCGTCAATGTTCAGCGAACAAAAAGTTCCAGCGAGGCTGACTCCACAACCGAGTGTGGCCGCATTGGAACGTACCTTTTCGGCTGTTTGCGTTCCAAATTGGACGGCGTATTGTCGGTTGTAAATCTGAGGCCATTCCTCTTCCAAATAAATATGCACGTCTACTCATTTCCACTTCAGTCTCTGTAAATATCCTGACTGGTGTTTAATGCCTCGCCCGTCTTTTTTTTTTTTTTTTTTTTTTTTTTAAGCAAAGAAGCAGTGTGCGCTCGTCCCAGCCTAAATCTATGTAGTGCTCTGCTCACTTCCACATTTCCTCATCCTCATATAAATCAGCCATGGAGAGGTTAATCCTTTTGATATGTTGAAGTGGGCATTAGTAGAGATGTCCACATACATTTTGGTGCCAATTGATCGCCGTTTTTGGACGTTATAAGCAATGAAAATACAATGATTTCCAATGGAGAGTTTGGAATCGGTTCTTCCCGTGACTCCGGCCGAACAAGGATAGAAGGGTAGGGGGCGCGGCCATTGGCCCAATTAACAAGACGCGTTATTCATGGAGTCACTTATTTCCTAATTCCTCCAAAATGAATGGATAGAATAGAAAATGGCAACTCTTTTCATTTTCCTGATCAAAAAATATATAAAATGAACTTGTTGTTGAAAACATGGCCATCCAGGCCCCACCGTCCCTTTAACTGTAATACAAGTATAAAAAGTAGCCAATCAATGTAAAATATAAAAATATATAGTCTACCTTACCTTTGACACATGAAGATGCACATCATGATCAAGGATTGGGATATACCGTACATTAGAATAATAGAATTACCTTTGGAAACCTGCATAAACGTTTATATATTTAGTTTTTTTGAAAAATGCTCCACCAATTTGTCATGTGTCATCTTCCAAACCGCTTATCCTATACAGGGTCGCGGGGAGGTGCTTGAGCCTATCCCAGCCGTCAACGGGCGAAGGCAGACTACACCCCGAACTGGTCGCCAGCCAGTCGCAGGGTACACACAGACACCATCACTGAGCGGGAATCGATCCCACGTTGCCCGCACACAACTCAGGCGTGTGTACCACTACACTATCAGTGACCTGCAACACCAATTTCTCAGTCTTATTAAAGCATTCTTTGATTTAATAAAAAGCCCTACGGGTTTATTATCATCAATAGCATCAATGCTAGCATTAAAAATCAACTTTAAATTGCATTTAAATGGATGGTTTTAAAGCATTGGTACTGAAAATTAATTATTATATGAGGTATTATAGAGTTTTTCAAATTTTATTAACATTAAACTTTTTTTCATTATTTTCCCAAAATTTTATTCGACAGTATGACAATTGTAGAATGATATCAAATTACACAGTTAACTACTAAAAATGGACCCCTCCGTAATAACGACAATGCCCTAAAAAAAGGGGTCCCCAAACTTTTTCCTGTGAGGGCCACATAACTTTTCCCTTCGCTGATGGGGCGCTGGGGTGTGACGATTGCAGGGGGGTGCCAAATGTAAACATTTATTGTTTTCCAGAAAGCCACACACAACCAAATATTAATTTGAAAAAAAGTCAGGAAATGAATAATAACACTATTAATTAAATAAATAACACTATTTATGAAATAAATACATGTAGGAAATAAATAGTGTTATTAATTAAATAAATTAGACTATTTATAAAATAAATAGTAGCCAAATAACCCTCTCTAGGATAGTCACAGAAAAAAATCAGGAAATAAATAACACTATTTGTGAAATAAAATTACACTATTTATGAAATCAATAAAAATTAAATAATCCTTTCTGGGTTCTTCACAGAAAAAAAGTCAGGTAATAAATAACATTATTTGTGAAATAAATAATAACCAAATAACCTTATCTGGGTTCTTCATAGAAAAAAAATAAATTGGGAAATATATAATATCACTGCATTGCTTGAATTTGATTCAATTTCAGTTCCTAACAATTTTTGATTCCGATTATTTTTGGACAAATCGTATGAACTTCTTTGTCTTTAATTTCATAAACTTTTTATTGTTTGTGAACTTTAACTCATTCAATGCCAGCCATTCGCAGCGCAGCTAAGCTGCTTAGTGCCAGCCATTTTTGAGGATTTTGACCCATCTTTGAAGGCCCACAGAATATTGTGTTTTATGACTATTTAGACATGGAACCTATCAAAAGAAAGGTTAAACTCTCTTCTTTTATGACACATCGGATATACAACCAGAACCTTTCTTCTTTAAAAAACCCAAAACAATTCTAAAAAAGCAACTTTGATGCCAAAAAACAAAAAAATGTATGAAGATTGTGCTACATACTGGCAATGGGTCTGATAAATGACACTGGTGACATCTGCTGGCGATTGCACGTCATTTCAACACTTTCCAAGCCTGAAACGTTGCGATTAATTGCATCAAAGCCCTGCTGCATGCACACAAAAAACGTATTTCTCGAGTTAACTCGATGTTGGGGGTGTACTAGTAGATTAAAAAAACAATTTAAAACGATGTAGACATCATATGAGTTAACATGAGTTATTCAAAGGGCTATTTTTAACCAGTATATTTGTTTGTATATTGTATTTTTGTTATGTTGTTATCTTTGTCTTATTTTTCACAAGAGCGTTATTTTTGAGACCGTCAAGAAAATACAATAATGCAGCAGTTACTTAAAGAATGCTGCCGAACACCAATTGATAAGTTTTTCTTTAGAAAGAAAAACATATATATGACACTCACGATGCTGCATTTTAAGGGCAAGCAAGGAAAATGTATCTCATCTAAACAGTCTACATAAAACATACTCTGTATGTGTGTATTTATGTATATACTGCAACTGTGTACAAGCTATTTACCAAATAGCTGGATAGGCTATGTGCATTTGTCTGTTGACTCACTGTTTTAGTTCCAGTTGAACTTGTTGGCTCAATGTTGGCTCTGTGTTGGCATTGGACGTACTGAGCAGATTCTGACTTCAGATCCGGATCCACACCAGTTTTAAGGAAGCCGAGGCAGCCCGCCGGCCCGGCCTGGAAGGGTTCACTGAACCCGCGAGGGGCAACGGCTGTCACCGCGGTCCCGGCGGCCGGCACAGCTGGGGGAGATCCGCGGGAAGGGCCCAGCAAACGTCCAGAGTTGATGATGGGGTCCACGCTTGCCGGCACAGAGCGAGCGGAGGGGCTGATCGAGAGGAGCGGCCAGTGCGGACGAGGTGCCGTGGCGTGCAACCGCGCCGCAGCTTCATTGGCAGGAGGGGCTGTGCGCACACATTCTGTCAGTCCTATATCGTTCGTGCTTCTTCACCGTGGCTAACTAGGAATCAACATTTAGCACTGACATTCTAAATCTGAAGGAGAGGGTGGAATAGAATATCACGTTCTATGCGTGTATTGGTCTCGATCGCGTGGCCTGACTGAAAAAACCCCACCTTAAATCGTCTCTGGTATTGTTCAGGGGGCCGGGCAAAATGTGAAGGCGGGCCACTTACGGGAAGTAGTTTGGGGACCCCTGCCTTAAAATGTAAGCAATCATTTTCAAGTTAGCATCATGGCTACTTGCAAATGTGCACGATCAAAAGTTGACACGATTGATAGCTGCTTTAGTCTGGTGGCTGCTATAGTTATTAGCGGCTAAACTGCTACTAGACTGTACGAACTCTTCTTGCATTTTCATGGTTTCCACGTCAGCACTTGGTTTTTTATATTGACATACCGCAGAACAGTTTCCTCCTCCACGTCGCTCAGGAGATATGCCACAAAAGCGTCACGTTTAGCTGCACGTTATGTCATTCTTACTATTTTCTGTTTACTGCTTCTTCTTTTATTTAGTGGTGGAAACTGTTTACTTCAACTTGAAACCTACATTTAGAAATAAAAGATGAACTTCGATTAGCTTTAGTCGTGCTGGGTTGATGGAGTTTAAATATGCTCACAGCTGGCAGCTATTGCCCTTTCGAAGGTAATCGATGGGGTGGGGATTTGTGGGGGGTTGATGAAAAAAACATTTTAAAAAATAAAATAGAACAAAAATAATAAAATGCATTAAAATAAAATTTGAATTTTTGGTCGAGGGGTTATCTGTCTATGCGCATTTGGTACTGGGCTGCGGCCTGGTACCGGTCTGTCAACCGGTGGTTGGCTACCACTAATGTGGAGTGATCTCCTTGTTCACCAGACCTTAGCCCTCTTGACTTCTCTTTTTGGAGTGTGCTATGAATATCACACATGCAACACACTTGATTGGATGCACAAAGAGTGAATGTGCTAAAAGTGACAGCCATTTGGAGTTTGAGAATTCGCGAGAATCTTGTGACGCATGTCAAGCTTTGTATCACAAATGTTGGAAATCATATTGAAGATGTTATTAGTTATTGAATAAAATTTCATTTGTTGAAAATTTGCATTTTTCCCCATGTGCAGAGATGGGAAAAGTACTGACATTCTTTACTTCAGTAGAAGCACAATTACTTGTATAAAAATGACTTTAGTAAAAGTAAAAGTACTCATTCAATTACATACTCAAGTAAAAGTAAAAAAAGTACCTTTCCCGGATGTTTCCTCCTCGTGTCATATAATCTGAAGGCTATTAAATTTGAAAGCTTGTCACTTAACACCCTCCAGGGGTGGTAAACTCCGGTCCTCGAGGGCACCCGTCCTGCAGGTTTTCCATCCCTCCCTGCTGAAACACACCTGTTAAAATGATCAGGATCAGGCTTCTCAAGAGCTTGCTGATGAGCTGATCATTTGAATCAGGTGTGTTACAGCAGGGAGAGATGGAAAACCTGCAGGACAGGTGCCCTCGAGGACCGGAGTTGGTGACCCCTGGTTTAGCGTAACATGCTGTGTTAGCGTGGTAGACCATTTGGCTCCATTTGTTTGCTCTCAGGAAGCCCTTAAAAATTTGCGCTAAACTAACTTCATCAACCAGGGCCAAACGAACAAAATGGTAATCTGATTTGGCTTTACCTTGACATGTTTTCTCAGATTGGGTGGGGAATTCTTGTGGGCGGCAAGATCGTGGACTTTAGGTTTACACAGGACACAATGCAATCGCCAAGAATTGTTCGTCGACATAGTCCACATCGCCCATCATTTTACTTCTTCTCACCTTCCAATTAAATCATCTTCTACTGGGTGATGTCATAGCTTGAGATAGAGCCAATCACAAGCTGGGATGTCCGGGACCGGGTGTAACCCTTCAAGTGATTGGCGGAGCCATGAAAATTGATCTAATTTATTTTTTAATCGTCATGCTTCATGTGAAACAAAAGTATAACAACCCTGTTTTGAAAATGTATAGAAGAAAAAGTACAGATACTGGTGTCACAAAGTAACGGATAAAAGTAAAAAGTATTCTAAAAAAGGAATACTCCGTGACTTACAAAGTACTGCAAAAAAGTACTCGAGTACAGTAACGAAGTATTAGTACCCTTCCCATCTCTGCCCATGTGCGCAAACTTGAGGGACTGCCTTTATATTTAAGATACTGCAGAAGTTTGATTAGCTTTTGTTTTTGATGACTGATTAAGCACCTCAGTAAAAAATGTAAATAAAATATGTTATTTCCATTGCTGATATACAAACAGGCATTGCTCACGAGGTTGAAAATATATTGACTAAACATTTTCCGAAACTTGGCTCTTGTGTGGTGTCCAACTTTTCCCAGATTTTGAACACAGCCCGTTACTTGTACTGAGAAATCTGTCCGTCTGCTCAACAGCTGCCCGAGCTCTGGAGAATCATCCGGACGAATGAATTAGCGGCCTTGTTTGAATATTCTTTTCTATTTGGAATAATCAGACTGCCATTCAGCAGTGGGATGGCTGTGCACAGATGCCCAAACACAGCTGAGGGATGCTGAAACACAATCAACATGACCCAAGACGGGAAGAACGGGATTAATGCAGGTGTGCATTTCTTTTCTCCTCTGTGCAGTTACGCATAATAAAGACACTTCTTGTTCAAGGTGATCCTTGCTTTGCATATGGCTGATTAATCTTATTGTACGGCAGCTAACATTGATCAGAGGAATGATTAGAAATGCATTAGTCAGCAGACTGTTTGGAGTGGTTGCCTTTAAGTGCTGCCACCGAGCCCACTTTCCATAGGTGTCTGTGCTTTTTTCTTTTTTTTTTTTTTTAATATTGTTAGATAGAATTTAGCAAATGGATGCACGTGGGCTGCCCAAATACAGCATCAAAGCTTTAATGCTTATAGACATAATTTAATTTACGAGATGGCAGCTCGGACGGATTGTGTTGGGGCGGCGTAGCTGCTAAATTCATTAGGTAGAAAGTTGCTATATGTTTGCAAGCTGACCAAAGAAATAATGCAGCATTACGTATATGAGAAATCCTGGCTGCGTGTGCAAAACATGTGGTAGAATATCTTGCATCTTTTCACCCAGGGGTGGGGAGCCTGTGGGCCTTAAACGGCCCATGAGAACATTTGATGCGGTCCGCCGTGCAATTCTCAAGACAAATGAAACCTCAAGAAACCCTAAAACATTTGCTCGTCATAGACACTATAATTATTTCCTTGATGATATTTTTCATATATGTGCTATGGCCCTCATAGGAGTTAAAATTTAATAGGAAAATGATTCCCAACTACAGTTGTCACTAAGTTTCATAGGTCTAACTACAGTATTTAAAAATTTACAACAAAGAAAGTTATCATACTTGTGCTTGTGAGGATTTTCTCCAGGTACTCCATCTTCATCATCTCCATCAAGACACTAAAATGTTCATATAATAAGTGTGAATGCTTGTTTGTTTGTCCCTGTGTGATTGGCTTGGCTGGTGACCAGTCCAGCTCGGGGTGGGCCATGGGTCTCGACCAAAGTCAGCCGGGATAGGCTCCAGTACACCTGTGACCTTAATGAGGCCAAGTGGTATGACAAATGGATGGGTGGGTGGGTGCCTTCAATCGCAAAAACAGTCAAATGGCCACACAACTGACAGTACATTTTGAAACTTGAGCAAAACTTAAAAATAATAGGCAAGCCGTCATGTCATGTCAGACATCACCATCCCTAAGGACAGCTCGGCATCAACACATTAATTGTGTGAGTTTTGGCTTTTTCTTTGACTCTTTTTGGCGCAACGCTCAGGTGTTAAAAAAAGACATAAATCGTTTCATCAATTCACATTGCACTTTTACCATGCATCTTAAGTTAATATTGAGTTTGAAAATGTAACAGCTGTTAATTAGATTTTCATTTGTATAGCAACTCTAACTATATCGCAGTTCAGACTATGAGGCCCCGGCTACTCGCAGACAGTTCATTCGGAATAGCCAGGCTGCGTCCGGTCGGCGTATGCTGTGTCTTGATGTAAATGCGTAGTGACGTCGTTGTATACGCACTTTAACATGATGCGTCTTACCAGAGCTCGTCTGCGACGCGAGAACCTATTTTGAAGTACTGCTATCTTGTTTTTATCAAGATGCTAACACTCGCTCTGCTTCAACTAGCTTAACAGAACCGCCTATAACAACGACACAGACACGCGCAGCAAAGACGGTCTGTTCCAAAATGACTGAATAACGTGTTTTCATGGGCGTCAATCGGATTACCAAACGGCATAAATTAGCTCTGTCGTTCGGAGTAAAATTTGATCGGAATGGGCTTGATCGGGTAAGAATATTCCGAATGATGTGTGTACATAAAGCAGTTTTATTCCGATCGGGCATTTAATCCGAATAAATGTGTCCATGTAAACGTAGCCAGTGACTGCCACTGTAGTACATGGATGCATTAAAGATGGGAAATTACTGGATAACATTTAAAAATGTTACTTTATAAAATGGCCTACAACCGGTTGTAGGATGGCTACTGTTTGACCCCGGAACAGACTATTTCTATTTCCATTATTTCCTTCACTTCATTTGGGATGCATGTCCATCCTTTAATCTTTTACAAGGTTTACAAGTCTTTCTTCACCACCATGGTGATTTGTACTAATTGAAAATGAGCTTAAGTTCTTAAATTTGGAAACCCAAGGACACCACGACTTTTTGAGCAAAGTACCACTAACTCAGACATCATCCCAACATGCGGGTAAATAATTATTTATACTGCTTAGTTTACACCTAAAAGCAGGCAATTCTCAGTGGACTGCACGGAGCAGTGGCAGGCATAAATGGAATTTTAAAAGCGGCCTAATTAGAATCACACATAAATCAATTGGTGCTGGTAAGCGTTTGATTAGCTCGCAAAAGGGACAAGGGTTTTACAACTGAAAGGCAGTGTGCCGACTCCCAACTGCAGAGGTGTGCAACACATAAGGGTCCCAGCAAGGCAACTCTTGCCACATGTTCAGCACTCCCCCATTAAAAAGCCTGGGGAAATTAATGAGCTTCCATTGGCACCCTCACAACAAAGGGATCTATAAAGCTGCCTTAATGTTCTCGCAAGAAACTTTACTCTTCAGTAGTTCCCAATCAACCGGTAGCAGCAGATTTGCTTTTATTTCCCCTGTAACTGAAAAACGCTGCCCGCTGCGACTTTTACATGAATGTTACCCCTGATCGAAATTGTTTGTAGCTCATTCTTAATTAAAGATATGTCAATAGTTAGCCGTGTTGGCTTGTCAAAATGTGACGGTGTACAAAAAAATGCTTTCCACAAACCATGCAATGTGCTCTAAAAATCCATAAAATATGACTAGATTTGGTTAATTTTTTTGCTTTTGCAAATGTCTACTGAAAGCTATAAAAAGTATATAACAGTTTATAAACTCGACATTGATTTTGATGTTTTACCTGCTTGTACACAATTAAGAGCGTGGTGCAAAACAAGAGTGCAGAGGTTTGCAGAAAGGTATTAATTGGAATTTTATTTATGCAGATATGCTGCAAATTTGCATAAAACACCATTCCACAGATGGGTTTATGGCGGCAATGTCTGCGCCAGTTGGCAGTAAAACATCTGCTTGATCACAACACGGCAAGTCAATAGCGCACTGACAAATGTCTTGCAGAGGCCCCAACCACTAAAAGGGTTATCGCCACTTTTGGCCCTCCATCACAACTAATATATTACGTTAACATTGAGATACAATAGTAGATTTACTTTGAATT
Source organism: Filicampus tigris (assembly GCF_054856515.1). Taxonomy (NCBI): domain Eukaryota; kingdom Metazoa; phylum Chordata; class Actinopteri; order Syngnathiformes; family Syngnathidae; genus Filicampus; species Filicampus tigris. The sequence continues at coordinate 3,594,537 of NC_141230.1, forward strand.
GAATTATCACACTTTATTAGAAGATGGACGGATGGATGTAAACGATTTCTAACAATAACTATATGTTTTAAAGATCCAAGTAAGATCTCATAGCCTACATCTAGAAGACAAATGTGGTAAGGTATTTTTGGTTCAATTCATCGGCTGTGGTCCACAGAAGCTGGTTGGATTAATAAAACGTGATAATTAAACTTTGACGGCATGTTCATGGAAGACGCTACAATATGATAAATGTCGTTAAGTTTGACATTTTTGGCTAAAAAGACTGCTTGTCTAAGAAACATTCAAAGTCGGATGACGCCGTTTTATGTGCGTTATTATGTTAGATGTGCTACCTGCAACATAGCCGCCGATCTCATTTAGAAATGTCGGCACACAACTTTGGGACTCCTCCACGTACCTTTCCTCATCGACAATTTTAACAGGAAAGCCAGAATATTCCCAAACAGGAGACCGCAGCGTACGCGGGGACCTTCGAGCTCTGGCTTGTTTGCGTATGCCATTAATCCATGCATTTAAGATTTATCACGGCTTATATATATATATATATATATATATATATATATATATATGTACAGTATATATATATATATATATATATATATATATATATATATATATATATATATATATATATATATATGTACAGTATATATATATATATATATATATATACACTGTACACACTATATGTATACTGTATACACAATATATATGTGTGCATGTGTGTGGAGGGAGAGAGCGAGAGAGAGAGAGAGAGAGAGAGAGAGACTTATACTACATGCTTTGAGTCCCCAATCATACATAGAACAGTTATGGTCGCAAACACAACGCATTAGTTTTCTTTTCATTGAAAATGTGGCCCCATCTGTGAATGGTCAAGCAGTGATCAAGGATAAGTAAATGAATAAACTTGACTCCTTTTAATTGTGAGATTTAAGTAGATGCATTCTTTTTTGACTTATTATGAGAAGCAGTTTCCATCTTTGCTCAGTGCTCCTGCTTGTCAAATGAAGTGAATTTTATTCCTTCTTACATTTTTCTTTTTCCTATCTGCTAATAGAAACCAATCCAAGAAAAGGTAAAACACACATGCCAAGAAGATAATCCTTGATGCTGGCTGAAATGAGGTCTGGTGAGGTGCAGTGATGGCACACATAGTCATTGAATGCAGATTTTTCCAGAATTTTCAGCTTCTTGCGCTTCCATTGTGACACACATGCCTCACAGTCAAGAGGCTACAGCTTTGCTATCTTTGCTCGGGCCCTCCTCTGTGGAATTTTCATCTTCTCCCTGTGCTTACTTGGGGTTTAGGCCACAGCTTCCCCACACTCTAAAAACAGTTGAGTTAAAAATAACACAATTTTGGGTCAAAAATGGACCCATCCACTATTTGGGTCAATTTGACTCACTTTCTTGCGTTGTTTTGTCCAAAACAGTCCAATTTTGGGGTTGTTTTGTAGAAAACTAACCATTTTAGTTTGTTTTCTGCAAAAACATCCCAGAGAGTTGGATCAAATTGACCCAAGTAATGGATTGGTTCCTTTTTGACCCAAAATTGTGTTCTTTTTAATCGAACAGTTTTTAGAGTGCAGCTTCCTCCTAGAAATTCCCAAAACGCAATTTAGTTAATTGGAGATTCTTAATTAATTGTCCATAAATGTGAACATGAGTGTGAGTAGTTGTCTGTCAACTTGTGTTCCGTGACTGACCTGCAACGAGTCCAAGGTACTCTGCCTCTTGCCCATAGTCAGTTGTACAGGCCCCCAGCTCACCTGCAACCCAAATGATGACATGAATGTTTTTTTGGTGTGATATTATTTCATTAATATTATCGCGATATGACTGCTATCTGACCCAAAGGTGCAATGTTCAGAAGGCACCTGAACCCCCACCCCCAAAAACACCCCCACGCACCCACACACCCCCACGCACGCACACACATATATATTGCCTAACCTGGTAGTGGACTCTACATCTAGCAGCTAAGAGCGCTTTTTCAGTGTTCAAAAGCAGTGTTAGTTAAAAGACTCAAACATTTACCGGTGGTGCTTTGAGAGCTCTGAAGTGGAGAATAAATAAAAATATACCGGTAGTCTTATCGTACTGGCAAGAACAATCCACTCTTAAGAGGAGAGACGTTTTTGTTCCAAGCCGGGCCAAGTCTTTCTCTATGTGTGCCAAGCGTGTTGAAAATATCCCACTTTGTGTCTCTTTAATCCACACCAACACACACTCTTGCACCAGCGCTGTGTGGCTGCAAGGTCACTTCAAGTATTGATAAATCACCCAGCTGTGATTCCCTCCTGACAGCTCAAACTAACATCAAGCTGGATGGTGGGGGGGGGGGGGGGGGGAGAACAAAAGACCATCAAGCGGCCCTTTTTCCTGACACTTTTATTCAATCACGGCCAGATTGCTTACGACAGCACCAGCAGCTGTTTCGTCTTCATCTTTCCCCATTTGATAAAGCGTGTCAAGTCATATTTCTGCAAGTACTTCACCTCACCCCATACTGTGCCGCTCACCAGCCAAGCCAAGCCATTGGCATATGCACATTCCACATGAGGGGATCGTCAAATGGGTCAGGGAGTAATGGCACCCCTCTGAAGGTCGCTGTGGGGCGGGGGCGGGGGGGAGAAGCTAGGTGCGGGGGTGCAATGGGGGGTTGACGACAAAGCAACAAGCTGAAGGTCAAAGATAAGAACGCAGAGATATCTAAGATAGCCGCTCGGAATTAAACAATGAGGCAAAGGCGGCGCGACGTCGATTGTGCGATTGTGTTGTTTTTAAGAGGCGGGATTGGTTTATTTCGGGATGCCGGAGCATTTCTGTTGACCTCGCGCTCGGCGGGATGGAGGTCGGCGATAGGACAAGAGGAGCGTTGCACATGTCCATTGTTTGTTTGCGGACAAAACGTCAACAGCAGAAATGAGAATTCCACTTCGCGGCTGCCTCAGAATCCTTTTTGACGGCGTTGTGGTGGCCGTGAACATAACAGGCCGCTCTTTTCCTGTGCGAGTGAACAACAATCACAGGTGCTAGAGGTCATTGTGAGGAGGAGGATGAACTACTCAATTACACTGCCTGTGTGATAGTTTTTAGCACGTCTCCCACCTGTGTGTAGTTTTCTCTCAGCGCTTGCAATGCCGTTTAGTGTAATTCAAGACTCTACATTTACATTTTAGAATGTATTATTTTCAAAATTGTCCATTGGTGTGAACGTGGCTGTGAATGTTTTTGTTTTTTTTGTCTTTTGTGTGCACTGTGACTGTGACTGTGATTGACTGGTGAGTAGTCCAAGGTGTGACCTCCTCTCACCTGGAGTCATTTGGGGTAGGCTTCAGCTCCTCGCAACCCTAAATGGGATAAGAAGCATAAAATTGAAGGATACATATTTTTGTCATCTCTATGTCAGCCATCTGATCTGACATTTATTTATCTGGTGCATATAAGTTTCCATAATAATAAGAAGAATTCAAACAAAAATCTTTAATTTTCATAACTATAAATTCATTTAAATTAAGTATTATAAACTGCAATGTCAATGGACAGGTTCTTGTACACAAATGGGAGAAAAGGAAGAATAGCATGAAATTGAATTAATATAAAATGTACGTAATTACAATTAGTCTGCCTGTCTGATACTAAAGCATGCATCTCCAACCTGTATTTGTACTTCTGGCTATAACATGACAAAAAAGAGATTTTGTTGTTCAACAAAATGCTTCCCATATTTTCAGACGCACAACTTTTAAAAATAAACAGTGAAAATAACGGTACTTTTGATTTTGTCATTTTCATGAGTTGGGAGAAGAGGCCAAGTGTGGTTCTAATACACATTTATCATTTTGTATCTAGAAGCCTAACTTCAAATTGGTTTTAAAAGACCTTAATGGATATGATTTTATTGTAGTTGTTAAAAAAAAAGGAACTATTAATAAAAAAATGCTGCACAGTACATAACAGAGCAAAACCGAATGCATAAAAATTGTGTATTGTGAGTATTGTTAAAGGTAATGTCTGGGTAACAGCAAAAAGAACCCCCTTCAAATTTTTATTCCTAAATCATGTGTTGGTACCCCCTTTAATTTCAATATTTTTTCAAGACATCCTAATGCGGACAATGCTGTAGAACATGGATGGCTGGCTGTTACCAGACATTTTGGACAATTGTATATTTTCAACTTTGTGGAAACAGTTTGCCGAAGACCCTCTGCTGTTCCACATGAACAAAGAAGAACGTGAGAGTCCTGACCTTTATCCCCATCAAACACCTTTGGGATAAACTAAAATGACATTTTGAACCAGGTCCTTTCAACAACTGCGCCACAGCTGTTGTGTTGTGACAAAAAGTGAGCTTGTATGCAGTTTTGGCCAAAATGAATGGTCGCTAATTCCACTGAGATTCATTTGTCAGGTGGAATGTCGGGAAAAGCTTGCATGGAGAAAAAAAATGGGACAGCTCACTCGGCTCAAACTTGGCCTGGCTCCCGGGAATGCGGTTAGCAAGCATACAATCACCGCCTATTGACGGTGGCACAGCTGCTGTGGACATATGTTTCACCACCAAAGGAGGACAACATCAACCAGCCGCACCTTGAACAGGTGAGCAGATGAATGGCGTGTTCGCGCCTTTGACTGGCTGCCCTCCATTCCTCGTGATTTTTGCATCGCTCGGCAAATAAGTTGCTTGACAGCATGATGGCCTTAAAACTTTTGGAATCTGTGACACAGCCCGGCAGGGATTTTGTTTCGTTGGATGGAATGGATGAATACATGTGTGTTTTTCCGCATATATACTGTATTTTAGTTCAATAAGTGCCAGCAGTTTGAGGACCATCTAAATTTGTTAAACGTTAACATAAGTACTTTCTACAATACCTACAGCCGAAGTGTAGTACGCACATACTTTACTGATAATTGGATAGAAGGAATAAGAGAATATTTCTACCCCCCTTTCTATCAGTCAGTCATGGCCTGCTTTTCGGCTGTCCCTGAAAACTATCCTGCATGAAAATCCTGTTGTGTAAGCGGCAACTAGTTTTTCTGTAATTCCGAATTTCAATCACAGATGAACGTCGCAGCAATGTCGCAGATGTAACGACAAATTGAAAAAAAAAATGCCATGTATTAACACATGAGCTTTCACAACTTTTCGGGGTATGAAGCAAAATCCATCTGGCTGCCTTCAAACTGCACCAGTACAGTTTTGTTTTACAATAATACTTAACTGTATTTATCATTTCATATCTACCTGTGGTCTGCGATTGGCTGGCAACCAGTTCAGGGTGTACCCCGCCTACTGCCCATAGACAGCTGGGATAAGTTCTCGCACGCCCGCGACCCATGTGAGGATAAGCGATTTTGATAATGGATGGATGGATCCACCTGTGGCTTGAAAGCAAAGCTCAGCCGCTGAAATGCTAATGAATGCAGGGTCCTACCTTAAGCCTTTTTGTGTGGTGGCGTCATCGGGCCACCATGAGCCATGCTGTGTTGGCCGTGTATATTCCTGATATAAAATGATAAGTTTCAATGATCATTTCATATTTTGTGTCTTTATAATATAATGTATTACATATTTAAGCCTGTATGAACATTTGATATGTGTGTATTTACTTTTTTTGCATGTTTTTCTTTGCAGTATAAAATACAAAGGAATATTTAACCTTTGACATTTTCTAGACTTATTCAAGCAATTTCTTATAGAAGGATTTAAACAAACGTAAAAAAAAAAAATGTGGCCAGCCCAGTAAAAAGTCAATAATTGACCAATTTAAGTGGATAAAACTCAAAATATTGATGATTACGTAATAATTTCTACCATGTACAGTCGAGCCAGAGTATATGAACTTCGGGTGGCCCAATGCAGCCAGGTAGTGTCCCTGGGGCACTGTTAATGTAGAACCTTGGAATGTGGCAATCATTGCCAACAATCTCTCAAATCGTAACAACACTCTCAACTTTGCTTCTCGCTCGTTTCCTCTCTTTATATAGCAATATGCAGAAGTTACACTGGCCAGGGAAATTAATTACTTCCTTGATAATCGTGCTATGTCGTTTTTGAATGAAAGGGTCATTTGCCAGGTGTGATGGTGTGAGTTTCCGATTGGAATTTATCTGTGATTGTCCAGTTCAGCCGCGTTTGGTCGCATCGCTCGGTGTGCGGTAGGCCATTGGTTATCCAAACTGCTTATCTAAGAAGTAAGAAAGTACAGTACCAGTAACTTTGAATACAGAGAGAGTTTTACGGAGAAGGTCTTGTGAATTAAGCTTTACATTTCAATTTTTATTTTTGGAAATAGTGGAATTAGGAGGTTGTGAAACGGTATTTTTGAAGCCCACAATATATTTAGAAGGTGGCAGTAATGCACCAAAAGTTGTTTGCCAACTGCTATAAGACAGAAGAAGAAGAAGACAAAGGAAAAAGACTGTAAAAAAAACATTCATTTCTTGTAATGGCTACTTTATTTTGGTCTGCTGGGATGGTTTAGGTAAGGTTGGTTAAGGTAAGCAAAACTACCATTTTAATCAAATCGGTTCAGATAATGGATGGATGGATGGATTTTTCATCTGTTGGACCTCTTGTTTTCCCCGGATTGATGATAGATGGACTGGCGGACCTTTGCGGTTAAAATAATATGACAGACTGACCGACAGAAAATTACAATTTGGTCCGGCTTAAAAAATAGACAGATTGACGGATGACGGACGGGTAGCCACGCTGCTGATGATGGCGAATGACGAATGACAGACCGGAGAATGTTAGTAAAATGCCCACCTCTGCCCCTTAGTGGTTAGTCTCTTTACTGGTTTGTTAGAAGATCCTCACGATTGCTGGTGGAGATAACGTTTGTCTGTAGCAGTCAGTATGCTCTGTTGGTCATCTCAAGTAGATCACACACTATAATGTCATGTAAGTGCTGAACCCCATTTTGTTTCAAATACTTTAAGGCGCAAACTTAGTCCACTAAATTCTCAAGGATTGTCTAATCGGCGACTTGACAACGTATTTCTAACCCTAGTCGCTACGCCGTCTACGAAACGTTTCCTTTTTCCTTTTGTATATACATACAGTATATCATGTTATGACCGCTTGTCGCCTTATTGCATCCTCCAAGAATCTGAAGATAAAATGCGAGTAACAAACAAGCAAGGTACTATGAGATTTCATCCCCACCCTCTTTGGTTAATAGTCAATATATCAAGCAATTCTGTGTTGTTCTGGTGCTACGTGTGAACTGGTTGACATTGGTCACACATTGAGGGAGTTTGAGGTGGACAATAATTCACAGGGAGCGGCATTAAGGAACCCTAACAGCACATCCGGCTTGCTGAACAAAGACTTTTCGCCTGGCACTTCTAGTCGCAAATGACCAAAATGTGAGGGAAAAAGATTACATTTATTCATAGCCGTCTTTCATCAGGCAGCTTATAACCCAAACTTGGAATGTAACGCCAAATTATATGCATATTGAGCTGACCTCTTTCACCTTTTTTTTCTCTTAAAGCCATGGAGGATGTGTGATATGCAAAAAGCCTGCAGATCCTTCTGCTCGTCGTTTTAGACCATTTCAGCACTTTTTCGTTTCCAAGCTGTCCAAGGGTGATCACGTTGGTCAGTAATAGATAAAGAGGGGCCTCCTCCATTAGCATGGAGGTCAAACATGATGTGCTTAAAAAAAAAGGGGGGGGGGGGGAGAAAAGAATAGGGAACCTCGCTGACATTGTAGGAAGAAAAACAATATGACTTATAGTTCAAATTCACTGGATGTCAAACCCTCGCCACCTTTTCCTTGCCCCTTTGTCACATCATCACTAGTGGCCTGTTTATCTATCAGAACCCGTTAGCTTTAGCAAAGTGCTCACAGGCCACGAAACACATGAAGGTTCTGTCCTGCCATTTGTAGAAGAGGGGCCTGAGAGCTGAGCGCCTCTCTAATAATCAGCTGCAAGTGGAATATTTCCCGTGTGCATTACATTTGCTCTGCTTGCCTCCATTACGCTGCTTTAAACACAAAAAAGCACATTTGAGATGCAGTAAGAGATCATTTTCACAGGTTTTTATGTGTTCAGAATTTACCCACAATTTTGAAGGCAACCCACTGATTTTCTCTGTATGTTCTATGCAGCCCCGCTACGCTAAAGAGGGTACTCTGATTAATAATGCATTTGTGGAATATGAATTAAGCAGCAAAATACACCCGTTTTTATCGATCTCAGGGGGCGGCTATTTTGCCACTTGTTGTCAACTGAAAATGTCATCACAGTTGCTCAGGGCTCAGATAACGACCTGCTATCTGAGTTTGGTCATGTAACATGTTAGCAAGTTGAGCGATGATTGGTCGTTATCTGAGTCCTAACTTAAAGTCCACACTAGCCTACGACACCCCAAAAGGCATCTTCTCAGAGGTGTTATTAAGGGCAAACTGATTCCTCAAGTAATTTGAGTACGTCAATTAAAAAAAAATGCTCAAGGAATTTTCTCTACTTCCAGGAGCGTCTTATTTGGTGTTCAGTATCAGGAAGGCGGCCACCATATCGATTTAATGCAATAATACTAATAATTAAAGAAGTCGAAGGTGATCTGAGGCCATCAAGGCAAAAATAGAGACTATGGCTACGTTTACGTGGACAAAATGTCTTTAATCCAATCAGAGTTTGGATTACAATTATGATAGGATGCACTGTTTTCATGGACACTACAAATACTGATCTAATTAGGGTTTGCGTGTTCATGCATCACACTTTCGATCAGAACAAATTATTTTGACATGCGCAGATTGACCAAATATACCGGAAATAGTAGTAGAAGAAGAAGAAGCGTCTGTGTCAACAAAACATCGCTCCGTCCATTTCTACTTGAAAGGTTTGCGAGATTTTGCACATTTTTCCCATTCGCGCTGTTACGTCAAGTTAAAACTTCCTAATGGAGCTGCGGTTCAGTCTTGCACCCGCCATGTCTCTACTCGCTTCCTGGAATAACACAAACGCGTATACTCATGTCTCAGACGTGCGTGGTGAAGACGGGCTCTTCCGAAATGTTCGAATAGTGTTTTCATGAGATTAACAATCGTCATAAACCACCTCTCTCGTTTGGAATAACATCTTGATCGGAATGGGCTTGATCGGGTCAGAATATTCCGAATGGGGTGTATATATGAAGCATTTTTATTCCGATCAGGCATTTCATCCAAATAAATGTAAACGTAACCACCACTGTCCATATTCCAAGCCAATCTAGAATTAAGGGACTTTTGAAAGATGGGTGTTTTAGGTCATGGTGGTTGTTTTAAGATCAATGTAAAATCCAACTGATCAAATAATCAGCAAAACTCCAGTAAATGTTACATTATACCAAGTGTAACCTAAATTCAACCTCTGCTTTAATTATTTCCAAGGGAAGCTGCATTGATCTCGTACCTCAGCCCAACAATTACTGGAAACTATGTGTAAGATAAAAACACATTATGTGCCTCCCCCCCTTTGTGAGAGACGGCGCTAAGTCACAGGAGTATTCATTAAAGCCTTTTTGTGTCCCGTTTGAAACCAAGGGGTTTAGCTGTGGGGGCATCTCCATGGAAGAGATATAACGATCCTCCAATTAAACACGGAATCATGAGACCTGTTTATTAGTCCTAATTCATCTCTTCATTGTGCTGAGCATATCAAATACTGCTAGAAGAGGAGGAGGGAATAAAATCAACAATTTGCCCAGCGTAATTACAGATGTTTTTAATAATTTCACAACAATGACGAGTACCGGCTATTCACATCATTTCCCGCTGTCAAGAACAATGTGGCATCATTGGGAGAGTGGCCATTAAAGCCTGCAGTCATGGCAGCTCAGTGGTGTCTTGCGTTGCACAGATTACCCTGAGGCGGATGATACGTTTTCATTAACAAGAATGCTTTCTGTATTATTCATTCTGAACGGATTGCGAGACACCTCTCCGTGTTTTGGAGCTTATCATACGACAACAGGCTTTGGTAGCGTTTTTCATTAAGAACAATACGATGGTGAAAACTGCACTATGGAGTTTTTTTGTTTTTTTAAGTTTACATCTAATTATACACCTCTGAAAAATGACCACATGACAAACTTTACAGCTACTTGCATCTTTAACTGGCTACTTGCTCTAACAGACCCAAATGACAATATTCTCCTTATAATAGTCCCCGCTCCAGTAGATGCCCTTCCCCAATTAATCATCCATTTAGATAAATGTACACTACATTACTTTAAAGGAGTTATGTTCAATTGTTTCTTTTTTGTTATCTAAAACTTCTACTACTATTGCCCTTTTCCATATTTTCCATGCGTAGTAGCCAAGGAAGAAGCCATTACAAAACCTGCACATCTACAATATGTATTCATTCTTTTTTTTTTTCACAATTTATTTCAAGATACATAAATCTTACCAACAAAATAATGGCCTTAGCTATACCACTGTATGAGGATTTACAGTAATCCCTGAACGTTTTCAAATTGGTTGACGAGACCAATCACGGCTCAGATTCAGAAAACAGGTCAGTCGTTGTGAGCAGTTGTGATGTCATTTTCAGTTGACAGAAGACAAAATGGCCGCCCCCCGAGATGGCTAAAAGCGAGTGCATTTTGCTGCTTAATTTATATTCCAAAAACGCAAAATTAATCAGAATGCCGTGTTTCAACTAATTCTCCGTGTTTCAACTCAAAACTCGATTTGAGAGATTGTTCATCAAAAATAATGATAAAACAACTAATACAATTTTGCAATAATTTTAGATATTCTTGTTTTTCATTTTGTCTTTTCTTTTTTTTTTACGTAATTGTTTTATACACAACAAATGTAAAGCACCATGATCAAAGTATGAGTTTTATCAAAGTTAAACATGTTTATAGTCACCAAAGTTTAATTATGTTCTCTATACTCCCTGCATACCTGCTGTAATAATATGTGATTAAACAAGGTCTAAAAATAAGTCAGAGATGATTACGGTTTGCCAACAGAGGTCCTGTTGTCTTTGGATGAAATAAGCTCCAACAAAGATGACTTAGATCGACTTTTGAAAAACAGACGAAAAACCCATAAAATGATTACCGTCGGTCGCCAGAATGACAAGTATTATCAACAAAAATTAATCAGGTGCATCTTTTCATGAACTCAATTAATAATGTGCAACAACGGGGCCCTTTTTTTCCCGGGAATGAAAATTAATTAGCAGGGGAAGGTCACTCTGAGATGCTGACATCACTCATCAGGCCGCTGTGGCATTTCTAATTATTTGTCTTGCAGGCTTGGCTGATCAGAAATTATTGCCATACCTGAGCAACATTTAGAAGAAAAGCTTTGTTTAAAGCGCTTTTAATTAGACCTGCTATTTGATTAATGCCGTGTAAGCGCTCGGGATCGGTCTTCTTATCAGCTTTTGTGACAAGTTCGCCATGTATTGTTGTGTGAAAGACAACTCGCCGACGCTAAACCGACTGTTTAGGATCCAATTCCAAGTCTTTAGCCGCAATTAAAAAGCTATTTACCACCAGGGCAGTTGTTGATATTGATATAGATGTTGGCACAATCCACTCAGTGCCGATACTTGAAATGACATTTAAGTGATGATGAGTAAATAAACATGTATCAGACGCATTAGAGCTAAACAGGAGATTTATTATGAACAAGTAACGCATGCTTGGTTGGCAGCAGCGTGTCTTTTAAAGTCTTAAATTTGATTTTCCCAAGTTACAGTCTTCTGCTGTTTCAGGTATTCTTCAATATATAAGTGCAACCACAGGCAGTTCCGTGATACTTGTCAAACTTTGATTCGGTTGGATTTCAAATAAAAATTTCCCACTCGATTAGATTCTATATGGAATAATTTGAACAAGGGTCAATTTGCCGACATTATACTTTTATGAAATGTACACCGCAATGTATAAGAGGAGACCGTCTTGCTACTTCCATGAGTTTGCCCAGCAGACAGTCTTTTCTATTTAAACATCTGTTTTATAAACAACAGGAAATGTCCACAATAAATGGAATAACGAAATAGTCCTCACAAACTGCTGGTCAAAGTCATTCTCATCGTCTTGACCAAATCGACACTCTTGGCCAGCACCTTACTGCATCAGTAAAAAGAGAGCAATCAACTAAGTCAGGGATGAACGGATGGACAATTTATACGATGGACAGGGCCACAATTTTTTTCAGCGCTACTGGGGGGTCACATAGGACCATGCACTTCCTAACAAGAATAGAGGTGTCAAAATTGATCAACAACTAATCAATTATCAGCATAATCAACAACCATTTTAATAGTCGAGTAATCGTGTAGAGCAGTGTTTTTCAAACCTTTTTGAGTCGAGGCACATTTGTTTCATTGAAAAAAATCCCGCGGCACACCAGCATCTGAAATTATGATTGTCTATATCCTCCGATCTCAGCCTCTCAACAGTAACTATTCTCTGATTTCAGTCGTCCTTTCATGAAAGCAGATGATTATATTTTGTGTTTAATGAAAATAAGACATCTGCAAACATCTGCTTTAATTTGGAAAACAATGACCGTGACAATTACTGAAGCGGTAATCTGTCTGTCTGTGCCTCGATCCAATTCACCAAAATGGCGTTAGAGCAGCGATCTATCTACTGCGCCGGTCATGGTCCCAGCAGGTGGAAGGTTGGATGACTTTTGTCCACCGAGTTGTCAGGTGCGCCGGATGCGTTGGACAAAGCGGTGCAAAGAGGTGGAGCGAGTCTTACATCTGCATGGAAATCAGATCATTTCCGCATACGCCGTCTGAAAATAGCGCCCGCAGAGTCCTACGATGCTAGCTGAAATTTTGTCTTCAGAGGTCAGGTATGATGAGGGTTTGAAGTCAAATTCCATAAATCATTTAAACATTGGGTCTTTATTTCCCTCACGTTGGCTGAACTCCATATTGCACAATGTATGGAGGTATCCCTCTTACAATTTATGGCTGCATATTAGCGAGGCGAGATCGGAACGGACTGAACCATCAAGTCATTTGGTCAATTTAGAGAGGGCATTGCTTTCATGCTCGCAAACTATTTGTGATGCTCAAATTTTGTTGACATAAGGTCTTGAATTGAATCAAAGTTTAAGGCCCTTAAAAGTCTTAAAGTTGACTTGCTTAAGCCAACAGATCCCCTGCGTAAGGGAGAGCAGGAGCGCTAAGGAAACAATTTATTGCGCTTTTGTCAGCTATAATTAATAAGAAAACACAAAGGTCATACAAAGCCTGTAAGATTAATCCCTTCTTGATAACAGATCTGGCCACTAGTGGACCTCTTAGTCAACCTCGCAAGACGGCCTGTCACGGAGCGGCGTTATGATGTCGCTTTTATCTCGCCTGCCGCCGTCCTCCTCTGCCGCTGAACCCGTCTTCCAGCCCGCTCACTACATCAATTCACATTACCTGCAAATTAGCAAACTTTCAACCCCGCAGTGCGCTTGATCCAAATAGAGTCTAAATGCCATTTCTGTTCCTATTAACCTACGGAGCGGCGTGGCAAACATTTTCGTGAGGTTGCCGGGGGAAAAAACACGAGGCTAATGGCCGCGTTGTGACAGCGCTACTCACCGTGATTTATGATTCTGTGTTTAAGTTGATTACTCCACTGCTGACTCGGAATACTATTTCAATTAGTGCACTGAAGGTCACTCCGCCAAATCCCTCCATAATCTATTCCTATTAACACTAATGCGCCGAGTATCCATATCTGTTCACCCTTGTTGATTCAAATCATCCGCACTCCTAACGGCCGGCTTGTTTACGCGTTTACTGCTGTGGGCATATCTCGCCTTCTTGTATCTTTAATGTCTTCATAGTGCTTCCTTACATTTATGGCTTTTGTTATTTCCAATTTCCTTTTACAGATCAAGTGATATTTATGCTGAATGACAATGATTCCAAGTGCCCTCCTGGGAATGAGGTAAGGAAGCAACAACCCCCTATTACTTGTCGCCGCCAGAAACCCAAAATAGCCCTGGCGTGATCAAAATTTCAGAGGTCGGAATTAATTTTACATCACGTTCGTTCATAGTGCCGCTCACCCATGCAGGGAGAGGAAATGAGCTACCTGCGTTTTAATAGAATATGTTGCCACGGTAAGCGCTGGTGGACATGATAGACTTCACTTTCACACTGAATCAAACGCCGAGGAGACAGCGCTAAGCGATGATGAACAATGAAATTCAACTTTCAAAGGGAGCGTAAAAGACAGTTTACCAGCTCGGACGGAGGCTGGATTTCTTTACTGATAAAAGGCCACCACTCAGTGCCGCTTCCATTATGTGCAATCTGGATATTAGTTTAACATATTCATTCAATATATACAAGAGGTTATTTAATGTTCTGTGAGGGGAAATGATTACCTATTTGCTAACAGCTCAAAGAAAGAAGTGTCCAGTACTTATGTCAGTTATAATAAAGGCAGTTATCATTGGATAAACGTAGCCAAAGGTAGCATCGTTTTTCTAAAAGGAACATACCATGTACAAAACACAATCCAGTAACGCATGAAACTACATTAAAACATTTGGCTAAACCAAGCAAGGTTTACAGCAAGGACCTAGCCCTATCAGAAATCTGTCTTGCACCCCTTCAGCCCCCACAGGAATTTATTTACTTATTTATATATCTATTTAAGTTAAAAAAATATATATTTTTTAAAATTCACAAATAGGTAACCATTCTGATCCAATACAAATCATGTTTCTATGTTTGTGCTGCAGCTGTACCTGTGTGTGTTTGTATGGGCAGGGAGGGGCGCTCTGAGTCTTTCAGTTACTTGGGCATTAGGGGCGCGTTCGCAAATAATCTCAGAGCGCACACTGATTTACTCCAACCGTTCGGAAACAGAGTGTTGCTCAAATTTCTCATTCAGGTATTCACAGAAATTTGTTCTAGATGGCGGTAGGCGCTCCGGCAGAGGACAAGGTGTGCCAGTGCTGGCTGCGTTCAGAAATGAATGGGAGTGGAGCGCACTCTGTCTCTCCAAACACACCCACTGTCTGTCAGGCGTCAGAGTGAATTTTAGAACGCGCCTTAAGTTAGAGTTAGTTAGTTTACAGTCCATCTGTATCATACTTTTATTGAAAAAAAGAGAGAACAGTCCAAGTAAGTGAAGTCATGAAAATAGATTTTTTTGTTTTTTTTCCGTGCCTGGGCTAAACATAACAAAATCATGATGGATCTGCTGCTGTTTTCAACAACCTAAAAATCTGTTTAATATCCATTGTTAATCTTAACTGGGATGTTGTTAGCGATTGCTAGCATACGTTTTTGCCACCCTGTGTCAATTGCCAATGTCTTCCTTACCGACACTGCTAATTAAAGCTCAGCTAACGACCAATCACGGCTCAGCTTCAGAAAACAGGTCAGCTGTGATTGGTTGTTACCTGAGCCCTGAGGCAGTTTGATGTCATTTTCAGTTGACAGCAAGTGACAAGATGGCCGCCCCCGGAGAGGGCTAAAAACGGGTGGATTAACTCTTATTCCAAAAACGCAATATTTATCAGAATGCCTTGTTTCAACTAGTGGGTTTGCATAGAACATATTCTTGAAAAAATATGTTTGGATTGACTTTCCCTTTTAGCACAGGAATACCTCTTTTTTTTTTTCTTTTCGCACAATACACAATATTACAACGCATTAATATTATGATATTCTCTCTTTGCACAGTATTGATACACCATCCGATATCAAATAAAGATTTCAATGTCCGATGTTTAGGGAGTTGGATCAAATTGACCCAAGCAGTGGATTGGTCCATTTTAACCCAACTGTTTTTAGAGTGTTTTTTGAAAAGTTTTGCCATTATTCATTCACATGGAGTAGATATTGGGATGGATCATAGATGTTTTTCCAATGCATATATTACTGCAAAATCTCCTCATAAATATCATTATATTATTGTTGTTGTTGCCAAATAAAATGCAAATTTTAATATTGTGATACACTCTGCAATTCCCACTCCTATTAACAGGGGTGCACACAATTTTTTTCATCGGTTACTCACACGAGTACCAGAAGATTGACTTTGGTACTCACTAGTGGTTCAACAGATCACATCAGTCACGGTTCGGATCGGTCACGGATTTTGAGTCATGGATCGGATTGTGTTTCGGATCAGCAAAAAAGAAAAAAGATAATTAGAACTTTGACTTCATTTACTTTGTAAAACACTTTTGCCCATTAAAAAAAAAAAAAAAAACTCCTAATGTCTAATATGGCCATTTAGGATTTAAGAACGCAATATAAGGCAGGATACTTTGTTATTTTATACACTGTACCACGTATAAAATAAGAATTTTCTTATTTTATAGGATACCTTGTTATTTTATACACTGTACCACATATAAAATAAGAAAAGTCTTATTATACAGCGTATAAAATAACAAGGTATTCTGCCAGACATTTAGAGCTGAATGTTTTCTTAAAATTATTTAATGAGCAAAAGTGTTTTTATAAAATAAATGAAGACAAGGTTTTATTTTATTTTTTTCATAATGAAAAGACCTTGAAGTGCAATTTAAGGCACCTTCCTTTACACATGGACAGTGCATTACAAAAATAATCTATAACATTTAACATATAATAATCTAACAATATTGAAAAAGAAATTTAAAAAAAGTAAGCCAAGGAGCTGTTGAAGTACCAGCCAGGCACTTGCTGCTAATGATAACAGCTCACTAACGGCGCAGACTTGTGCGGTATCATACAATGACAGCGTAATTAACTAGCGGTTTGTTAGCGTCCTAAATTAGCGACTGAATATGACTTCGGGATGGCGTTCTGTTCATGGAGGTGGCAAGCTGAGACGTCGAAAACGGAAGTCAAGTTAGCTGTTACGCCACCCCGGAGATCAACTTCAAAGTAAACTCTAATAAGGCTATTGGAGTGTTTTTCAAACTCTGTGTCACGGCACACTGGCGAGATATTGTCAGGTGTGCCGTGGGAAATGATCTAATCTGTGCGGTCTAGCACCTGGCAGCGTAATCATGTCTTTACTACATTGTAGTACTCTTTCATACCAGCAGGTAGCAGCAGCAGCAGCAGCAGGTCTTTGTTTAGAGACAAGCGAATTAGTGACGCATGTTTATCCAAACAGGCCCATGTTTCACACTGGGTAAGTATCAATATGAAACATTATAAAATACTTTTTTCTTTGTGTTTATTTAATTCCTATTTAAGACGTTGTGATATTATTGTCACTGTCATTGTTTTCCAAATTAATAATCATTCTTCAATGTTAAAAAATGCTTATTTAAACAATATAACACTTATTGTTAAGATACGTTTTTTCTTTTTCACAATTTCAGCTGGTGGTGTGCCGCGGGATTTTTCCAAAGAAATAAATGTGCCTTGACTCCAAAAACTTTAAACAAAAACACTGGGCTATTGCATTGGCATCAATGACGCAATGTCTTAGTTGGTAAGCTTTATTTTGAGGTGGTGTGTTCGTTGAGTATGTTTGCAAAGCCCTCCCAAATACGACTTATGTGAGCCATGAGGGTTTTCAACTTTCTTTGCCGCTATTAC
Organism: Filicampus tigris; assembly: GCF_054856515.1. Lineage (NCBI taxonomy): Eukaryota > Metazoa > Chordata > Actinopteri > Syngnathiformes > Syngnathidae > Filicampus > Filicampus tigris. The sequence goes on from NC_141230.1 coordinate 3,612,087, forward strand.
ATTGAATGTGGACTAATTACGTTGAGTTGATGTGAACGCGCACAGTTTTTATTCACCAACCATTCTGCGGATCGCGCCAGGCCCGAACCATGATGCTTGATCCGTACCGCTCACGGTCATGAACCATCCATTGCACCACTGTGTACCGGTACGCAAAGGCGCATCGTGACTCACATGACGTTACGCATCAGTGATTTCTGTTGCGCATGCGTACCTGCGTACCAGTTATGTGCACGCCTGCCTATTAACAAGACATTAAACTAGAAAGTCTTTGAAAATGTCTAAAAACCAGAATTGCTCTTATCAGCTAAAGCAGACCACGAAGAGAGGAATTTTTTTCCCCATGAGGGGGGTAAAAGTGCTGACATTGTCACCACTTGATGGGACTCTATTGAAGGGGTAGGTGAAAACACTTGGTCGCTGTGACATCCATTTTCAAAATGATTTAACTGTGTTGGATGGAAGAAACTTCCGAGCCCTGATTTACCTCTGATGACAGCCACGCGGCCTCCGAAACAATGTTTCCAAGGCTGCTTGCGAATGACGAGTGGTCACGTCTGTAGAGCCGTCCCCATTGGTTTGATTTATGGCCGCGGGATCCAATAAAAATGGCAATCAAATCAGCCCAGCCACTTTACAGGTAGAGAGCTGTCTGATTGAGTTGTCGAAGGCATGGCTGAGGCTCAGAATGATTATGCTAGGAAACGGAGAGGGGTCCATCTCGGCGCGCCCAACAAGGACACCATACATCTCCCCGTGCAGCTTTCCCCACTCCACTGTGCAATGTATCCAAAATAACTGCACACCTACTGCTTGCCTGCCTCCTTTTGCTGAAGGTTATTTGTCGTCTGAAGGACTCCACCTGTCAGCACGTGATGAATACCATGTACACAGACGGGAGCGGCGGTCGGGTCCAGGATTAGCCGGAAAACTCACTGATCTGTGAATAACCTAAAAAAGAGGAGCTGAAGATTAGCAATGATGCTTTCAGGGATGATCCATCAAACTCAACTACCCCAGTCACTCAAATGAATCATCGCACTTGATTCTTTAACCTAGCTGAAGTGCGAGCGACTGCTGCACTGCCTGCCAGGTCACGGGGATCATTTTGAGGATGTTTATTAAATCACCGCTATCAATTTTCTCTCGCTGATCATCTTTTTAGCCACGTCGTCCTTGGGGATAAGTCAAGCACACAATGATGTTAAAGGTTGCCATATTCACCATATGGCACCTCCATTCAACCCTTGAAGCTATGCAATATTGAGTTAGATCCTTTGCTGCCGCATACAAGTATATGCCAGAATGACATCTTGTCAGTTGAGTCTCTAATCATGCTTAAAGAGGAAGACAACCCAAAGATATTTTTTTCCAGAATATGTTCTATGCAGGCCCACTAGTTGAAACAAAGCATTCGGATTAATACTGTGTTTATGGAATATGAGAAATCCACCCATCATTAGCTATTTCACGGGGCGGCCACTTTATCACTTCTGTCGACTGAAAATGACATCACAGTTGCTCAGGGCTTAGGGAACAGCCAATCATGGCTCAGCTTCAGAAAACAGGTGAGCTGTGATTGGTTGTTACCTGAGCCCTGAGCAACTTTGGTGTCATTTTCAGGCAACCAAAGTGACAAAATGGCCGCCCCCTGAGATGGCTAAAGATGGGTGTATTTTGCTGCTTAACTCATATTCCACAAACTTAACATTGATCAGAATACCTTGTTTCAACTAGTGGGCCTGCATAGAACATATTCCGGAAAAAAATTGAAAAAAAAAAATGTTTGGGTTGACTTCCACTTTAAAAGGGATTTTCCCCCAAAATATTGCATATAGGCTCATATAAGATCCCTGAATAGGCAGTTCTTTCGCTGTAAATATCACCTTCACGTGTCAATAAATTGGAATGAATGTTTGAAATTTAATCTGGAGGAGGTATTAATAATGATCTTAAAACAAAGGCAAAATCATGGGTATGTGCGGCGGTAAAATGCCTCACGAGATGGTGATTTTATTTTATTTTCTATTTTTTCTTTGCCATCAGCCATTTCTGGAAATTAATTGGTTTGATCCTAACACTGCCCCCATGGTATCTAGTGGTACTGTAAGATTTGGTCTGTATCTGGTCTGATTGAAAATCCATGGTGCAAACCCGAAAATGACATGTATTTTCAGCTGTACTCATCAAATAATGAAGAAGTAAAAATAAAGCACAAAATGTTTATCTCAATTTGTTCATGTACCTGTGCGAACACCAATTTCGGCTTTGGGAGTTTACACAGTTACTAGATCTGGTTTTGGTCCCTGGGGCGCTCCACACTTATTACCAGCGATTCGCAGAGATCATTCAAATACAAAGGACACATGTTGCTGTGAATGCAAAAAATAAAGAATAAAACAAAAATAAACAATGACTTTAGAGACCTAGACTTAAGATGCAACAATACAGCTGCCAGAAGAATGCAGGTAGTAAAAAAAAAAAAAAAATGTTACCATGTTGATCTTAAATGCTTTCAAGACGCTGCCTCATTTCCCTAAAAAGCAGACAGATCTGCTTGCTTTTTAAATATGCCAAGTAGAAGTAAGAAAAGCATTCTTTGTGCAAGTTGTAGCTCTCCAATAATTATGTATGTGTCATCTTCCACACTGCTTATCCTGTACAGCAGGGGTGTCAGTCAAATTGACGGAGGGACAAATAAAAAAATTTGCGACAAGCAAGAATGTTCATTGAAATTTTCTAAAATGTCCAGATTGGATTGGGTCTTTCGCACCTGCTGATGATGTCACGCATTGTATTTCTGTAATATATTTCTTTGCCTCTGTTTGTCACCCCCCTAAAGTACATTACTGCTACTTTTGCAAGGCAGCTCGTACATCACTTCCGTTTGCGTTTCTCCTGCCAAACTGGAAACAATTTTCTGGTTGACTCGGGCTGCAAGATTGTATGAACTGTACATAATGTGAAGTAAAACGGAGAGGATCATATGATTGGTATGATGTCTCCATCTGACTATTTTAGAGTGGCAAGGTATGAATGTGGGTGCTCCTGTCAGAAAACACAATGCCCGTATTACACTTGACACGTCTATTTATTGTGGTCTGCAACAACACAGACAAAGAATATCCTAGCTACATCATCCAATGCGCATCCATTAGTTAACAATTCAATTCACTGTATTAAGCAATTAAACAGCCAAACAATACATACAATACACATTCACACGTTTCATCATTAGAATAGTTAGCATACTAGCCGAAATAACTAACTAGTGTTCATCAACGTGACATCTCTCACGAGAACATATCTAGGCTATTATGTACAGCAGTTACCTGACATGAACTTAAATGATTAAACTCACCTTTTAACATTTACACACAACAAATGTCGTGAAACACGGAAAATCTGCAACTACTGAGTTTGCTGGCACGAACAAATTACTAGCTATGTGTCAAATAAGGAAAAAGAAAAGAAACTACGTCTCTCGCTATCAACACTTAGCGCTCAATGGAATTGTTCAATGCCTGCTCACAGTGTGGGACATCTCAGCACTACATTGAAACTCAATGAATTTACCGAATGCCAACAATTACTAATAATAAAACGTGAGATTTCTAACTTGAAGTATTTCTTAATAACGTGTGCTTTACTCCAAATAACTTTTCACCACAATCCGATTCTGAAAGCCACGAAGTGACGTGAAGTCTTCAGTCGGCATTAGACGACCGAAGTAGCGTTAATGTTCATTATAACAACAGCCAAGGGGGTGGCAAACATAGATGCAAAGAAATATATTACAGAAATAGTGGAAGGAATTGGGTTATCTGTGTTGTGGTCGAATTTGTGTCTTGCCTAGTTGTTTTGTTTACGAGGTTAATGAATGCATCGTGTGGCTGGATGGGAGGGCATATGAGCGGGAGTAGCGGAGGACGAACAGGAGAGGCGTTGCTCTTTTCTGACTGAACGGTTGTCGTACTGTATTGGCGTTGGCCGCGGCCCACAGTAGCCGGTTGGACTAATAAAAACATGATAATTAAACTACGTCTGTGTTCTTGAAAGACGCTACGATATATTTTAAAGCGTGACGTCATCGGCAGGCGCGAAGGACCCGATCACATCTGCTACCCACATCGGCTTGTTGCGGGCCGCATCTAATAATATCAATATCATCCCAGGGGCCGTAGAAAACCTTCTTTGACTTTGACTTTGACATATGTGCTGTACAGGATCGTGGGGAGGTGCTGGAGCCTATCCCAGCTGACAATGGGCAAAAGGCAGACTACACCGTGAATTGGTCGCCAGCCAGTCGCAGGGCACACACAGACACCGTCACTGAGTGGGAACCGATCCCACGCTGCCCGCACACAACTCAGGCGTGTGTACCACTACACCATCGGCGACTTTTTCCACTAAGTAACCAACTTCAAAGGCTCTTGTGGTATTTGATTAAAAAAGCAACACCCACTGAACAAGGCGGGAGCAAAGTTTAACTCTACCTGTACACAAGTAAACGATTTCTGATTTGCCAGTGTCTTCTACTACTCTTCTACATCAGTACCTCCCTGGTAGGGATCATTTAGATCGTACAAAGTATTCGCAATCAATAATTGCTGGTTGTGATCTACTGTATTTGGTTTTATCTCATCAGAATGACTTCCTCCTTTGGTGCTAACCATTAGTGACGTTTGATTCCATTTGACCAATTAAATGGCATCAAGCAGTCTCAGGATCGGTTTCAAAGTGTCATCTTAATAACTCATCCTGCTTTGCTTTTCTGTGTCTGCCCAAACGTAGAAATTTCTGCACAATTCTAACTTGAGAAAAAAAAAAACACCTTGCGGTAACTTGCTATTGCGTTGGCTGTTGCGTTGGCTGTCCTTAGGCCAACATTAGCTCTATTTTATGGACATAAGCAACTTTCAAAAAGGCATATTTTAAAAACTGTACTTTACACAGCCTCTCACTCTCTTTATCTTATGCATGGACGAACGCACACACATACACACTTTACAAGTAGGCCTACCATGAAACTTAGTTACAAAATCTACCTATACTTGATCGATAAATCTGGTCAACAAAGCAGCATGCGATTTGAATGTGATTGGTTACTTCTGAGCACAGCCTCATCCCAATGATAACTTTAACTGAGAGGGTGTGCACACCTGTCCAACCACATATTTTCAATTGAGTAAAAAGAAATGTAAAATTCAGTAGAGTTGTACAGGTTATAGGTCCTATTAATGGTGCAAAAAGTTTTTAAATTGATTATCTTGGTTTCATTCTTTTCTTTAATATCACAAAAATGTGGCATTTGTATAGAAGTGTGCAGACTTTTTATATCCACTGTACCCTTTTCTTGATGGGCCTATGGTGCTGTTTATGAACTGGAAACAAAATAGTTCAAAGCCATTTCTTGGGGCTGAATTTTCCTTAATTTGTTATTTTATAAAGGTTTTATTTATAGCTTGTTATTTCATGAAGATTTTATTATTGTTTTATATTAGATTATATTGTTCAACAACATCTGAATTATCAGATTCATATTTTATTTAGTTTTTTCACATTCATGCTCTGATTAAAAAAAAACAAATCAGTCGTTACTCACCAGTTATCCTGTACTTTTTACTCCTACTCAAGTAATTATTTGGAGGACTACCTCTTACGTTTATGTGAGTCATATTATTCTAAAGTAACAGTACTCTTACTTGAGTACAGTTTTTGGCTACTCGACTCACCATTGATCACCTCCACACAACTCCAAACATCATCGACACTACAGTATATCAGTTCACAATCAATATTTATCAATATACAGTAAGAACTCTAAATAAAATGCATCAAGCTCACCAGAGATGCCGATGTCGATGTGGCAGACCTCCTTTCCCTCTGTGTAAGATAACCGTTCCACTCATACATAATCCTGTGAAAGTGCCCAAAAACAGAAAAATGCCCACAACACCCAGACGATTGGTGAAGCTGCAGTTATATAATATAAAATCTGATTGGTAAAGAAAATAAACAATTTCAATATGTGTGTGTAGTCAATGCCAGCACTCATTATTCTGAAGGCATTGGGCTAATAACATTAGCTTGGCTAAAATATGAATGGACAGAAAACCCCGCAACCAATTGGAAACCGTGCATCCAAGACACACAATATGAAATGAAGGCAAAAGACTGTTGGATATAAAGGATTACCATTTCATGTAAGTTGTAAATGCAGGTCCATGCTTCGGAAAGTGTTTGGGCCAGGAGCAAAGGCCTTGAAGGCACTAATTGCACACCACTGACTCATCAAGACTTAAAGCGGAAGTCAAGAATATGTTCCCAGCAGGCCCACTAGTTGAAATATGGCATTCTGATTAATTTTGCGTTTGTGGAATATATCTTAATCAGCAAAATGCACCCATTTTTAGCCATCTGTGGGGGCGGCCATTTTGTCTTTTGTCACCTGAAAATGACATCACAACTGCTCACAACGACCAATCACGGCTGACCTGTTTTCTGAATCTGAGCCGTAATTGGTCGTTGTACAATTTTGTAAATTTTTTGGTATAATTTATTGCACTCCTTCGTTGTACAGTGTGCATATTCACACAACAAATCACCTTCACAAAGTGCTCACGCTGAAGAAGAAAAAACTGCAACACTGTCATGCAGTGTGAATGGGGGTACAGATAGCAGCACATCAATGATAGTCCCAGTCTGGATCTCCTCATCGGCCACCACTGGACCAGAGACCCTGGCATATGCATTAATGGATACTCAAAGTAGTAAAACCTTTGTTGACCAGGAGGTGTGCAGTAAGCTGCAAGCAGCAGGAGAGCCAGTAAAACTCAAACTTTCCACCATGTTGGGAAAGGATTCAACTAGCCATAAAAAGTATCAAAGTCAGTGGACTTCAAATCAGAGGCTATTCTTCAGAGACCATCATCAGCCTACCCCCTGGCTATTCCAGGGACTTCATTCCACTCGAACAAGCACACATTCCTACCTGTACAACTGCTAACAAGTGGAATCACCTTGCAGCCATAGCCCATGAAATGCCTCCATTAATGGATTATGGGGTTGGATTATTGATTGGCTACGACTGCTCCACAGCACTAGCACCATGCCAAGTTATTACAGGAGAAGACAGTGAGCCTTTCGCTATAAAAACTGACTTGGGCTGGAGTATCATCGAGAGTGTATGCCAGAGTGCAAACTCAGAGGATGTGACAGGACTGTGCAACCGCATATCCATCAGAGAGCTGCCTCCTGTAACACCAGCTGCCGTGATTAGGGCACTAGAGTCTGGTTTTGCAGACAGCAACCCAGGAGAAAAGAACGCATCTCAGGAAGACATTAAATTTCTCCAGATCTTAATGGTCGCATCCGGAGAAATTAATGCAATCACTTTGAGATTTGCCCTTCAAAGCGCGACCATGTCTCCCAGACAACAAGAAGATTGCATTGGTCCGACTGAAGCACCTGAAAAACAAGTTTGACAGGAATCCTAAATTTAAGCATGATTATGTGGATTTCATAGAAGGTGTTTTCAAGAATGGTGAGGCGGAGGCGGCAGATAGCAAGCCAGAGCTAGGAAATGTGTGGTATATCCCACATCAGGGGGTCTATCACCCCAGGAAGCCGGAAAAGATCAGAGTAGTTTTCGATTGCTCCGCTAAGTATCAAGGCACTGCATTAAACGATCATCTTCTCACCGGACCTGATCTTACCAATAGACTGAGTGGCGTGCTTTGTCGGTTTCGTAAACACCCTATTGCTGTGATGTGTGACGTTGAAAAAATGTTCCACGGATTCCATGTCAGCAAGGAGGATCGAGACTACCTTCGGTTCTTGTGGTGGGAAGGTGGAGCCACAGACTCTGAGCCAAAAGAGAGTTCACCTTTTTGGAGCATCGTCATCTCCGGGGTGTGCAAATTATGGCATGAAGTATCTTGCGAAGCAACATGAGAAATAATAATTGAGCTGCATCACTTCTCAGATGCCAGCAGTCAAGGCTATGGTCAGTGCTCATATGTCAGACTTTTGAGTGAAGACGAAGTACATTGTACCCTCATAATGGGCAAAGCAAGGGTAGCACCCACAAAGATTGTGACAATACCAAGACTTGAGTTAACTGCTGCAATGATCTCTGCTGCTCTGAGCAATATGTTGAAAGAGGAGTTCGATCTCAAAGTGGAAGAAGAGAAGTTTGGACAGACTCGCAAGTTGTCCTGTGTTAATAATGATGCTCGAAGGTTCCATGTCTTTGTAGCAATTAGAGTCCAAAGAATCCGCAAGATAACCGCAACAGTGGCATTATTTCGAGACAAGGGAGAACCCTGCCGACCATGCCTCAAGAGGCCTCAAGAGTATCAGAGCTTATCAGCTCAAAGTGGTTCAAAGGACCTAAATTCCTATGGGAAAGAGAGCTCAATATCAAAAGAGAGGCATCGGAGCTGATGGTAGGAGACCCGGAGATCAGCGCAGTATAGGCGCTGAACACACTGGCTGGAAAGCAAGACAGTTTTTTAAACCGACTGTTGCGATTCTCAAAATGGACGACTGCTGTGAACGTTGTTGCACGTATCCATTGGTTGTCTGAGAGGTCTTAGAAGGCAGAACCTCTCAATGTAGAAGAGAGAAGGAGAGATTCACTTAAGCTCGTTAAAGTCGTGCAACAAAGATCTTTCAAAGAGGAGCTTCTCATCGTGAGTCAGGAATCTGGAAAGCTTCCATATAATCACCCACTTTACCAACTCGATCCAGAGCTCCATGATGGTGTACTTAGAGTCGGAGAACGAAAGCATCTGCACCTTTTGATGTCAGACACCCAATAATCCTACCTCCAGATGGTGACGTGACACGCCTCATTCTCGGTTACTGCCATGAGAAAACTCAGCATCAAGGAAGAGGGCAAACCCTGAATGAAGTTAGAGCCAACGGATACTGGATTCTTGGGGGACGCAGGGCAGTTGCTAAGTACATAAGGCAGTGCGTTATCTGCAGAAGAGCTCGAAGACCCACAGACCAGCGAAGAATGGCAGATTTTCCAACAGATCGCATTGAGCCTGCACCACCATTCTTATTTTGTGGTATGGATTGTTTTGGTCCCTTTTACACCAAACAGGGCCGCAAAGAACAAAAGCGGTATGGTCTGCTTTTTACATGTCTCTGCTCTAGAGCAGTACACATCGATATGTTGGAAGGCATGACGACTGATGCGTTCAATAATGCCTTAAGATGCTTCATTGCCATCCGAGGTACAGTGAGACAAATAAGATCAGATCATGGATCCAACATTGTTGGTGGAAGGAATGAACTGCATCGAGCCCTAAAGGAACTAGATAACGAAAGAGTGGCAAAATTCTTGACAGAGTGACAGTGTAACTTCTGTATGAACGTTCCAGATGCGAGTCATGTTGGAGGTGTCTGGGAGGGGCAGACGTACAGTCAGGAGTGTGTTGAGTTCAGTCCTATCACAGAGCGCAGGAAGACTGGATGATGCCTCTCTCAGGACTTTCTTTTATGAAGCCATGTCCATTGTTAATAGCCGCCTTCTGACCGTTGACAGTATCAATAATCCCACAAGCCTCGGACCCTTGACACCAAATCATCTGCTTACGATGAAGTCCTCTGTGCCACAGCCCCCACCTAGCAGATGGAGGCGGGTGCAGTATTTGTAAGAGCCGTTTTGGTGCAGATGGAGGAAAGAGTATCTAGCGGGGATTATTCTCAGGCAGAAGTGGCACACGCCACAACGAAATGTGCAAATCGACGACATAGTCATCATTCAAGGAGATGCTCCTCGTAATGAGTGGAAGCTTGCAAGGGTGGTGGACGGGTGTAAGGATGAGGATGGATTTGTGCGCAAAACTACTGTACAGTTAGGTGATCGGAGATCAGGTGCAGGAAGTGAACGCCTTAACAAGCCATTAGTTGTTAAACGTCCCATCCAGAAGTTAGTCGCTTTAATAGAAAGCACTCAGAATCCCTGTGTCTCAAAATAGATTAGTATTTTGTCATACCAGTGAATTCACCGTAAATTTATTTATCCTACTTGAAATCATTTGTACGTGGATAAATCTAAGGGTAATTTGGTGGGAGTGTAAATGATTGCATAAGTCTGCCCAAAAAGAAAAGATATTATTATATTGAATTTGATTCAAATATATCAGTTTAATTTGGTTCGCCCCTGACCAATAAGATTCAATAAGGAAGCGGCGACGAGGAAACAAGACGAATGGTAAACGAGACGAGCAAGAGTGGAGCGATTAAGGCAGAGACACGATCGCCAAGTAATACACGAAGAATTTTAGCTACCACTGGTTAAGGGCGCACACGGTAAACAGAATACCTGTTTTAAAGAGTTTAACTTTCGTATTTGTTCGTCTTGACACTGATTATTAACATTGCATTGTGTACTTGAAATGCCTTTGAGATGTCGCAATGAGTTGTGTATTGAATGTGGCAACAATACCTTGACTACATTGGACTATTTAAGAACTATTCTATATATTAGGAAGTAATTAAATGTTACTTGAATGTTGTATAGTTTATTGTGAAGAATATGAATTCATACGTTTCATTTCATTCTATTTTTTAGTTTTCACGGTGATCATTGACTGTATTTCAACTGAAAAGAAGCGAGTCCACTGATAGTGTAGTGGTACACACGCCCGAGTTGTGTGCGGGCAGCGTGGGATCGATTCCCGCTCAGTGACGGTGTCTGTGTGTGCCCTGCGACTGGCTGGCGACCAGTTCGGGGTGTAGTCTGCCTTCGCCCGTTGACGGCTTGGATAGGCTCCAGCAACTCCCCGCGACCCTGTATGGGATAAGCGGTTTGGAAGATGACATGACATGACAGTACGAAGCATGGATGATTGACCAGGAAATAGCTACACACGGTACCCTACTTCATAATCTGAAACCCCATCATGGTGCCTGAGGCCGTATGGTAACCCCCCAAGGACCATATGAGTGAGAGAGTCTGTTTTAAAAACAGTTCACCTTTGATGGGACATTGTGACCTCTGACATTCCAGAGGTGGGCATTCCGTCAGAGTGACGGACAGGTCCATCAGACCGTCAACGATGGATACCCGTTTTGCTGACGACTGACGATAGACGGGACAGCTTTCAAAATAGACTGACAAACGTCAGAAGTCGGTTTTCATCCGTCAATGTGACCGTCACTAAGCGTGTCCATCAGTGACGATCCGTCAGTCCGTCACCGATGGACCGTTAGTCCGTCACTGACGGACGCCAGTTTTTCTGATGTCTTTTTGGGGGACTGACTAACGGACTTTAATGACGGTCCGACTAACGGATTGACGATTACAATTCCGTTTGTTAGAAAAAAAGACGGAATGACGAACGGATACCCTGGCCGCTGACGGATGATGATTAACGGACTAGCAAAATTTGACAAAATGCCCACCCACTGAAGAATATTGTAGAAGTGATCATTTAAAAATGTAAACACTGGGGGGTATTTATAGATATTAAGTGTTGTATATTGATTTATTGTTTTCCTATATTTTTTAATTAGTTAATTGTAATAAAATTAATTGTGAGAACTCATTAACATGTTCAGTGTCTTCACACACTTGAACATTGTTAATAATATCATGTTAATATGTAATTTGATCAAATTTTTTATTTCAAACTTGTAGGCATTTGCATTAATTAGTAGCCAATGCATAGCTCTCCGTTTCTAAAGGTTTGGTGACCCCTGCAATAGAAACTGACCTGGGACTTGTTTTGGCTCCTGATCCCAAGTTTGGCAAAGACAAGGTATTCCCTTTACACGTGCTACTGTATTTTGGCAATAGGAACACACAGCCAACAATAATCATGAGAACCATTTTCCTTGTCTTTAATCTAATGGCATCGCAGTCAGGGTTGTTTAGAGTGCACGAGGAAGCTCACATTCAGGAAGTAAATTGGATCAAAGTACACGCAGCTGCTTAAGCACTTATTTGCCTCGGGTAAGCCGAGTCCAAATCAACCAACATTGTTGCGGAGAGGTGACACGCTTTGGGACAGGAAAAGGAATTGGGGGCTGATAGTACACCAGCTCCATGTGTCATGCAAAGGCCGCTGGCTAACGGCCAGCCTGTTGAAGAACAATTGAACATGGAACTTTGGAATACTTATGTGTTGTGGAAACATAATTACTTCTTGCGGGAGAACGTAGTGCGTTCACAACAAGTACAAGCACATCCTTTGGAATAAGCACAAACACACAAATGACGGGATTCAAAGAAAGGATGCGAGTGAGTCAACAGAACAGGAATTGTAAAAATACATTATATGTTAAGAACAATTGGAAACTCTAAATAAACACTCACCTGTGTTTGTTTTTCCTTCTGGAAACATGCTGCATACAAAAGCATTGTATTACACTGATTAGCCACGAGCATCTAATCATCCATCCACCGGTTTTCTATACCACTTACTGTATCCTGTTCAGGGACATGGTGAGTTGGAGCCAATCCCAACTGATTTCAGCCGAAAAGCAGACGACACCCTGCATGGTTTGCCAGTCAGTCGCAGGGCACAGACAACCATTTGCTCTCACATTCACAATGTCGCTCAGTGCGTTATTGAATCCGTCCCACACTGCCTGCACCAATGTTAGGCCAATCTAATTTATGCTGGTGGAAGTAAAAAGCATTTGTCCTTTTCTCAAATTCTTATTTTGTTGTAATAATTTGCCCACTATAACGTTTGAGATCATCAAACCAAAGTAAATATCCGACAAAGGTAACATACAGTGCAGTTTTAAGTCGTGACTACCCGGATGAGAGACTGTGCTCTTGGGGTCACTTTTGTCGACTGACTGCTCACCACTGTTCCATGTTTTCTCCATTTGTGGATAAGGGCTCTCACCCTGGTTCACGGGAGTACTAAAGCTTTAGGAAAGGCCTTTTAACTCTTTCCAGACTGATATATGTCAGTCACTTTATTTTTCATTGTTCTTGAATTTCTTTGGAGTGTGTCATTTTGTTGCAGCTTTTTCAGACCTTTTGACCAACTTCATTTTGTTAGACAGGTTATATTTAAATGATTTTTGTTTAACAGGTCTGGGGGTAACCACGCTTGGGTGTGGCCATTGAAAATGAGCTCAACTTTCCAAATAATTAGCCAGAGTTAACTCATGATTACACAAGGGGGACATGCTTTTTCACACAGGGCGAGGCTATACAGCTTCAAATATTTTTTTCCCTTAATCAATAAAATCACCATTTAAAATTGCATTTTGTGTTTACTATTTACTATTTACATATTATGGCTAATATTTAGATTTCTGGTAATGAATAAAATGTATGTTGTAATATAAATTAGTGCTGTCAAGAGATTAAAAAAAGAGAGATTAATTAATTTATTATCTGTAATTAATTGATCTAATTAATCTATTTTTAATCTCACTTACAAATTGCTGAGAAAAGCCCCAAAGCCCCCCATTGTCCGTATGTATAGCCCCTTTTCCACAGCAGGAACCTTTGGAGGAACCTTTCACTTTACCCTGGTAAAGTGGTTCCACCTTTTGTTTCCACCCGAAAAATTTACCAGGGTAATGAAATGGCCCTGGGCCATTAGTGTGGCCATTTCATCCCCGCAAGCGGCCAGGGCCATTATGGCCCAGAAGGAATTCTTTGCGGGGGCGGGCTACGCTGACGAACGCAGATTGGTCAGTCGGTAGTTCCGGTAACTGCTAACTGTGCCGTTGCAGTGTTTGCTCGTCCAATATTTCAAATGTTAAGGAAAAGTGAATGAATATCTAGACGGACGAATATGTGCAGGCTCTTGTGAGCATTTTCGGGGGACAAAAACATCCAACCCAACTTTGAATCAGCAACAGGGAGCGACTAGTATGTAGCTAATTATTACTGCCGAGCAAGGCGAGTTTAAACTGTTCGCATGGCAAAACAAGTCCGTGGAAGATGTAAAGTTAAAACAAGATGAATAAAAACGCACACGGATCACAACAGCCCGAGTGGAAATGACCGTCGAGTGAGCAAATTGTACGATCAACTAGACGCCATGGGTTGGACACGCGTTCTTGGACACCGGAGCGATGGATTCTGCTGTGGCGCTACTGACGAAGGAAAACACGAAATACTCAGTAATACTTGGAATATTTAGATTTTTAGCAGAAACACAAATTGTGTGAGTGCATGTGCACTGAAAATGGTTAGCTGTTCAAAGTCTCCCCACTGAAGTATTCATAAAACGGGATAGTGGATTTACCGTATTTACAGAAAGTATAGATTCGTTTTATTAGCCACTGTAATATTCAGTTTGAACATACAGGGAAAAAATGTGCATAAATAATGAAGCATTGCATTTGGAATAACTTCCACCTCAAATAAATGTTAAAAAGACAACTGTTAAAAATAGAATGCAAACGTAGGGCTTAAATTACAGTCCCACATAATCTATTAGTGAACTCTGGCCTTTTTTGGGCATGTATTTTGATTTCTAGCTGTTCTGGATGGACATTTTGAGAGTTTCAAGTGAGGAAATCATGAGCCGTCATCATCCGCTACACAGAAGTGCAGTGTCTCCTGCGACTCAAGCATCGCCAATCCTGGTAAATTTCATTTTACAATAATTTGTAGGGCACTTAAATTATTTACTGTTACTCATTTTGCTTTTGTATGTCACCATGTAAGCGGAAAAGGAGACCAATCAACTCTTCCCGGATCCTGGATGTGCTGCGCTGCTGTTTCTAAGGCATGAAGGTAAAATACCTGTTGTAACTCACAGAAATACTTTGTGGTTTTATTTAGTTTGTCACCCGTTGCAGCAATTATCAGTAGCACTTTTTAGTTACTTATAGCAATAACAGGCTGATGCCAAAGGCAAGGAAGGCTCTGCCTCCTCAACATCGCTTCCACCTTTATGAACTCAAGTACAGTACTCATGAAAAAAAGAAAATATTGCACGTTAATAAAAAACTGCTCCTGAATAAATATATCTAAAGAAAACCAACTGTTGAACATAAAATGCAAATGTCTGCATAAATCACTGACTTTTATCCACTAATACTAAACTATGACATTTTTCTGCACATTTTTGATTTGCAGCTGTTGCACATGCTAAAGAAGTTTCCAATGCAGGGACAAGTGTGAGCTCTCCATCAGGCTACCAAGAAGCATCCCTCATCCAGCGTTTTCCCATGTCAGTAAGATGTTTCACTTACAGAAACTTGTAGGACAATTCCGTTATTAAATTTGCGTTTCTATCATGTCAATAGGAAAGCGCGTAGGGGATGGGACCTTGGATTCAATCGCAGAAATGGAAATGCAAGCCAGGAGTTCACTGTGGCAGAAAATGACATGTGGCAACCAGACACTTTTCCAAGTTGCGAACTATGCCGAGTTGGTCCAGGTGTTAAGACTAGAAAATTCAGCCCGGCTTCTGGTTGTGTGTATTTTGTCTTTTAATGTGCACAAATAAAAAGTTGCGATGTATAATTTTTTTTCCCAAAACATACTTCACGCTACTCCATAAGAGCTGTTAATGAAGCCATGTATTTATTTCATTTATTTAACTTTTACTTATCCAGGTAACAGTATTTGCAATGCTCACCAGGCTACAGACAGCAAGGCTACAGACAGCAAATCAAAACATGGCAAAATAAACAAATACATATACTCGTATAAAAACAACATGATATATGACCAAGCTATATCTTACGTACATATTAATTTCAATGACAGGCTACAAATAGGTTCAGCTTTTATGTGTATTAGGGAAACTCTTTTTCATAAAAAAAAAATATATATATATATATATATATATATATATATATACACACACACTGGTACATAAATATGTCTGTAAATCACTGCCTCAAAGACTGTTTGCATCTTGGATGACATTGCAAATGAGAATAGTTTTCAACTGCTTTATCGAGATAGATTAAATTAAAAGGGAAGTTTACATAAGCATTAAGCAACAATACTTTCACTCTGATTTCATGTTGACACACTTTAACATTGATTGTATATTTTAAAGTTAACCAATATTAAATTTATGTTATTAATATGCTTTCTTTAAAGGTAACTTAATTATTCTCTACCTGCAATGATGTTGATGTAGGGTGTCAGTAATGAGTAGGGAAGTAACACAACACCTCCCACTGATGTGTCATCAGTCTCATTTGCATAATTTACCAAGAACTATTTAACACTGTGGAGACGCTAACAACCGGGGCCACAGGAACCTTTGTTACCAGGAACTTATATCACCAGGAACAAAAAGTTCCTGGGCTGGTTGGTGGAGAAGGGGCTAAAGTATCTGTATTTACGGTGGATATTAGCATCTTCGTTGCTATCATTAGCCATGGCTTTAATCACGGCTGGTTAATTTGCATTTATGTGGTAGGCTTGAACTGCTTCTTTGCTAAGCAAAGTCCTTCTTACAAAGAAGGCATATCACTCTGCCTTTATCAATAGTGCTGTCAGGGCGGTTTTTTTTTTTTTTTTTTTTTAATTTACCATTCATTTTCTCTCTTCTCCTGAATTTGCCCTCCCATCTATATTAGGAGCCTATCAGGTTATGCCAAACACAATGACAGCCAATCAGAGTCCACTTCCGGGTGTGACACTGGCCAAGACCCACGCATCAAAATGGATCTCATCGTCATACAGAAACAGTAAAATTAGATTAACGCGATTAAAAAAAATAAAGCCTAAACTGTGACTGTAATTAATTGCAATTATTGCACTATTTTGATACCATTAATGTATATATAATATAAAATAAACAAAATAAAAAATAATACAAATAAAATAATACACATTTTAATCCAAATATCTGATAACATTCACTGTGTTATTATGCCTTTCCAGTTTTATAGAAAGTAACAAATTAGAGAGCAACTTTTGGTTAGCAGGTTTCCTAAACAAATATGAACCCAAATACACTGTCGAAGATTGGTACACAATGCAGTATGAATTTCATACGGGTAAATGTTTTTTCTGTGGTTGTGTGAGAGGGCAGTTCCACAGCGCCCCCTACAGATAAGCCAAGCTTGCACCAGTATGTAATTATCATAAGCAAACACAGGCCAGTATGAGCACAAAGCCCTTGAAATCTGTTCTGTTTAGAGTGGAGCCTGTAGTGTAAACTGACTGTGGTCTAAAAGGATATGGTTTGATAGAATCCGAGGTTAAACTTTGGTCACCTGTTCTACGTGGACAGAAGAGGAAAGTTCAAGGATTTGGATGAGTTGGCCTAACGTGGCATGAAACAGGAAATAGTCATTCATTGATTTTGTGTGTGTGTCCACAAAGATCAATTTTATTTTTCCTTTGTTTGGCGACTACAATGCAGCAGGCAGGATGTGTTTGCTACAAGCGAGGGCCAAATGGAGCTATAAATCAAGTGTTGGAGCAGAAACACACAATGTCATCCCCCCACAGGACACATAGACTGTACTGTAGAGCATTTCACATCAAATCCTCCTACAAACGGTTTTCACACTAGAAACAGCCCAAACTTATCTTGCAAACCACATGATGATAAAGTATCATAGGAAAGCGGAATGTTTTAAGTCAAATGTGTAGACCTTTCTCATACATAGAGCGTATTGCATCATTGGAGCTTTTCTGTGGATCAAAATTGTGGGGCACCAAGCACTTACGGTAAATAACGTGGAACACTTGACGCAAGGCAAAGGTCAATGTGAACAATGAAATTGAAAATCACTTCACACCAAAGAAATTGCACCAAAAACTTTTCTAATGGGATGGAGAATTTAAACGCATGTTTTTATATTTCTGTACATGAAATACCATGTAAAATATCAACTGAAATGACCAATTCAGTTGGAGGCTGTGCCAACAATTAAGTTTGAAAACCAAAAACATGATGTTACGAGCTGTTTCACGCCAAGGAAATTACGTTTAGGTCCAGAGGCACCTTAACAATTGACCTTGTATTGATTATAGAATAGATATTAGAAAATAAAAACATGGCATCTTTTGGATTTGGAGGGGCACTGTCCTCCTTGCATCTAAAGTTGAGCATACACTACGACTCTCATTCTACGATTAGTCATACTAGTGATTTTTTAACTACAAGAGTTGATATTGTCCCTGACTGAAAAATGCATTAGATAACCGATTCGCACAGCACCCTTTTTAATGCGCAAATTTGGATGGTCCGTCTGACTTTGCACATGCATTGTATGCTCTTGGGTGTCAACTGACACCTTGTTAATTGTATCGAACCTGTGCCGTCTGGCTGTGAAGTTTGCTCTCCAAAGTGACGTCTCAAGCAGATTTCCAGTGTGGGCCTATTTAAGATTCATAGAAAAGTCCATCCAGCCACAATCAATATCTCCTTGAGATTTAAGTCATGTTACGTGTCCTCTTCACAGACCTGATTTAAAACATCAGCACAAAGTATTTTTAATTTTATTGCCTGCCGCAGATGAAAATTAATGACGCTGACACCCACAATTAACAATGAAAAATGCAAATTCTTGTAACTTCTTGAGCAGTAATATTGTTGCTTTAGCCCAGATTCAAGGTGCTCCTCAATACTGAAGAAAACATAAAAAGGCACCTTACTTGCGATGGGAAACAAAAACACTGCTAGCAAAAATCCACTGCTCATTTGGGAATTTGTCACCATGCATAATTAAGCAAATTTGTTTGAATTTAAGTGTGACTTTTTTCAGTGCGCTCTTAGCGAATGCAAAGCCCAAAGATCAATTGCTGCCAAATAAAGCTTGTTTGAAAGCGTAAGCATTCAAAACAGTCACTCTGCCCTCCTTGTAATCTTTAGGATTTGGGCCCGATCAACTTTTTATGAGACAAAGGCTGAAAATTGCGTCATTACAGTAAAACTTAATTTTCTTCATCTGTACAGGTTTATTTTTCACATCATTAGTATTTCTTTCCTGTGGTTATTCCTTTGTGTCAAGAACCCATAGTGTATATGTGAGGCTGAACGCTAATCTATTTTTAGCCTTGTTTGGCAGAAAGCCTTTGCGCCGAGAGGCGGAAGTTTGCCCTCCGCACCATCGACCATGCAATCACAAAGTAATAGCGTTCGTGTAGTTTAAAAAAACAGGTTGTGTTGCATATTTTCACTTTTATGCATTTGGCAATAAAAATAATAATTGTAAAATAAGGCAATGTTATTTTAGGAGGAGAAAGAACATCTTCTACTTCCAGGTCAAAGCTTTTCTGTCACGATCACGTGCCCAGAATTCCAAAACCCCAAAGCAGAGCCAAACAAACTTATGAACAAATACAAAGCTTTATTAAACCAAGGGAGCACGCAGACGTGAGCAAGGAGGAATAAATTCAAACAAAGGACCACATCAGCATAAGGCTGACGCGATTACATGAAAAGCCAGTGGATGGGCGGAGAAAGCTAGACGCCGGAAGAACAAACTCTAAACGGAAATGTATGTAACACAAGTGCAGCAAAAGATTAACAAAGGAACTCAGCCCAACTGGGAGAAAGACAGATGAGTGCAATAAACAAGTCAAAAGGAAAGCCAGAAACTAAACTAGATTGGTTTGGAAACAAAAGAAAACAAACCTAATCTAGAATGACCAAAACCGGAATTACTTACGTGTGACAAAGCTAAACGACGTATTGCGTGGCTGTGGAAATGAGCACGTGATCAACAAAGGGAGAACAGACCAACAGCAACAATATTCCGGCGACTAGCTTCCACTTCTCCAGCACCTTATATACCCAAATGATTGTCATGCCAAACAGGTGTGCACTGGAGGCTCCGTCCAGCCACAGAACATGACATTTTCAGTGTTTTTGTTGGGGGGGTTTTTCCCTCGCCAGTAGGGGCGTGGAAAAAAAACGATTTGCTAATGTATTGCGATTTTTATAAATATAATGTCGATTTTTGAAGTAGAGGCAGTCACAGTAGCAGAAGCGGAATGATTCAAATCCTACACACACAGCATGGCCAGCAGATTAACAACCCCTCCACAGTACAAAGATGAAGTTTGGAAGTATTTTGGCTTCCAACTTAAAGGAGGTAAAAACGAGCTCTACAAGGATATATTTTTACTTATTGTTGTGCATTGTCAGTTACTAAGGATACTTTATCCGTTATTTTCTTACTTACAGTGGTTACAATGCTGTCAATATATTGCAATGGTTACTTGATTTTATAATGGTAGTGTGTAGGGTTGCCAACTTTCTCACTCCTAAATAAGGGACAGGTGCACGGTGCCACGGTGGTGTGAGCATGATGTATGAATTTTTGATTTTTTTCCCCCAATTTTCATGTTAATGCTGAAACCACATTCACGTAAAAATAAGAAAAAATGAAAAAAAAATGGACAGTGTTTTTCACAGGACAGCGACGATACGTAACCTCATATGAAACCACAATTTGGCTCTTTTCATGAAAAACCGGGTGTAAGAAATCTGAAACGAGGAGTCTGATTCACCAAATTTATTTTTTTCTCTGAATATTTCTGGCTGCTTTTGACTGACTCAAGCAGTCTTCTGTCATTTTGCGCAGCCAGAGAGAAGTCTTTACAGGTGGAGTGATTGCCGCTTGTTTTGAGATTGATGCTTTATCTGATCTAGGATCTGTCATGTGTAGTACAGAGAGTCTCCATTAGGAGCGCTGTAATGTCCTATCACTGTATAAGAACCAGCAATGTATGTTCGAGCAAGTATACAAGTAAAAGACATTGCGCTGCCAACTCTTCTGTGTCCGTCGTTATTGACAATTGATCGCCATCCAAAGCTTTACTAAAAGCGTCTTATAATACAGGATCGGTAGATTGCAGTTTTCTGTATTTGCAAGAGTTGACGGTCAATATACGGGACGTTTAAGGTCCCGTATGAGACAAACCAAATCAGCCCAAAATACGGGAAGTCCCGGCTAATACGGGACAGTTGGCAACCCTAGTAATGTGTAATGCCTGCCATATTTCTGCATGCACAGGCATTTTGTTTTCATTCTGTTCAGTTCAGATTCTGTTCAGGTCAGATTCTGTTCAGATCAGTGTTTAAACCGACAATAGAAAAAAAAGAATTGTTTCTTATTTTTGTGCATTGTCAGTAACTCAGGGTACTCTATCCTTAATTTTCTCACTGGAGTACTTTGAGACTTTTGAGAAAAGAAACTTGCATCCATCCATTATCTATACTGCTTATCCTCACATGGGTCGCGGGGAGTGCTGAAGCCCATCCCAGCAGTCTTTGGGCAGTAGGCGGGGGACACCCTGAATCGGTTGCCAGCCAATCGCAAGGCACACAGAGACAAACAAACATCCACACTCACAATCACACCTAGGGACAATTTAGAGTGCCCAATTAACCTACCAAGCATGTTTTTGGAATGTGGGAGGAAACCGGAGTACCCGGAGAAAACCCACGCAGGCACGGGGAGAACATGCAAACTCCACACAGGGAGGCCGGGGCCGGGATCGAACCCACGACATCTGAACTGTGAGGCGGACGTGCTAACCAGTCGATCACCGTGCCGCCAGAAAAGAAACTTGTTGCACTTCATTTAATGATGGCAGTGTGTAAACTCATGTCATCTTCCAAACCGCTTATCCTATACAGGGTCGCGGGGAGTTGCTGGAGCCTATCCCAGCCGTCAATGGGCGAAGGCAGACTACACCCCGAACTGGTCGCCAGCCAGTCGCAGGGCACACATAGACACTGTCACTGAGCGGGAATCGATCCCACGCTGCCCGCACACAACTAAGGCGTGTGTACCACTACACTATCAGTGGACGTCAGTCTGTAAACTGCATTTTCTTTTTCTTTTTTCAGAGAAACATGTGCAAAAACACAAATAAGAAATAGGATGTTTTGAAGCAAATTGTTTTGATTCACGTCCTCTGATCTTCATCTTCTGATTAACATGTACAGCAACTTCATTTCTCATCTCGACATGTAATTTTGATATTAACCTTGTAGAACATCACAATATTGTGATATCGCAATATCGTGATAATATCGTATCGTGACCCAAGTATCGTAATACGTATTGTATTGCAACATCCTTGCCAATAGTCACCCTTACTCGTCAGTGAAATGGGCGTCCACTAGAGGGTAGACTATGTGTGTGAGAACAATATTGCAGGGAGAGAACACACATGAAAAATAGCACTCTAGTGTTGTGTAGGCTTAGCAAGGCAGTTTTGCTTTTTAAAAGAACCCAACACAACACGTCAGCCGGGACTTGACCCGGTTAGGGACGATTAGAGGGACAAACGAAAACCTACCTCCGTCCTTGCTTCGTCCTTTCTAAAAGATTTCTTCCGGAACGGACGGAATGCACAGCTCTGAAAACTAATAATCATTTAAAAAAAAAAAAAAACATAGTCGATTAGCTAGCTTTCATGCCACAGTCGCCCAAGGAAATTTATTTAAATTCCCGTCCCTGGATATCCATTCATTCATTTGTAAAAGGTGCTTCCTGCGTGATGCAAGGGCAAAGTTTGTCATTTTGCTGTATTTTGACAGGAGAAAATGTGCCAATTATTCAGCATTAGTTTACCCACAATATAATGTCGGCACGCTGCAAAATCAACCTTTATCAACATTCCGAAGCATTCCATCCATCTGACTTAAGACCCAGGAGATCTCATTGTGGTATTTTCCATGTGAAGGCACCATTGCACACCAGGCCGTTGACAAATAACGCGGCAGCCAGCAATAACAAATGTCAGTGTCAGCCGCTGTCCGTGGCTCAGGTTGGGAGTCTCCTAATGACAACCTCAGTCTTGCCTTGCATCTCCAATGCTCAGCCAACCTGTCGATGCGCCGCCACAGCAGCAGCGGCATTCAGTGCATCTTGATTATTTGTAGAGGCGCAAGTAAACGCTAATGATCGAGGGGCAAAGCGCACACCTTCGGGCTAATGCTAATCTGCCTGCGTAGTGGCCCCGGAGAAGCGGCGTGCACATTGATTTGATCTCTCACATCAAAAGACAAACAGTGGTGCAAGTCAGCACTTCCCCGGTCAATGTCACTCCTTGAAGTGATTCCCCACCCCCTAACACACACACATGCACACACACATGCATCTTAATGCACACACCCAGGCAGTGGCATTTATCTAAAGCAAAGAATGTTTGCACTGAGAGCACAGACTTGCGCCAAGGCCGAGCAATGCAAAGTGTGTCTGCCTGACTCACTTCATGCAGATTTGCCCTCTAGGTGAAGCTCCATCTGCTGAATCGGCTTGGTAGCTACACAGGAAGGCCCCCCAATTCAAGTGGACTGTAACAACGAAAAGAAAATCAATTCTAATATTTTATATTCGGACCCTCCGCAAAGTTTTATAGAACTCCGCGGTGTAGGTTTTGCGTAAAGCTGCTCACAAACATAAATCAAAATAATACCTCTTGCCAGCCAATATTTGTGCTTAGCTGAAGTACAAAGTAAAGGGCACCACATTAGCAAAACTACATGACTCTGAATGTCTGATTTTCTCAAAACACACATGCACACGCAAAAAATATTTGGTGAGCTGAAACCATTTTTCTTCTAATTTTTACAAAAAAAAATCCATTAGGTTCATCCAGCCATTCATCCATTATCTCCTTTAGAGCAGTCGCAACAACAGATTTTAAAGGGCTTCAGCTGCCCCATACACCATCAAAAAATTGGCATATGCAACAACGACCAAAAAGCTCCCAAAAAATACCTCTAGGTTAGCTACATATCTATAAACAAGATAGCTGTGCATTACTGATCTATGATTTTTCTTTTTTTTTTTATGTAGTGATGCCTTCTTTAACAACAGCAATCATTCCAGTAGACTCCACAATATCATGTTTGTGTTCCCGGGAACTGTGCTACTTTGATGCATTTTCATCTTTTGTTTTGTTTAGAAATTCACTTTTTAGAAAAACTGTTTTTTTTTGTTTAGATTTTCAGTTGTGGTTTCTCTAAAGGTGATCCAAAGTGTGAATGAAAAAAACGACAAAGCCAGCAAAGTGGTTTCTGTATTCAACTACAAACCCGAGTCAGCTCTTAAGAGGCTTGATGCATTTGCATTGAATTCATTCCTTTGTCCCTACCTGTTACAGATCTTTCATTAATGTTGTCTTTTAATGCAGTCTCCTGCAGAGCCAGGGAATAAAGTTGACAGTGCTTGGAACTCTGCAACTGCTGAAAAAAAAAATGTTCAAAGCGCCATGCGGACCCCTTTATGTGTTCCCTTAATCATTCAAAAGCCCGTGGTAGTATGCCACTTGCGTAGCTCCTCCATATGACGAGGAGAATTAATGTTTGGCCCCTCTGATGCATTATTTTTGACGGAATAAAAGGAATGCGAGGGAGGGGGGAGAGAGCATTATCTATTCAAGGAGCGCCGGGAATACGCCGACTGCGCCTCGGCTCTGTTGTAACTGCTGCGTCTCATTTTGTCTATCGCAGATCACAGCGCTTCAGACCGCGATCTTTGCGACGGGGGATACGCCGAGTCGGAAATGGTGCTGTTTTATTAGAACCCTGTGGGAGAGTTTTGTAGAGGCGGGCATGCCGTTGAGCCCATTTGAATCCTGCTAGTGCTGAATAGATATGATAATATTGGAATTCTTTGGAAATAACTGCTGCATGAGAGGTTACTTTTGATGTTGTGGTCATGTGGTAGATGGATCACTAAATCCGCGCTTGTGTTTTACTAAGACATTACTATTGAAATTTCTGTGTTTTGTGTTGTTATTAGGCCAAGTAAATCACCATGTTGTTCCCACACTCAAAAGACAAACTTTGCAGACATGTTCATCTTGGTTTTGCTTGACAACACAGACTTGACCCAAAATTGCTCCATCGCGAACCCTGGAACTTTTTCTATTTCCATTTTAGCCATTGAAGCCAGTTCCACATAAAACATAAACAAGATAGACAAAAAAAAAAAAACATTCAAAAAGCCATGCCTGAAAAGACTCTTTTATGGGATGTCGTGTTGTTTCCAGGCATCCTTCAAGAACAAACATATTTTTTCCAATTACAACCAAATATGAACCACTGATTTTGTTAGATAGCCAATGCGACAATGGTAATAAATAGATTTTTTCTTAATTATTTATTTTATCAATAGCGTGTCAGCAGAGAATGGCAGCAGCTTTTGATGACTCACCATTAAACACAAAATTGGTCAGAGCGTGACCAAACATCTTTCTGTGAGGAATTTTTTGCCTTGAAAAGATTCATTATGCTCCTTTGACCCTTCACCTAACAGAAATGTATACTTGTAAATGCAATAGCTCCAGATGCTCAGATTTTCTCCAAACACTGTCAATAGGGCAGTCATTCCCAACCTTTAATAACCCAAGGCACATATTTTGAAGCTCGAGAAAATTTCACGGCACACCATCAAACAAAATGTTCCAAAAAGTGGATACATATTTCAATACTAAACTTTCTATGATCCAATAGATCATTTCTTTCTTTCTTTCTTTCTTTCTTTCCTTCTTTCTTTCTTTCTTTCTGTAACTATAAGTCGCTGTTATAGAGAGAGGAGCAAAGATACCTAATTTGTTATAAAAAATAAGTTCTTAACCAATTAAGTGAAATTTGATGATTTCCTGCTGCACACCTTAAGAGCTCCCACGGCACACTAATGTGCCCCGACACACTGGTTGAGAATCATTGCAACAGGGGACCTTGGTTTACACCTGAATTCCATTTCTATCATCCCTATTCTAAATGATAAACTCTTTTTGTTGCTTTTTTTTTTTTTTGATGCCACCACTGAACCGCACCAAAGTAATGGCAACAGGGAAAAATGTTATAACCAGAGATGGGCGTTCCATCCCAGAAACGGAACAGTCCATCCGTCTGCCCATTTTGGAGATGGAAGACGGAGGACAAGACATGTTTTTAAAAAGGACGGACTAAACAAGCACAGAAGTGGGTTTTTGTCCATCCCTGTAATCGTCGGGTCAAGTACCGACTGATGTGTTGTGTTGGGCACTCACAGGCATACTCTGCTGTTGAGTGGTTCAACACATACCAATACCATGGATTACGCCACAGGACGCATAAATATCTTTCCAAACTGTAATTCAAGCTCATGCCAGAGCCGTCGTACTGTCTTGGTTGACGCTTAAACAGTTGTAAACAATTAAATCCACGCACAATACTCCCAGCCGGTAAGTGGTTGTGAATAGGAATTTAGCCACCTAATCTTTAAATAATGTTTATGTATTATGAAACCTCTGCCGTTATCATCTCTCCCACTGCGTCATGCACAGACTATTTGGGGGTGGGGCAGGGAGGCGGGGGAAGGATTGACTTTAAAAGGGCAAGGACGGACGGGGTCGGAAGACTATTATTTTTATGAATAAGGAATAAGGACCCTTCCGTCGCGGACGGAGGACAGACCGGCAAAATAGGATGAAGTGCCCATCTCTGGTTATAACTTAACTGTACTTTATTGCGGAAATTGTCTACTTACTCAATACAATATGAGCACTGAAATGTATTAACTCATTCACTGCCAGAACATTTTCAGACCCTAACGTTTGAAAAAAATGTAAATAAATGTAAATAAATTCCAGGGATTAAATGGCTGGACTGTGAAAAGATATATACATATGTCCTTGGCAGTGAATGAGTTAAATATAATTTACATTCACAAATTGACATACAAGTGGATACACAAACAGGTTAACACACTCATTAAACACTTCACAGCACTTCTTAATTGAAGCAATAGGCCTATGTATAAAACACCACCAGATGACTAATTCATTTTGCACACACCTTCATATTCTCTCTCCATTGCATGTCTTCCACATGAGGGTAGTTTTTGTTTAATTTTGTTCTTGAACCTTCCTTTGTAATTATTTGACAGTGAAGAATTTTAAATGTTACTTAAAACTTTGTTTGTGAGCTAATGTTTTCTGTTGCGGTTCAACCCTGGAACATATTCATTTTAGATTATGTGTAGTGGAAATATATATTTTTTTATTTTAAAAACATGGAAGCCAGCCATTGTCACAAATGGGATTATGTATGTTCCAGTGTATCTGGAGCATATGGATGTGTATTTGAGTCTATGTGTGGAGGTGGGTGAAGAGATGTAGCGGGGAGATCAGGAGCCCAAGGGACAAGCAAGAGGACAATGCCGTCTCATGGGATAATTTTATGCTTCTGAAGTTAATTTGAATAGGAAAAGGAAAAGGAGGAATAAAGTAGGAAAGAAATGGGGGTACAACATTCTCTGGGTTTTCCTGTTCCCTTGTGGGAAAGAAAAAAAAAAGGCAGATTAGCCAGAGTTTTCTTTTTTCTCAACAATGTGGCCCTATTTGCTATTACTAATGATGAGCAATTGTCCAGAAATAGAATTAGCAATCCACACCAGATCCACCCGCATACTTTGAACAACAATGCAATACTGCTAGTCAAGAGTAGACTTGACGAATAACTAATGAAGCCATTCCTGTATCTTTTGGTGTTAGTTGCTTACATGTACTGTATATAATTTAGACACACTTTGTAATGTAATGTAATGTAATGTAATGCAATGCAATACAACATAACAAGGAGTAATGTTACATAAAATGGCTGTCCATTAGAATCTCTTTTTTCTTGTTTTTTAACTTAATTGTCTTCACAACTGTAAGAGTGAGTTGGCCACTGTAAACACACCCCAATTAGATAACAAGTGACAACATATACTGTATTGTGGTGCAGTCTTACTGCTATGGAATGAGACTTTGAAAAAAATTGTTGCAAAAAAAAAAAAGAATTAAAACAAAGAAAAGTGACACAGTTTGAAGGAGGTTCAAACTCTGACTTTTGACTCTGTAATGGTTATTTTCCTCCAAATGCAGCTCAAATTCCAAACTGTGTGATCATAGTGGCATGCATGGGTCTTCAGAGCTTTGACTGTAATGCTTTTCACTGATCAGCAATGATAACCTTGACGTAATGTAATGGCAAAGTAACAAACTGAGTGCAGAAAGGCTTTTTTCCCACCAACTTTACCAAGTGTTATGACTAAAGCTACACACACGCACGCACACACACTCAAAACAATAGAATATACAACTTGGTAGTACAACCCTAGAAAGAGTAAAAAATATTCATATCAGGACATTTTCCTACTCAGGCAGACAACGCCCCGCATATTCCCCTTTGTACTTTTCCTGTTTGGTCTGCCCCCTTTACTTTGTCTCTTATCTGAGCATCATTCATTCCTCCTCAATGATCCCGATTTTTTTTCTGCACACTTCTTGCTCCACCCTACAAAAAAGAGCTAGAAAGAGGCTCGCCTTTGCATAACTTTAACCAATGCCTACCTATCTATCTATCTATCTATCTATCTATCTATCTATCTATCTATCTATCTATCTATCTATCTATCTATCTATCTATCTATCTATCTATCTATCTATCTATCTATCCATCCATCCATCCATCCATCCATCCATCCATCCATCCATCCATCCATCCATCCATCCATCCATCCATCCATCCATCCATCCATCCATCCATCCATCCATCCATCCATCCATCCATCCATCCATCCATCCATCTATCTAGCATCTTTGTAAAGGCCCCATATTTGATGTACGCAACCTTTTTTTTTATAGTGCAAACATTTATAGTGCATATACACGGTATAGTATATATATAGGAAAAAAACGTGAATTTTTGAATGCATTCGTCTGGAGAACGCTATTTAGAGGACATAATTTAAAAAACTAAAAATGAAGATTCCATCATTGTTTCTTAAATGGCTTTTTAAATTACAGTACTATGAATAAAAATATTATTCTTCCATCACTCTTGGTTTTATTGGATTGTTAAAAACTTCCCCTTTTTTTGTGTCACCCTGTACTTGATAAATAAAAAAGTAACCCTAAAAAAAATAACAATGAAATCCCCCAGATAGAGGAATGATCTCAATTCATTGGCTACATTTACCTGGACAGATTTATTCTGAATAAAAGCCTGATAAAAATGTTTCAAGTGCACATCCCAATTCGGATATAATATTCTGAACCGATCAAGCCCATATTGATCAACATTTTACTCCGAACGAGAGGGGTGGTTTATGTCGATTGATAATCCGATTGGCACATGAAAACATTTATTCCTGAATTTCCAAATAAACCATCTTTACAGTGCATGTCTGTGACGTCAGTATATGCGTTTCTGTTATTTCCGGGAGCTAGTAGAAGCAAAACGAGCGAAAAACATGGCGAGCGCAAGAAGGAAGCACCAAACAATGACCACTATTGCTCCTTTTAGAATCAGATCAAAATTATGTGCACCCCTTACTACAACCTTTTCATTTTTTATATCACCGATTGGCTTATCTGCATTATAGTGGTACATGTAGCAGCCATTTTGATTTTAGGTTACGTGACACAAATGTGGCTGGTAAATGTACTATTAAGTTTTCCCTTAGTGAAAAATACAGTCAATAAAACTCTGACACCAAGAATAGAGTTAAAAGTGCCCAGGGACTCTTTACGTCATTATTTCTTGTATCATAATTACCGCAGTACTGGTCACTTTAAATTGTGTGACAATTCTCTGGAACATTTGCAGAATTCTCATTGTCTCATAATTACCGCAATACTGGTCACTTTATATTGTTGACGACTCTCCGCATCATTTGCGCAGCTGTCATTGTTTCCTACAACCGGACTAATGCTATCTTTACATTGCTTAACGTCACTCAGTACTTATGTTTCACATCCTAAATATTAATCTTGTTTTAGTTGCTTGTTGCTGTTATATTAGAGTGACCCAAACTACCAGAGACAAATTACTTTCATGTTTTGAACATACAGTACTTGGACTATAAAGATAATTCTGTATCTGAAAAGTTTGGTTGCATGCCTGGGACAAACACACATCAAGTTTGCTGAAGAGTGTTTTACCGTGCTCCCGGAGAGGTCGCTGTCGTGTGGCGTCCATTTTTTTGCAGCAAGTTGTGTGACATTGAAGGCAAGAAAAGGGATTACAGAGTTAATTTTGTCTGCCAAGCCGTAACATTTAGAACAAACAGCAATTACTGTTATTTTTTTCAAATACAGAAGTTTGTTGGTGTTTAATCTGCACAGTGATGATCCGTCATTATTGTCCATGCCAGTGTTAATCACATTGCACTATTAAGTTAACCAAATGAAGAGCCTGGTGTACATATGTCTCAAGGCATTTTAGGACGGCGGGATTATTATTATTTTCTCTCCTCTGGAAAAAACACATTATGTTAATCGCCAAATCCCCCCCGTATTTATGTATCTGGGAGATGATTGTAGTGTGCAGTGATGAGTGGGCTTTATTACCACCAACACAAATGAGAGCGTCTGAATGAGTTCATCCTCAGCATTTGTATGTGCCATTTAGCTCCAGAAGACAGTGTTTATTAATCCGCAGTTGTGCGTATGAATCAAGCGTTTGGCATTAATCACAAAGTACAAGGGCCCAGATGGTACAGTCGTCGCCAAGCTTGAATTAATACAAAAGGTTGAATCGGGAGATCTTTCTCAAGGACCTTTGAAGAATGACATGACTAATTATTGTTGCTGGATGCACACTTTATTAAAAGTCGTCATAGCGAATGACTGCCAAGCTTTATTACAGCGTAGACGCTAAAAGTGAACTTGTAGCCTGAGCTCGTAATGCGAAATTCATATCGCATCATATCACAATGCGTCACTGCCGTGATGGATACGTACACTATAAACGCGATTAGTCTCTTAGATTAAAAATCAATCTGCATGCATTTTGATTTGCGCCGGCCTAAAGTGAATTAAGGCCCCAAGAACACGTCCTGTTATTACTGAGGGGAAAACAAAAGAGGAAACTTAAGACAAAGGGTGCAGGTGTACTCTATCTGCTCCAGTGCAGGTGACAGATGCCCTCCAGCCACTCTAGTAATTATGACCGCAGGAAACGGAGTAAATGAGATTAGACGTGAATAATAAAGGCAGAAAGTTCAACAGCAGAGGAAGTTAGTTGGAGTGGTGGGCGTGCCCAAAAAAAGCCAGACGTCAAGAAGACGGACAATGGTGAATCTTGTTTTCTAACCTACAATGTATCAGTCACAGTGTACCATACAGTATTGTGGGATAAAGTACTGTGTCATATGGAAAATTCATTGTGATACACTGCATTGGATATCATGTCATACTGAAATGCATGACCTTGCAAAGCATATGCCCCAAACGACATGAATAGATCGACCTTCCAGTTGTCATATTCACTGTATGTAAAAAGTACTATCGTGCAATACACTGTAAGATAATATGTATTATAATGTGATACAATGATTTTTAATACTGTCAATTGTAACCTTTCCTTACGTACAGCACCTGTAACCTTAGGACGGAGTCATATACTGGGTCGAAAGATTTAAAAACAAAGGTAAAGTGCATTGTGTCTCCTGCAAAGCCAAACTGGATTACACAGCGGCACGTCTACGATTCCCAACACAAGGTAACATAAACATCCATCCAACCATGATGCGAAACACTTATTCATATGAGGGAGCACAGGAGTCTAGTATCATAAATATTATTCGCTAATTTAACATAGCCAACCATTGCTTGTTACAAAATATTGCATAGCCCACGAGGGACCAAGGAGTGACACAGCCGCCAGTGCACATTCAATCACTTTATTGAAATAACGGTAACAAAATAAACATGCACATTCATACACTCGCTGCTAAGGTCACAACTGACACCCAGGAACTTAATGTGCAGACTGGCTCAGATGAACTAACACGCAATGATACACTCATTCGCTGATGCACAATGCACATCACTCCCTAGATCAGGCCCTACCTTTTAAAGCCACACACATTTAAAGTCACTCATATGGCAGTGTGGAACGTGAGGTTGGCGACCCGAAGTGGACAAAAATAGTACCTGCACCTCACATGCATATTTTGTACAGGTATTGTTGTTAAATAGTGAAAAATCATTCCGTATGCAATTACTCGAATTGAGGGAATAGAATATTACATTTAAGGTTTTTTAGGTTTAAGGAGATTTGTTTTCTCCCCTTCCTGGAAAAAAAACTGAAAAAAAGAAGCCTTAAACCCAATTTAACTAAAAGAAGACAAGATGAATGTCATAGTACTAATACTGGGATAATCGATCAAATAATCAACTCTAAAAGTATGAAATAATGTCAGCAAGCAAGCAAGATTTGAATGTAGCTTCACTTCAGTACTCCCGGCCCACCCTGAGTTTTGACCTAAACCACGTCCCTCACCTCTGTGCGCAAGACGGCACTGTATGTAGTGAGCACTGCAAACAAGCTGATGTTAGCCGTGGCTGCTATGTCGGTAGTATTTGGGTGTTACTTATTCATAATGAATTGCTACTATAACACTAAAGGCTATATTTCTGTACCCAACGCAAGCAAGTGCAGTCTAACTGCGCCCATGTTTGGAGTTCTCTGTCCTTTGGTATTTTCATAGATGGGCGCAGTTAGAAATGAGCGTTTTGGGAGTGAAGACGGCCGTCTTGATCGGAGCGACTCTCCTTCTTCCCTTTAAACTCAATGCAGGAGTGGCGCACGGTCTACATGGCGGAGGCATAACAGGCTCGCTGGAGTTTGTGCAGGAGATCGGCAGAGATGTCATTTTATCCTTTTTTGCCGGTCTGTCCTCCGTCCGCGACCTGAGTACCCATATGTCCTCATCTCTCCGTCCTTATTCATAAAAATAATCGTCCTCCGATCCCGTCCGCCCTCGTCCTTTTAAAGCGCTTACATTCATTTCGCCAGTCCGCCCGGAATGGGACGGAATGCCCATATCTGGGGATCGGCGCGCATTTATAAGGGCGGTGTGGTGGTTGACTGGTCAGCACGTCCACTTCATGTTGCAGGGGTCAAAGCTTGGAATGTGGAATCGGGATCAAACTCACGACCTCTGAAATGTGAGGCGGGCGTGCTAAACAGTCGACCATTTGCGCTATTTGACATCATTCCCATAATATTTTTAAAATAAAAATATCTGAATTTATTCTTGGAAAATTTCACATTTTTCTTGTAACGATCCAATTTTAGTTCTACCAGAATGTTGCACATTAACTCACCCACCCTTACTTCACATTGCGGCCCTTCAATTGACTCCGCTGAACAACTGAAAGGTGAACTTTCAAATGCATCCTCTACATTTGGCCAATGTATGCTCCTATAATCTCATCTGTACTCATGAATATTTCAGTGTATCCTTTATCAGCATCTTTCCATAAAAGAGGAGAGCAGGAAACAGTCTACAAGCGTGAAGGATGCCGTCAAACGGTGACACTGTTACAACTTCAGTGCAATTAAATGACATGTGATCATGCAGTAAAAAAAACAAAACAAAGAAACCCCCAATAATTTCATTTTATTAAATGGATACATATCCTGTCTGTGCGTGGCATGCATCACACGATTTAATTTGTTTTTTAAAGTGTGGCACTTTAATGTATTCCAGCTTCTCCTCCTCATTCTAAAGGACATTGCATCTCATTTCTTGTCACATGTCGTCTAAAATTCCTAAAGGTACAATTAGCATTTTGTCTGACAAAATGTTGAAAGGTTCATAGATTGATATTTGCAGAGAAAAAAAAGCGTAGCAAGGGTGTTTTTTCGCCTCCTTGTCTTTCTGCAAATGCAAATTCTGACATTTATTAACTTTTATTGCAGATACTCTGTTTATGGATTGTAAAAAGCGGGCATTGGTTTAATGTGAATGAGGCAAAATTACAATGTTTAAACAGAATCTGTGTGTAATTTAGTGTTGTGTGGCAATGAAATGTTTTACGGGGGTGATTTATGATGTGTGCCAGGCTATCATTGCTGTATGTGTCTCTTCCAGGAAACAACATTTACAACACCTCTCTCATGTTTTCTTGAGATTTTTTGGTTTTCCCCATATCAGCACTTTCCTACCTCCCACTAAGATGCTTGTGCCCCCCCATTTGAGGCACGGATTTCTAAAAATAAACTTATTATTCTTATCGTTCTATTTTTGCGTTGTGAATTAATGTTGAGTTGCTTATCACTAAGACATTAAAAATATAAAAACACAGTGATGTCATTTTTGTTTGATTGATGCCTATAGTCTTTCCTGCAACATCCAATCACAGAGTTACTGGACATAATGTTAGGTACGCAGGTGTATATGCGATGAATACATCAATTGTGTAACGTGGCAAGAGTCGTGTGTTGGAAAAAAAATCTAGGCCTTTGTAAATAACGAGAGCTGAGGACACTGAGGTAGACTGATGCTTGGGGCAGCAGTCTAAAATGTCAATTATAATAATAATAATAATAAAAAGCTTATGTTGCTTAATGTCAGAAAGCTGCAATCACTTGTCCCCAAAATATATGTGGGTATCTCTACTTATGGCCACATCAACCTCTGAAAATTGTTCCCCAATATTTTGTATTTCATGGACGATGCGTTTTTCTCATAAACTGACATAAGCTTTGTAGTGAGTGCCTCTATGAAGAGTAAAACACCCTAAAATCACTAATACTTGGGCGATCATTCTAATATTTTCAGATAGCATAAGTGTAGATGTCAACATAAATTCTGGTGACCACCAATCTCAGTTTTCGCACGTTTGGTGATGCTTAGTTCCTACATTATGCGTTTAGGCTGTTGTGGCGATTCACTGTAAGGCAAGTGAAATATATTTGGATATATTTCTATAAAGAAGATACATATTATTTTTATTTTTTCTTCTTAATCTGTAGCAGACACTTGTTTTACCGAAAATCGAAGTAATGTGTCAGCACATCCGCCATACTGTATGTGGCTTTTTTACTACCCATAAAATCAGCAAATAATATTCCCAGAGCTGGGCAGTGATCCTCCGTCCCCTGGTTTCGTCCTGCATATTAAATCGACCCCCGTGGTCCCGGCCCGTCCTTCGCCGGCGACAGCCAATCGGGGTTGATTACATAATCTTTTCGTCACACGCAGGTGGCGCAGACATGCCCAAAGAAAAAATATCAAACAAAAACAACAGACACACACACGCACAGCGTTGTCATTGGTGAAATAAAAAGAATATGCGGCACATGTCATTGCATCTGTGGGACCGCAAGGTACACTACACCCTTTTATTTATTTATTTTTTCTTTATTTGACCGCGTGTCAGGAGTGCGGCACCTGCATGTGACGCGGTATCGTTAATGTCCATTCTCGATGCCGGTTGGCGGACTCCGACCGACTGGGACCACGTGGGTCGATTGAATATGCAGGGCGGAAACTGGGGATGGACGGACGCTGCCCAGCTTTGAATATTCCTAAAATTGAGTTAGAATGACATAATGCTATTAAAAGCAATAATTCAGCAGTAATCCAGTGAGTTCTTGCTTGATGATACATTTCCAAGAGAAATGAGGCATTTTCACAAATAGCCTTGCTTTGCCACATCCTATACGGCTGCGGCGTCAACGTACTCAAGAAGGCATCTATATGTATATGAACTATAAATGTTGTCGAGGATAATAGTTGCGAGTGGTTGTTGCAAAGGGCGCCATTCAAGATGGGATCGGCAGTGCTACGCGGATATATAGAGCAATGTAAACGCTGTCTACAATCCCCCCTTCCCCGGCCGCTCCCTCCCCCCACCACCACCACCACCGCCCCCCCCCCCCCATGTATTCCATGTGCCCCCGTTAAGGCTGGGCTATGGAGAGGGGTGTGTATAGAACAATGCTTCCCAACCTTAATTAATCCAAGGCAGCCATTTTACAGAAGAAAAATATCATGGCACACCATCAACTAAAAATGTCTCAAAATAAAAACTAAAAACAATTATCTTGTCTCAATTTACTCACAAATGAATGTATCTTTGTTTTATTAATATGACAACAAATTCCCACTCCGCCCCCACAAAAAAAAAAAAATTGGTTCGCAAATTTAATGACAGCTTATACTAAACAACCTTTTCCCTAAAAAAAAAAAACAGGTCTTTATCCTTGTGATATTACGAACATTGGGATCATTTTCTTTTGATGCTTTTGTGTATTCCCCGTGAGAAATAATGTCAGCACTTTCCCACCTTCAAAGTCCTTTTGTTTCCCAGATCCCTCTTAACAATTCTAATTGTACAGGAACACTTGTTAAGTATGGCTGGTAAATAAAACAGGAAACGCATTATTTCCTTTTAGTGCAGATTAGAGGTGCAGCTCTGAACACAGTAATGAGCTTTTAAATAAAAATGCTGGCAGGGAATCTACACTACCTTCTACTTTTAACTGCACTTGGTTTTTTTTCTCCTCCTTGATGTTAAACATTATTTCACCCGCTAATGAAAAATACATCTTCCGCCCGCCTATCTGTTAATTAACATGTTTGTGTTCGGGGATTTTCAAAAAGCGATACAATTGCTCTGGATCTGATTAAAAGCAGGCGATACGTAATAGTCTGCTTGTTTTCCTTTGCGTCCGTCCTGTTAATTGAATAGGCTCGGAATGTCGTTCCTAGCCACAACAAGTTTGCCCCCCTGCTCAGGATGTGCTATCTTAATTACGCATCGTTCTGGCAAATGCGGTTCAATTTCCTGGTCGGGACAGTTTCTTTTAACTGCTATTTTTTAAGGGCAACCGCAGCGTCAACGATGATGAAAGCAATTAAAGTTTCCCTTTGTTTTCCCAGATAGGCCCCACCGCTGTTTGGAGAGCGTTTATTAAACATTTGCCAAATGGAATTGAATCTGTCATCGATGAAGTTTTCACAGACAATTACCTTTTAGCTTAGCAAACAACGCCCCTCCCTCGCTACCTCCCTCTAGCTGACGTCTTGCCGCTGGCCGTTAGATTTCATCACGCCAAATCCTCCAGCAGAGCAAGAGAGTGAGGGAGAGCGAGTGGGAGAAAAAACAGCTTTGAATATAATTTTACCATCAGAATTTCTCAATTAGCATAGCGCATTTTCTCCATTAGATAAACTGCCTTGAGAAAGCAGCCCGGTTTAATCTGTTTAATGTCCGTGTAAACTATAATCTCCTGATTCTAAAAAGAAAATCCCTTAAGGACATCATTGGCATGCACTCTTCATAAGAAGACTTTTTGAAAGACGCCGTCGAGTGCGGCTTTTAAAGAGGGACTGTAAAACATTTTTATGCCTATCAATGCCTTTTCTCGCTAAAGACGCAGCAAGTCATTAGCATGTTTTTCACTAATCATCAGTTTTTCTGGGTGGATTTCACAAGTTTGCCCTTTCTTCACTGTCACAGAATTGTGTGACTTGTCAGAATAACAGGTCAACTGATTGGACCAGACCAGATTGTCCGATGGCACTCATTTCAAATGTCCGCGACTACTATCTTTCTCAAGACGCAGCTCGTTGTTAGCACGTTTTGCTGATCATCAGGTTTTAGGGGGATTTCACTAGTTTTTGTCTGTCACAGAACTATGTCATGGGAGTATGTCGAATCATTGAACGAGAGACCAGTGCAGGGCTCTTGACTAACTTGTTGCACTGGTGCACCCAACATTTTTTCTTTTTTGCACCAGCACAAACGTTAGGTGCACTCAAATTTTAAACATGGCATTCAACATCGCAGTTTTATAGATTCAATCAATTTTTAAACAATGTTGCTGTCTTTCTAGGCAATGGGATGGTAAATGATTAACTGGCAATCTGGCCATCATTATGTTCTGTATTTGAATCACAATTCCACAAGACAGGTAACTTACTCAAAGGTATTGATGCTTGAATTGCTCTGTGCCTCTGTGAGTGTTGGTGATGACTTTTGCGTAGATCAGGTCAACCCAAACATATAACAGGAATGTTCTATGCAGGCCCACTAGTTGAAACAAGGCATTCTGATGAATACTGTGTTTGTGGAATATGATTTAAGCAGCAAAATTCACTTGTTTTTAGCCATCTCAGGGGCGGCCATTCCGTCACTTTTGTTGACTGAAAATGGCATCACAGATGCTCAGGGCTCAGGTAACGACCAATCACAGCTCACCTGTTTTCTGAAGTTGAACCATGATTGGCTAAAAATGGGTGGATTAACTCCTATTCCACAAACGCAATATTTATCAGAATACCTTATTCCAACCAGGGTAGGAGCCAGAACGTGGCTAATGGGTGGGCCTGAATATTTCCCCCACTCCTGTCCCGACACATACTATATTCAAATAAAATGACAAGCTGAATAATATGACGTTCAGATCTTCCTGAGACAAACACAATTATGCCATTCTTAATAATATTCAATACCATAAAAAACACAACGAAACACAAATTTAAAAATAATTTTATAATAATTTACAAAAAAATTTAAAAGTATTTATTTTTTCATGAATCTCACTGGGTGGGCAGTCTGTCAATCTGGGTGGGCCTGTGCACACTCAGGCCCAGCCATGGCTCCGCCCCTGGTTTCAACTAGTGGGTCTGAATAGAACATATTCTTCTTCAAAAATATGTTTGGGTTGACTTCCCTTTAACTCATTCAACAAGCTGTCATTTGTCCTTATCATCTTAACATACGCAGCTCAGGGGCGGAGCTTTGAGATTGACAGACTGAGCACCCAGTGAAATGCATGACAAAATATATATTTTCAATTTTTTAGTCAGGGCGGCACGGTGGTCGACTGGTTAGCACGTCCGCCTCACAGTTCAGAGGTCGTGGGTTAAATCCCGGCCCCGGCCTCCCTGTGTGGAGTTTGCATGTTCTCCCCGTGCCTGCGTGGGTTTTCTCCGGGTACTCCAGTTTCCTACCACATTCCAAAAGCATGCATGGTGAGTTGATTGGACACTCTAAATTGCCCCTAGGTGTGCCCTGCGATTGGCTGGCAACCAATTCAGGGTGTCCCCTGCCTACTGCCCAAAGACAGCTGGGATAGGCTCCAGCACGCCCCGCGACCCTTGTGAGGATAAGCGGTACAGATAATGGATGGATGGATTTTTTAGTCAATTATTATTAAATTATTTTTGAATTTGTATTTTGTTGTATGTTTTTTTAATATTAAGAGTGGCATAATTGTGGTTTTCTAAGGAAGATCTGAACTTCATATTATTCAGTGTGTAATTTTTTTTAATATACGATGTGTCGGTACAGGAGGATCGTTCTCAGTGAGAGAAATATTCAGGCCCACCCTGATTTTTCCAGGCCCACCCATTAGCCACATTCGTGCTCCGAATGAGCTTTTTCGGCTATCTTCCACATTCAAAAATGTGCATGTTGTGTTAATTGAAGACTCTAATTGAATCTATTGTCCATGGGTATGATTTGGAATGTGAATGGAAGGTTTCCAGCTCACCCATGACCATCATGAAGGATGAGTTGAAATGAAATGGACCAGGACGGATCAAATTCCTCTTGTGTGCTGTATGGCATACATGCTATAGGTTCCCTGTCTGTAGTCTAAAGATGTGAACCAATGCTAAGTGTTTGGCTTTTAGCGTACGGAAAAAAGGGTTTCTTGTTTTCCCATCAACAAAAGAGTGCCCACATCCACATGATTGTCTTCCATCAAGTATGAATTAGAAGGCCTGCAAGCACGCTCTCCTTCTCTGTGCATCAGAGCGAGAGTCGCTCCATTGATTAGCGCGCAGGAAATGGCTCATGCATTTGGTGTACATTATAACAAATGTTCTCTTTGCATTACAATTGAATTGTGATTGTTATGTCCAATCAATGCGCAAAGGTCATGGGATCGCCGCCGCCAGCGCTTTAATGGAGAAGTCGATGAGGATTCATTTTAATCACTGTGGCTGTTGCCAGAACGAGCACAGCGCAGCGCCACGATGCCGTCAATGGGCCGGTAATTACAGCTGTTTATACAGGTTGGTGCACTGGCAATTTAGAGATCTGCAAATCTCTTGTTTCTTCTTGCGCTTGTGTTTTGTGAGCGGTGCGGCGCCAAATGAAGTGCGACTGCAAATGATTTCGGCTTCATTTTGAGCGGCCGCATTCGCCAGGGAAACTGTTATTTGACGTACTTTTGTGTGTGTGGCAGCGTGGTATTAAAGTGTTGTATGTTAACGCTTGCCTCAAGTGCTGGCAGAGGGTGCTCTTAAATTAGTCTTATTTACAACACCAACCCTTGATAAGTGTGCCTTTTAACTGTGAGAACACAGCGGAAGTAAATGATCTCTTTGGGTAATTGAATTGTTACCAGAGAAATAAGACAATTAGCTATACAGAGTACTTTATTTCCCATAATTCCCTTTGGGCACCAACCTCAGTCACTCACTCACTTTCAGGTCAAATTTTTGCACATGTGTGATGATGAGCTTTAATACTAAATGCATTTAGTATTAAAAATACACATACAAGAAAACAAGGAATAAAAGAAAAACTAGAGTTGTAATATTACACATCGCAAGAAAATTAAATGATGCCTAAATATATATTATGATAAATAAAGCAGTTTAAAAGCAATGCATGATTCCACTTAGTCTAGCAAATTTCTTATGCCTTCACATGTTTGAGCCGTGAAAATACAGTGCATCCACTCAAAGCCTCTGATAATTGGAATAGGTACCACTGGTCACAGTGGGCCTTCCATGCCGGGACTAGAGGCGCTACGCACCAGCTAGGTCGGAGGCTG
The DNA here is from genome assembly GCF_054856515.1 of Filicampus tigris. Taxonomy (NCBI): domain Eukaryota; kingdom Metazoa; phylum Chordata; class Actinopteri; order Syngnathiformes; family Syngnathidae; genus Filicampus; species Filicampus tigris. The sequence goes on from NC_141230.1 coordinate 3,652,598, forward strand.
TCGGCGCTCTTCTCGGGCGGGTGGACGGGTGGCGAACTCGTATGCGGCCTGACCTCCTCACTTGGGATTTAAATAATGACACAAAACAAGCTGTTCTGTAAATTGTGGCACCCAGGGAAGGTCCCTTTTCACAGTGTAGGCATAGCTAGCTAGCTAACTGCATGCTGCAGTGATAGAAAAGTGCCTAGTAATAATAACTAAGTAACTCGAGTTTGGGCAGGATAAAACGTGATGCAAAAGAAGGTGCTCCATTGTTTCATATATTGGGGAATGGGAGACTTATGCTGGATGCCCGATTTCATCACTGGGTCATGTATTAGCCACGCCCCCAAATAATCAGGAAAACTGAAAAATAGATAAATGCTACATCTCCACATTTCAGTAGTTCTCAGTCTTAGCACCTTTTAAGACATTTTCTTCAAACATATATAATGTATTTAGAGGCAAACCTTTGATTAATTTTACAGGGTCATTCAAATGTGATAATCCAATGGTTGTATTAATTTTTTTTTTTTTTTAACAAAACAAAAATTATTTAAAACAACACAGGAAAGTTCACGATGTTTTAATGATAACATATATTTTTCATAAAAATAAGGTTGTCAAGAGGTGACTAATGTCAATAATAAAGATGTCCTAGTCCCAGTCCTAGAATATTCTCTACGCTCACTGACCACAATATTAGGTACACACTCGCATAATAGGACTTTACAAAAGATAAAAATGCTTTGTTGGTGTATTCATTGAACAATGTTTATCATTCTGCTGGTAGTTTATAGAGACCTGCATCATACTGACAGTTGTTTGTAATATGTTTATTACTGTATTACCTTCTGTTAGAAATGCATCTCACTACAATCATTCTATTAAACCTGTTAGATGAATACCTTTCTAACACTATACATGGAGAGTTTTTGTCATTCTGAACAGCCAAATCATTCCAAAACGAAGATGTGTCAACTGTTTAAATGTGACATGATCTATTCCATTTATTTGTGCCACTACATTTAATCAGAACAGCCGATTTACAGCCGTGCGGCACACGTAGACCGATGTAAACAGCAGATGATTTATCAAGATGGAGGTCAGTCATGTATTTAGCACAGTAGGAATGATGGTTTATACACTTTTATTAAAACAACAGCTTGATTAAAAATAAGAAACTAGCTCTCCCATCACATACCCGCTCTAGTTGGAAGTATTAATTATAATATTAATTAATATTAATGCTCCAAAGAACAAATCAATTACAAAAGTGCTATATTAGCATTGACAGTCCAACAATGTACAGTTTTTTTTTATCAGAGCTGGGCACTTACCCTTTTTTGCCGGTCCGTCCCATTTTCATGTGGAGCCATGTTTTGAATGACCGGTATAGAAACAGATAAAAACAAATAATCAAAAGTATCACTTCTCACCACATATGCTTCAACAAGTCCAGTTGTATGTTGTATTCTCACAATTGTAACGACACACTGCCGTGGAGTGTCTTGTTGTTGCGTGATGTCCTAATGCCGGGGTGTCCAAACTTTTTGCAAAGAGGGCCAGATTTGGTGAGGTGAAAATGAGTGGGGGACTACCAATCACTTTTTTGTACTTTGCATGTTTCGTCTAGTAATGACTCTTGATATTGAATTTTGTGAAAACAGCCCGCAGTGTCTTAGCGAATTAGACAGACAGTTGTTTTGTATTTCAGTGAAAAAATATGTCAATTTCCACTTGTCCTGGAAGCAATGGCCCTCCCTGTCAACGTTCTTTTTCTTCACTACAGTCTCTATTTTAGAAATGTGCTGGAAAGGGCCACACAAAGGTCATGCAGCAAAGGGTTCACTCTGACGCCAAACACGACTGAGAGTGGTGTGTTCGGAGAAGCAGAGCAAGCTCGGAGCGCATTTATGAAAGCACTCGAGAGTGAATTCACAGGTCTGCTCCAATCTTCTGGTGAAATATAAAATATCTTTTTTTTTTTTCCATGTGTATTTTCTAGTGTGGTCAACACTACTGACTTTACGCCAAGGGCTACAGGCCGGTGGAATTATGAACATGGGCCGCATTTGGCCCCCGGACCGGACTTTGGACATTTCTGCTAAAGGTTCTATGATCAATGAAGTTCTTATTACCTGGGTTGTCTCACTGATAAAAGTCTTTTGGTCTGAAGCAAACAATGCACTTCACGACTATTTTTGGTGGGCGTGACTTAGAAATTTGGACAGGTAATTGTCTAAAGGTGGGGAGTGACCCACCACAGCAGCATTGAAGCAAAGGGCCATCAGGCCACCGTTAAAGTCGAATCCAGGGAGAAATGCTGAAAGTGGACCAAATACAATACTTCTCAGTGCTTTCTGGGACAACACATGGATAAACCCAATGGAATGCCAATCGTTGTTATAGACTGCTTCAACACAAACCATAAACTCATCTTTCATACTGCCCACGGAACATGCAATAAGTCTCCATATGAGACGCTTCAGTCAGTGTTGCTGTTTTGGTTAGCAATGGTGTTCAAATTTGCTCAGACAGTTTAAATGTCTTTCAAATATGAATGGGCTCACCTGAATATGATATAAACAGGTGAAATTGCATTTCTTACATGGTTCACGTCACATTAGTGGTTGATTTTTAAATCTCTATTTTTTCTCAACAAAATACAACTTATTTCTTATAACACACATCTGTTCCAGTGCAGTGTCCCCTTCACCTCTGGCGTGGCATATTTGTGTTGGATGTTGCCCGTGAAAAGATGAGTTCAAGGCGTTGTGACCTTGAAGAAAACAAATATTCATGATCAATAGTCTCTTTATTCCGAGCATCTCAATGATTCCAAAGTGCGCGGCGACGCTCCCACCTTTTCCAGCGAGATTTATTCGCACGAGGCAAGAGGACGTTTGGAACGAGTGCGCCGTATCGCCGCTGCTTTCAAATGTCATGTAATCGTAGGTTAAAGGAGAGCTAAGTGATGCCGCAGATTATGAATCAGCCTTGAGGCATAATACAATTCTTTGTTGCGAGCACAGTACAGCTGCACAATTAAAGTTATTTATCTCTCTCATTTCTTTCTTCTCCCCCCGCACAACTTCATCAATTATATTGTGCTACACTTAATGTCCATAAGAGGATGATGCATGATTGCTCTAATTATTTCTTATTCACCATGCTTTCTAAAGCATATCAATTTTGTTAATACCATGTAATTAAAACACGTCAGCACGCTACAAGTCGCCCGGCCCGTATTAATGACTATGAAAATTATTTTAATTAAATAGCCAATTATAGAAAAGTCTTAAGCATGAGAATTGACATTTAAATGAATTCTATTTAAATTGCTTTTCAACATTGTTTTATCAAAGCGTTGCGGCCTGAATAAATTATCACAAGAAACAATATACTGTGCCATTGATCATACGCAACGTACATTTTCAAACGCCTGCCCGACGCCATACATCATACACGCTGATTACGTTTTTGACAAACTCATTTGTTTCATACAACCTCTGCCACGAATGTGCACTTCTTTAAAAAGTATTTAAAAGAGTAGTTTGTTTTTCCATCACACACAATTTGGAATTTGATCAAACTTTTCTGGAAATCTACATCTCAAAATGATTAACTCCACAAGTGTGTTTTTCTTTCTATTCGGGTGTGATGATAAGCATACAACAAATAATGGAGTTGTATAAAAGCTGTCCGCTCAATACATTGACAACACAATTAATTTCACATAAATTACAGAAACAGATTAGTTTGAGCAAGCACATGCTAGCATCAAAAGCATGCTACTAATGAGCAGCGTATTTATACAGTGGATTGTTTTTTTCCATTGTTTATTATTTAACATTTATAGTATTATGCTTTGTATGTTTTTATTTTTTAATCAGTTTCTTAAGCTGCACTTATACCGACAAAATGTGTGCAAATGCTGCCTGATAACAGAATGTGGGTCATTACTTCTAGCAATCACGATAATGCCCCTCGGGGTGACTACAATGCTTTGCAAACTTTCCTGTTTACACACATAAAATTAACTTTCAGATGTTTTTGAACAAGATTTTTGACACGTTTTGCAACAATTTTTGTGTATGTTAGGGGTGTGCATTGCTCCACAAAAGACAATTTGATATGTTTTTTTATATGTGGGTGCGAAACAATTCAAGATCGGTTTGATTTGAAAGTGGAACGATTCGATTCGCTTTGACACAGTGGGAATACGATTCGATTCAATATGATATGGCTCAGTTCAGGAGGATATGATGCAATGACTTTTTTTAATGGCATTTTAAATACATTTAAATGAACTTGTCAGTATTGTAGATATATCTGTCCAATAAAAGGCGATTTGACACGTATCTCCACATATTTCAACGTGGAGTGCTTTGATTTGGCACAATTCGATACACGTTCATCTTTTAAATAAAAAAAAATATAATAGTATAATAGTTTTTTGTTACACCATAGTATATGTTTTTTTCCAGTTTAAAACTGATTCCTACAGTTGATGCTGCCAATCAGGTGTCATAAAAGTGTTAGTTGTGAGTTTTAGTTTTAGTGTTTATGCAGTGGTCATCAGGGATGAGGATAGGCAAGGCAAAATGTGGACAAGATTGACTGCAACCAGAAGAGGAGCTTTTGATTCAATTTCAAATAGTTTGCTGAGTTTTTTTTTTTTTTTTTTTCTTATCTTAGAACTATCAATGAGCATAATGATTGATTAATTCATCATTAAGAATTAATCAAATGTGTGGGACTTACAAATTAATCATGTCTAGAAGCAAATGAGGCAAAATGAAGTGCACATTTGGCTGCAACCATCAGAAGTGCTATTTATTCACTCTCAGTTTGTGAGATCGTGCAGCATTTGTTGAATTCAGTGTGCGTGAAGAGTGTTGTGGCGGGCAGAGGTGGCAAATCCAGGTCCAGTAAGTAAAAACCCTGCCACAGTTTGGCTTTAGGTGCGTCTACTCAAGAGCTTGATTACCTGCTGATTGAGCTGGTTGGCACCTGTGGCTAAAGCCAAACCATAGCAACTTTACTTTCTGGACCTGGATTTGCCACGTCTGGCGGCAGGGCAACTTGTGGCTGCTTCACCATGACCACACGTCCACTCACATTGCCCTTAGCATCCAAGAGTTGGTGGTCAAGAAGAAATGGGGCAACCTCCCTATTCACCTGACCTGGCTCTGTGTGATTTTTTGGGTACCCTTTTTCCCAACCCGTTTGAAGATGTGGATGACATTAAGATGATCCTGACAACAGAGCTGCGGAGGATCCAGGAAGAATCCTTCCAAAAATTCATAGCAGAGATGGCTGGGAAGGTCAAGTCAGGTTTATTTATTGTTTTTTGTTTATTTATTTATTTATTTATTTATTCATTCATTCATTTATTTAATTTATTGAACATATGAACAGATAACAGAGAAAAAAGCATGAGTAGGAGTAAGAGGATTTAAGAGAAAAACATAAGAAAAAGAAAAAAACTCATGCTTATCATCAAGCACTGTCATGTGTTCAAAAGGAGGAGGAAGAAGTACAGAACTTATCTAGTCCTACCCCTTGTTCTTTGTGTATTTTTCACTTTCATGTCTTCCTTTCATACTAATATAATAATAAGTCATTGATGTACAATGTCCCAAGAGGAGAAAACAGAAAATGGCAATATATACACCTACTCATATACTGTATGCAACTGCACAGAGCTGGGCACTTGACCATTTTTTGCCCGTCTGGCCGCGACCCTCCACCCTTGACTTGGGTACCCTTCCGGCCGCGACCCCCCGGCCATATTCATAAACATTGTCGGCCCCCCCCCCATTCCGCCCTCCGACCAAAAAAAAAGCATCCATGATTGACCTCACCGCGGGAGAAATGCTCTAACGGCAGAGGCTTTTTAAAGATCATTAGCTGGTTAATTTACAATTCGAACCCGCTGTGGACACGCTTCAAATGCGCCAGTAGTACTCAGGCAACTGCGTGTGCTTACTTGTATTGCGAGCCCCGGGGTTGGATTTGTAGTATTGTATAATTATTTGGGTCCAACAGACAGCCAGAAGTCGTAGTCAAGTTACTTATTTATTTTCCACACTTCCCCTCCTTCCCGGCCTTCAAAATAAAAGCATACCAGCAAACCACTATACACAGCTGGTTTGCTATGGCGTATTTCCGGAAATAGGGAATACGCCAAAGAAGTGCATGAACTCCACCTTGATGTGGCTGCGTCATCCTTGAGTCAGTGCTGCGCTCAGCTTGAATATACTCCTCGAAAAAAAAATAATAATAAATAAATAAATAATAATAATATATATACTCGTGGACACAAGTTGTTTTGAAACAAGTCGGGGGGCGTCGTTTCTAAAAGACAGCGACCACAATGGATATCGTGCCTGCTACAACCATAAAGGGACCAAGATGACTAGATGATGCATTCAATTTTATTGCGAAAACGATCTGGAAGGTGGCGGCTAAGGGGGAACGTGGGTGAGTAAATTCTTTCCACACACAACGCTACTAAACTAGTTGCTTTGCAGCAGCAACGAACTGCGTGGGGCATCCTCTACATGTGGGAAACTGTATGTCATCACAAAATGTGATATAATGGACCGATCAGAGCAGCAACAAATCCTTATGTGTGCGTGGCATGTGTTGCAGACCTGTCACCAACAGCACAATGCGGAAGAGGGGCAATACCACAATCCCGAGAACATCAGTTATCGCTTGCGCCGATGCGGGAGTAGAAAGAAACCTAAAAAGAAGTCTTTCACCGAGTAGGCTGAGATGATTTTTGGCCCTCTCGCGAGCACGTCACACGCATGAGGGCCGATTAGTGGGCCGGACTAAAATCGACTTCCGGCCATGCTTAGTCCAGACATTTTTTTTTATTTGTCAGCTGAAAAAACTGAAAACCTCAAATGGAGAAAAAAAGAATAAGAATAGTCCCAGGTCGAGAATGCATACCAACATACTGTACGTCATTAGTACACCCAGGTCAAGTATAAGAGTCTGTCACACTCGGAAGACAGCCCCTTAGAATCTCACTCGACCACGAGGATCCAGAGTGAGGTGACACTGGGACGGTCATTCGGGACTAGTAGAACTGTAGTTACATAGAGTATGTCACTGTCGTTCTATAGGCGTCCTTTCAGACCATCAGAGGCGGTGCTTGAAAAGCATGGAAGAGTTCCTTCGCACATGTGCAAGTCTGATAGAAAACCTGAGAAGAGACCACAGAAAACTTGTCATTTGTATTTTCGGATTTAAAATGCTCTACATGATTTAAGACACCAGTACTGTAACTTTTCTGACACACTTCATGAGAAAAAAAAAAAAAGATTAAAATTTTCCCCCATAATTATTCATTCACTTTACACTTTTGTGTAAGTGCAGAGTACAAAAAAAACCTTTTAATAAAGAGTTTGACACTGTAACTGAAATTATATTTACAGAATTAGCAGAACTTAGTTTTCTTAACATGGCTTATAGCATGCGACACAGACTCAGAGTTTTTTTCTTTTCCTTTTTGTTGATTTAGTTTTACAAGGTCTGTAGTGTAGATGCATTTTCCTCTGTTATCATAAGCGGGGTCATACCTGGCAGCCCACCCACTTTGTTGAAAGACACCACAGGCTGAAACAACTGTTGTTTTATACCTTCTTACCCCACCCCCACCCACACACCAGGCTCATATATTATCCCACATGATTCCCATAAAATGTTAAATATATAGATATACACAGTATATCTATATATTTGCCTCTGACCATTACGAGTAGTGCAACGCCGTTAACCCGTGCAAATAATACTTGCAAACTGTTGTGACATTCATTGTATAGAATGAAATCTTAATATGGTGCATATTTAAGTGAAAGGTTAGCAACATAAAGGGCAAATGGATTGCCACCGCAATGAATTTTAAGCAGCTATTGATTTTTACACTACAGGCTGCCTCTTTTCTTGAATGATAATTTTGAAATGACACAACCGCATCTCCTTAAAGTCCTCTGATACAACCAAGTATCAGAGCATCCATATTGTTTTGGATGGGAACGCACTCCTTCCTCCCAGTGGGAGTACTAAGCACTCTCCACAAGTCAATTAAAAGAGAAATTTAAGATATGTGCTTTGAAAAATGTAATCGGCAATTTAAAGTTGGCAAATGTAGTGGTATTTTGGTGTCCTAATGATAAACGTGTATTTATAATCATAACGACAATAGCACACAATAGAGCGCATGCAGGCAAGGATGACAAGACTGGCAGATGGCATTGTGGCAACCGGCAATTTCTGCAATCAGCAGCATGCGCTCTGACTGGAATGAGCTAATGGATAGCAGTGGATGCTATGGGGAACTTTGTTCTGCTAACATCTGGAACAACCTGAATTCTTGTCCTTAAAAGAAAACATGTCAATACAAGCAGCAAGACATCTATTTATCAATCGTTTTTTAGATTATCCTTTAATTCATCCACATTAGGTTTGCTGGTGAACTGAAGCCTATACCAGCTGACTTTGAACGAGAGGCAGCATACATCCTGGTCTGGTTGCCAGCCAATCAAAGTAACTCAGTACAATAATGTTTAATGTTTATTACATTGAAGATGATGTAAAATGGCAGGATTGTATTTTTTTTATTATACTGTAATGGGCGAAACTGTCATGTTGTGTGGTAGAGCACCTAAATGCAGGGAGGCACGGGGCAGGAATGCAAGGCAGGGATGCTGGGTCTACTGAACAAAACCTATGAACAAAAATCACTAACATTAACAAAGTCCAGAAAAGACCAAAACTCAAAGTAACAACAAAACACTAGGAAACAAAACGCGCCACAAGAAGTACAACACAACATGACAGTGACAACGATCCGACAAAGAGTGAAAGAAACCAGGAAGCTAAATACAAGCCAGCTGATGTGACAACCAGGAACACCTGGACAAGACACGAGTGGCTGAGGGAGCTGACTGGAAGACAGGGGACAAGCACAGGTGGAAACAAAAAAGCACTAACGAGCAAGACAGGACAAGAAAAGAAGTCATAACAAGAAACAAATATAAATATCATCCGGACAAACACAAACCACAACGGAATCATTAATGAGAGAACTCCAGAGTCTCCTCTCGTGTTCATGGATAACCGTTTAACCGTCTACGATTTATTAAACGTTTAGTATTTTACTAGTCGGTTAAACGCTGCATTATCATGCATCTTGTTCCTCACGTCTCTCTGCCTCTGTAAACAAGCCAAGCACCATGAGAGAGAATTGCTAGTAGGGGGCGGGGACACTAAGTTTGGGGAAGAAAAGAGATCTCCCACGAAAAACAACGTCACCGTTTGGCAGTACGTATTTTGATGAAGCAAATGAAAACAAGGTCGTCTGTAGGCATTGTAAGCATAAACTCGCTTACAACCACTCTCACAGGAACGATGAGAAACCACATGTGCAGCCTCGGGCTCCTGCCGCAAGCTGCGTAGCAACAATAGCACGTTCGCTCGCACCCAGTCACGCTCAGCTAATCGTCCCGGCCGGCAAGCGTGGGCAGCGGTGGTGGCGACTCTGGGCGGGGCGGGCTCTTCCCACAGATCTCCACAGCTGCAGCGGCCGCTGGGACACCGCGGCGGCAGCAGTCGCCCTTCGCGGGGTCGGTGATCCGGGCCGGCCCGGCCGGCTCATTCGGCCGACGCGGCCTCGATGCGGCTCATGACCCAAAGTCAGAATCGGCTAAATATGTCTAATTGTAATATTGAGCCAACAAGTTCAACACACAAATGCACATATCTAGCTGATATTTAGCTTGCATCATGCGTAACAACAGCTACTGTACATACAGATACATCAGGTACCATATGATTACATAAATTGCTTAGATTAGATAGACTTTACTAGCTTGCCCTTAAAATGCAGCGTTGTTTGTCATATATATTTTCTTTCTAAAGCAAGACAAGTTTAGCCGATCAATTGGTGTTCAGTAGCATGCTTTCAGTAACAGCTGCATTATTGTATTGTCTTGAACTTCTCAAAAATAAAGCTCTTGTGAAAAAAAATACAAAAACATGTATTAAAATAAATATAGATATAGAATTTAAATTAACAAACTGTCCTGAATGTTTGGGCTAAAATAGCCCCTACTGTAAAATACACAAAACATTTGCATTTTCAACTTTGAATTCAATATGTCTTAAATTTCAAGTTTTCTTGCTGATAGATGAGTCGACTAGTCGCAAATAAAATTTGAGACTAGTCGGCGGGCAAATTAGTCGAAATTCCCATCCCTAATGCTGTTACAACATTTTGAAGCACATCTTGAAAACTTCATCCTTTTAACCTTTATTTGACTGCCCATGTTGTAAGCCCGGGTTGCCCATTCGGTCGATCGCAAGCTACTGGTAGAAGGGAGAGTTGGTAGCACTCATGGCATTAACTCAATCACTGCCAGCCATCACATCCCAGGTTTATGCTAAAAGGTAAAGACTGCCTGTCAATGATAGTGAATGAGTTTTAAAAAAAAGAAGAAAAAAAAGAGTAGACTCCCGCCTATGATCCATTGGGAAATTTGTCACTTCATTGATATACAGGGCAGCCAGTCACATACCTGTTGCATGCCTCACCGCATATACTGTATATATGGCTTCATGCAGTTATGCAAGGTACAGCAATGTTGTACATATAAAGAATTGCAACCATATTTTTAAATAAACAAAGTAGGTAGATCATTTGGACTTGGCCATTTTATAAGTAGCTCGCATTCTGAAAAAGTGTGATCACCCCCGCTGTTCGCTTTATGAGCAAAAATGAGTAAAAGGTTGTTGTGGCTTCAATAGAAACCACAGTGGTTCTGGTGGTTTGGACTCAATAGAAACATTGTGCAAATGTTACATATACTTGTTTAATGATATATAGTCAACTCAGCGAGCATGTGTGTGTGTGTGTGTGAGCGTGTGTGTGCGTGTGGGTGTGTGTGTGTGAAATGTGATTAAAGTGTACGTGGGTGTTACTTGGTGACCACACTTTGAATTAGAATGCATGCTGTAAATTATAATGTCCTGGACCTCCATTTGAAGCCTTTTTTTGCCTTTAATTTTAAAGTGAGGACCTCTGATCTAGGCTATATGTGTGTAAAGTGAGTAAAAAAGTTTGTTGTGGCTTGAGCAGAAAACACTGTGGTTCCGTTTGTTTGGAAACATCAAACAAACTTTTCATCCAGTATAAAAGCATACATGAATTCATAATGCGATGATCGTGTGTGTGGGTGTTCAGTGTGAATTTCATTTGGTGACACAATTATCTGATTAAACTGCTGTACATTCGTACTTGAAGACTGTTTCGATTTATTTGTTTTAATGTAGTGCATCTTAAAGCTGCACAAAATACTGTCAGTAGACAACAAAATTCTACTCAGCAATCATGCACCGTGTGCATGTGTGTGTGTGTGTGTAAAAAGTGTGAATTGAAGTTCGTAATAATAGTGAGCATGTATTGACTGTAAAAATGTCACTGTTTCATTTTAACTTTAGATCCAGAACGCCTGGTGTAGGCTGTGATTACAAATGAGTATTAAAAAAGGGTTACAGTGTTTTCCACTTTAAAACATTTAGATAGCGTTTCCTGTTTGAAAATATAATCCTAACAATATTTCGTGTGTGTGCGCGCGTTTAAGTGTGTTTGAGTGTCATACATGATATGTGGAACTGAACTACAGTATAATCCGTGCTGTACAATAGACTTGACAAGACTTTTTTCTTTTTAACTTTTAATTGAGGAATACTGATCTCGGCAATAGCTTTCAAAACCAAAGACATAAGTAAATAGCGGTTATTGTGAGTTCCCTAGAAACCTGCACAGTCGGGTGTTTGGAAACAACCGTTTCATGCACTTGTTTAAACACATGTTCACGATAGGAGCGGGCGTGCGTGGCGTGTGAACCGTGTGTGTGTGCGCGCGCGCGTGTGTGTTGTCTTCTAAATCTAAAGGCTTTTTGTTGCACTGTCCCCAAGCTCCACCCCCTCGCGCACCGTGTGACAACAACAAGTCATCCAGCGAGCCGAGCTTCACTTTTCAGCTCATTTTCCTGCTGTCATTCCTCCTCCTATCTTTGATCATTGTCCTGCCCCCCTCCTCCTCCACCTCCTCCTCCTCCTCCTCCTCCTCCTTTCTACCCCCATCACGCACTACTCACGCCTCTCTCTTCTAGTTCTTCTTCTTTTTTGGCGCCCCAACTTCCACGCAACTTATCTGAGGAGCTCCAAACACAACAAAAAGAACTCCGGTGGATTCTTTTATTCGGCCAGGCTGGCTTGCACACTTTGAACTTCGGCGACTCTTCCGTAACCCCCGCCCCCCCCTCCGCCCTCCCCTCGACGCGTTGTAAGGTGACCATGGCCGCCGTCCCGGCTGCTCTCCTCCCGCCGACTTCCCTGGTCCCTCCGCCGCCGCCTCCTCCGCCCCCGGTCGCGATCTCCAGCAGCACCGGCATCAGCGCGTCCCCGCCGTCGGCCACCTCGTCTCCGTCTCCGTCCTCCTCCTCCTCGCTGCCTCCCCTGTCGGCCGCGGTGGGAGCCGCGCAGACGCTCTTCCGCTCCGAGCTGCTGGCCGCCGGCAGCCCGGCGGGCATCGCGGCGGCCGGCAAGCCCGTCTACTCCACGCCGTCGCCCGTGGAGAACATCCCGCAGAACAACGAGTGTAAGATGGTGGAGCTGCGCGGGGCCAAAGTGGCTTCGTTCACCGTGGACGGCTGCGAGCTCATCTGCCTTCCCCAGGCGTTCGACCTGTTCCTCAAGCACCTGGTGGGGGGCCTGCACACCGTCTACACCAAGCTCAAGAGGCTGGAGATCACGCCGGTGGTGTGCAACGTGGAGCAAGTCCGAATCCTCCGCGGGCTTGGCGCCATCCAGCCCGGCGTCAACCGATGCAAGCTCATCTCCAGGAAGGACTTCGAGACGCTTTACAACGACTGTACCAACGCCAGGTGAGTGAAATAAGTGGGGGCTTGCGTGTGTGTGCGTGGGTGTGTGTGTGTGTGCGTGTGTGTGGAGAGGGGGGAATTGTGGTCCGCGCTCCTTGCGCATAAAGCGCACGGGATTCTGCTTTAGTGCATGTTTTCTCGCTTTACACGCACACGATGTAGAATCTTAAAAGGTTGTGAAAGTGTGAAGCGTGTGTGAAATTTTTGACTTCCAGGGAGGGTCAGAAAAAACTTGACATAAAAGTTATGTGCCGACCCGAAAAAAAGTTATTGAGGGATTCATTAAATTGCATTTAATTTATTACACTGATTATAACCCTCCAATGGGAACTTCAATTTACATTGTGATGTTTATAAATATTTTTTGTTCAGCACGCCACAAACAGAACCAAATCACACACATGCAAGGCATGCAAGGAAAGATGAGTGACAGGGGCACACAAACAGGGCTGGGGGTGTTGGGATGGTGCCTTACTCAAGGGCACATCAACAGTAGTCAGGAAGCAAGCAACTCTCCAACTACTAGTTACCATTTTTACGTTTTGTCCGTGGCGGGACTCCCGGGGACTTCAAACGTGACCCTACAGCTCTAAATTCCAAGTTTTCAAAGATGAGCTACTGCATGTGGCCTGTAATTAATTATCAAATGATTCCATCCATGCCCTCAAATATGGTAAATAATAAATCATTTTTTCCAGTGACACAAATTTTTCTCATTCAATTTTAAGAATATATATATAATAGTATTTTTTTAATTGACTGTCAGTCCACTCCAAAATAATGATTCCAAATGTACCAAGTGCACATGCCAGGAATTATGCTGGGAGATTAACGATCCTCAATTAAACAGCCTCCATTTGTAGAAAAGCTCACCACGGATACATAGTGGCACACACACACACTCACACACTTACTCGAGTTGGAATTAATACATCACTCCATATTAGCAATGCGAATATTTTTGGACCTCCATATGTTTTAATCTGACGTGATTTAAAGCCCCAAATCAATAGTTGATTATTCCTGTCTCTCATACACACGCCGGTCAGACCGACCATCTCACCTGTCACTGTGATTGATTCCGTATCGACCCCCCCACAACCGTTTCCACGGAGACAAGCAGGAAATGCAAATATGATAGGAAAGGTGGCGGAATAGTCGTAAACACTTGGAAACACTTGGTCATCTTAAAAATATTGACTACCGCTTAAATTACTCATATTACTACACACATGTTTTATGTCACTGAGGGAAAACTGTTTAACAGAGCATTTTTGCACTTTTTTGATAAGATCTAATGTGAAGTTGGAGTTTTCAGATTTCATAAATACTGAATGTATAGAAAAATATGACAGTCAAACATGTCTATTATTATATGCTATGTTGATAAGTGGGTATGATGTCTTTTTTTACTTTTTGAGTTTTCTTGTTTTAGAGTTTCATTCAAAATTGGCAGATACATTTCGTGCCTTTCATTAGACGACAGCTGCAGTATACAGTGTCAAACGTTTGTCAGACAGCCCCATGGGATGAGTTGTGGTCGTTCACCACCATGCATTTTTAGTTGAAATTAGGCCTTCAAAGCTATTGCTGTATATGATCCCAAGAGCCTTTGGTTGCCCAACCCCCCTCCACCCGCTTACTCTTATTAGATATTAGCGAACTATGTAAGATAAAATGGGCAACTCTTGACACACATGCATCAGCCACTTCCTGTGTGGTGACATTGTCGAATGCCTCTTCATGTCAATGTGTAGGTGTGTGTTTGCGTGTGTCGTTCTGGTGGATTGGTGGGGGGTTGGGGGGGGGGGGGTTAAAGGATAATGCAGTGCCTCGCGCCGCTTTAATGACGCTAAAGTGCCGAGCTATTACGGGGCACACGGACACAGCACTGTAATTGTCTGTGAAAGCCGCCAGGTCCTGCGGGTCGGTGCTGGGCTCCAAATCAATCAGTCAAGAAGAGGCCTGCCCGCCCGAGCGTCCGTCCGGCCGCTTGTCCCATTTGGAGAATTACATCACGTGCGAGAGGCATCTGCTGGATAAAAGGCTTCTGTTGCTTACAATGATTTTATTTGCTGGGGATGTGGGTGCGTGTGTGGGTGTGTTAGTGTTTGATTGAACTGTCGCTGACAAGACGGTCAGTTTGTGTAAACAGGTTGCCCGCCCCCACCCCTTTTTTCCCACCCGTGAGATGAAAAAGTATCCTCTGGAAATAGTCTCGCCCCCATCAGTGGCTGCTCTTCTTTATTTACGCAACAATGAGGTGAATAATACTTGTGTATCGACTACAATGGGGTTGCACTATTTCACGTGCGGCGATTAAGCCCCCCCGCTTTTCTATTGTGCTAAAACAACACAGTTCAACATTGTGCCACCACTGGTTGTTGCCTCTTTTAGAAACAATTTGGATTTATACCATTCACTATATTGAGCATACCGTACCAAAATATTAATAACAAGAATGCACCTCCTGTCCAGCTCTTTTACTTCTCAACCTTACACAGGGAAAAAAAAAAAAATGTTTGTAAAAAGGGCAACTCAAAAAAGTGAAGGGTACATACTTTTAATTGGACAGTGATGTTTAATCTTGCAAACGGGATAGCACTGCTGAATTAGTTTCTGTTACAGGACAAGGCAGTGTGCGATTTAATCAAATTGTGGTACTGCATAACTTCAATGAATTATATATGCAGTAAATAAATGCCACACCTTAAATGGACCCTTGGGGGGAAAAAACAAGTTGGCTGTAATGCCACCATGTGTTGAGGTAAACGCCATTACTACAGCAAACACAGGGTATGTGTAAAGCTGAGAAGCTTTGGTGGAGTTCAGAGAATATATAAACACATTTATATGAATCAATCTTATTAACCACAACTCTCACCGTCTGCACTTCTTACATGGTGTATATAAAGCTGATGCTAAGTTAAAAAAAATGTAGATATAGTAAAAGTTTAATATGAATCAATATTTCTATACAGTAGAGCTCAACAATTAATCACATTCAAATCAATGTCACAGTGTAGCAGAATGTAATTTTAAACTCACAAATTCAGTGATTTAGAAAAAAAATGCTTCGTTTTGGTCAGTCGGTGGGCTTTATATTTGTATACATATGTTTATTCAATATATTTATTTTTAAAGTGTCTAGAGAAGAGAAGTGCTTTAGAAGTGAATTCCACATCTTTACATAATGTTTCATTAAACATGAAAAGTTAAAGTGATAAAGCACCACCGTTGTAATCGGACTTATGACTTACAGACTTATGCTTACGTCTCACTTGTTTGGTAATCTTTTGTTTTAGTTGTTGCATTGAATGCTTAAAAGACAAAGTTTTTAGCAAATTAGCAACTCCAATTCAAGTCGATAAACTGTCTTTTGTTTCAATTATATGGTTCATTCACCCTTATTTTCGCCTGAGCCTAACCTATAAAAAAAAACAGTCACCATGAAAAAAGGAATTGCGTATTAAATTGCAATATTGAGGGAAAAAAGTGGCCATTCGATTATATTTCAAAATTGTTCACTCCTAGTATACCGACCCCAGCTTACCCCAAATAGATGCCCGGTACTCTTCACTTCCTGCCAGTGACAAACAAATTATAGATGACAATGGCGACAATATTTTCCTTATGACTGACACCGTCAGGTGGCGCTGTATACGTTTTCATTACAACACAGATTTGCAGATTCGATGTGGTATCTGTAAAGCTGATGTTTAAGATTGAGTCAAAACAGAAATTTTGAAGAAAAAAAAAAAAGGAGTCCTATCAATAGCATGTAGTTGTATATCTAAAGGCCTGCCTTCCAATAAGCGGTTTACCCGCTCTTCTCTGCAGTTTAGTAAATGAATGCTCAAAGCCGCGTTATCAGCAAATAAGGTTTACATCTATACAATTCAATGCTGCTTCAAAATGTGGCATTTTTCAGCCAATTAAATATGCTTTAGGTGATGGCTTTCATGTGCTTTTACAGCACGTGCCTTTTAGGGGTGCACTGTGTTTTTGTACTTGGTAATTCTTGTTAATCTTTAGCAATACAGTCATTGTTGACCCCTTCATTTTCTTAAGGGCTCTCCTGTGCCTCGTCTCCTTTCCCCACCACACACACACACATGCACACGTACAGGCACACGCGCACACACAGATCGAGGTTCAGTAATCTCCCTTACATTATGAGCGGCCCTCCAGGAGCCCCTCTGTTCCAGCTACTTGTTTTCCTTTTCATTTTCCCCGCGGTGGGATGGAAAAAGGTTCTTATTGCTGTGTGACACTTGAACTCTCTGAAAGGTTATTATAACATAGGAGGTGGTGGTGGTGGGAGGCGAGCTGTTCGGTGGGCCTAAAGATATCGCATATCTCTCATTGGTCTGCTGTTGCTGAGAAAGGCGCAGCAATGTTGCAGTTAATTGACAATCATGGTGCCGCCTCACTCACCCTGAAGGTTAAGCACCCCAGACAGCGTCATGCGACGAGGGAAGGAAGCCCTCCTTAAACACACTCTTTATCGCCGCGAGGCACCCATAATATTGCGATTTTATTCACAAAAAATTATAAACTTTTTCTGGTATATATTTGCGCAATCAGATTAAATCCTACCTTTTCTTTTACATGAAATGGTTGAATTGTGAGACTATTTTTTCTTCTGAAACATTCTGAATTTTAGTCTCACGATAGTCTTTTTCATAATGTTACAAGTTTATTATAATTTAACGCTTTTTTATTTTAAAAGAGAATGCATTATTCTCATATTTGTTATAATTTTATTGTTGAATTATTCAGATTGTATGATGTCTTTACAATTTACTTTACAATTTTCTCATAACTTCACTGGCCAAATTATTATTATTATAATATTAACTCTAATATTCTTGCGTTATTCTCACATTATTAAGGGTTTCTCATCTTATTAGGACCATTTTTTGTCATTTTACAGCTTTACAGCTTCTAAAAATTACAAGTGTCTTCTGTTTCAGGTTTTTTTTTTCTTTTTACTTAAAAAAAAATGTTTTCATAAATTTCTCCGGTGTGATTTTGACTTTTCTAGTTTGTAACAGAGGGGTCGACAACCTTTTTGAAAGTGAGAGCAACTTCTTGGGTACTGATAATTTGAAGGGCTACACGTTTTGATACTCATCTGAAATACAAAATGTGCTCAAATGACCTTTAGTTTTGTGTTATTGTTAATAATTCATGATACTTATCTGTGAAGCCACTGATCATGGTCATGATTTCAAACGATTAATTAATGACAATGATTTAACCAGTTAGTAAACATATCAATATTAATAGGAAACACAATGTCTATAAATCTCTGCAAGGCTTTATATTTATTTTCAGATGATCACATCTATAAAATGCTGAGGAAATCACAATGTCCCATCACGGGTGAGCTATTTTTAGAACAGGCCCGTGGGCTACTCATGTGCTCCTTGGGGGCTCCCCGGTGCCTGTGGCGTCCCTGTTGGTGACCCCTGATCTAACGTATCAGATTAAAAGTGTCAAGGGGTGCCGCACTCTTCCTAAATACACTTTTTTTCACTCAATCAAGACCCGCTTTTCATCAAATGCACCTAATTGACACGTATTGCTTGCCAGGCAATATATGTTACAAAAGTTTGTGTTAACCAACGTTTTTCTAGACTTTGATTTAGACAGATACAAAACACCACATTTTAATAATTGCCACAAATCGTGTTTAAACAGACCCATTTTGTTAGCTTCAATGTTGGTTTTGGGGATTTGTTTGCACATAACTTATATATTGTATTACAATGCAAGTATTAAAGGGGTTGAGCATTTTTATATTCCCTCCCCTGGCTCGTTTGTGCACTTTTCAAGCGTGTTTAAGCCTACGCACACACGCGCTCACACATCTGGAAATGACGGTAATTGTTTTGCATAGCGCTCAGTGTGATCTGCCACCGAGGGTGCTCGCACCCTCTACCACCAACAACCGGCACCCCTCCTCCTACTCGCCGCTGCCGTCAAGCTCTCTTCTAATATATTTGTTTTCTTACAAGGCGCCAATGTGTTTACAGGTACTCAGGGGAGATTTCTGGATTCCATTCAAATGCTTCTATCCGGTTAGAGTGGGTGCTGAGATACCCGTCACCCGGCAACCGCATCCAAGAGGGAGCCCAGCGATAATAACTTAAAAACAAGAATGACAGATGCCTGATTAGACAGGGTACGGCGGTGGGGGCGTGGTGATGGGGTGAAATAATGGTATACAAAGCCGTGCACTTCCTTGAAAGTCAAATTGCACTTTGGTTTTGTGTGACTGTTTAAACAGGAATGGAGTACAGGTATATTTATTTTTCTTAATCCTTCAGCGGAGCTCTGCTAAATTTGATTAGGTACAGTACATGTGCTCAAGTCAACTGTGCAGGTGGCAGATGGCGGCAAGGTGCGCCCCCACCCCACTGCTCCCCTTGCAAATAGTCTCCTTGAAAAATCAGAAGGGCTTTATTAACTTGACATTCATCCAGTTGGAACAAGTGCAAAAACATTCCCCAAAAATCCCAACATTGTTTTTGAGTCAAGAGGCTGCGGATTGGACTTGTTAAGAGAGGCTTTGTTTGGCGTCGTCTTAACGACGTTTGTGGCTTTGGAGGCTATTTGCATGGCTAAGACGCGCGTTTGCTTCATTTGCATCCCGCTCTGATTTGTATGAAGAGTTTCAGCAACACATTGGATTTTAAAAAAAAGCCATACTACAAGAATTAGGTCGTACAAAGAGAGACAGCAGTTGTTAAAATTATGACTACATCTTGTTCATCTACATTAAAAATGTAGGACTTTATTCTTGCAATGACATCACAATTTATTCTTTTAATGCAACTTTTTCCTCCACATTGTATCACAACTTTTTCTGCAAAAATGACCACTGTTCTCATATAGCACCAATTTAATTAATATTAATGCAGTTTTCTCTCTCAACACTTTGAATTTACTCTAACATTGCAACTTTCTTTCCCTCATATTGCGTATTACGTCATTCACAAAGAACTTACAACTTTATTCTTTTTGCAGTGTTAAACGTTTTTTTCCCCCCAGGACTTCAACATGATTCTTGTATGACTTTATTCTTGTGACTGTCACAAAAAGTTCCAACATTCTCATAATTGAACACATTACAATTTTTTTCCCCCCCTCAAAATTCTGACTTGTTCTGAAATTTATGTTATAACTTTATTTGCCTGTAGCATTCCTTTTTTTTTTTCCTCATTAGCAATTCAGTTTTTGGGGGCCACTTAGCCCGTAGTAGACAAACCATAAGATGACTATTAACAGCCGTCATTGAATCACATAAAACTCACACAAGTTTCACATCACTTCCTTCACCCTCCGCCTCTTCCTCCTCACCCTGAGCCACATTTAGCGAGGGTGGCGCGAGGACGCTAAACGCTACTGACAAGTTGGAGGCTGTAGATGAAATTTCCTGATTGGAGGAAAGGGAAGAGGAACACGGGCCCTGGGTCGGCACCATCTAATACGGTCACATGGAGAAATTGATTTTCCCCTGAAATTAATTAATTTTTCATATAGCCTAAAGCTGGCGTTTGAAAAAAAAAAGAAAAGAAGAGTATTTTCCCTTTTTGGAAAAGTATTGCCTAATCATATTAATGCTTTTTTTGCCCCAAGGATGGAAAGATAATTGTACCAATGCATTTGGAAATATGTATCACTGAGTATTTATGATTAAATTATGCAAATAAGCCGCTTCCCATCCTTGGCGGGGCCCAGATTGTCTAATTAGGATTGATATGGCGAAGAGATGTTGGGAGTCTGAATACAAGCATGTCCAAAAGAGCAGAAAATTGAAAATGACAAGGATGGAATCCTTAAAAAGTGTCTCGTTTGCTCTCACACTACCCCCTTCCTCTTTTCTGTCTAATTCAGCGTGGCCGTATCAGGAGTTAATTTTCCCCGGCTTCATTTCTCGTCTGAGCTGACAGGAAAAGGAATCCATCAGGGAGGCCATCTCTGATGGGATTCCACAAATTTCCTCCACTTGTTTTTTTCCCTTCACAGCCGCTATCGGGGATGAATCTTCTCTTGCATAAACACACAGATGTTGTTCCTCAAGAGCTACTCTTTCTTCAGCTCTCTACTCCAAACAAGCAGCTCAGCTTTAATAATGTCAGTTTATTACAGCAAGAATCCAACAAAACGGCCTTTGGAAGATTTTGGAATTTGAAGGAGCTGCCCCAATTGCAGTCGATTCATAACTGAAATGTATAAGTTCTAACTAACCAAAAGATGAACATTTGACTCTGCAAAATGCAGAAAGGTATTTTTGTTCTTCATTGGGTAAAAATTGTGATTCTGTAAATAGCTGTTTTCCCTGTTGAAAGGAATCAAAATGCTGTTGTAGCCCTAATAACAATATATTTTTTTTTTAAACAAAGAAAAGTAAAAAGGTAATTGGAAAGTCACACACTGCAGTGTGTTGACACGTACCTTTAAAAAGCGTGGCCTTGGAAGTGACAGCAGGAGTTCTTCACCAACAAAGTTATTTCAGCCTGAGCATCTTCTCCACTCTGCTTGCGAGTGTCATTTTGTAATTTTGTTTGACTCGATGTCCCAATGCATGCTTTCTCATTGCAGTGAGCTATTGCAAATTACCATTTTGAAACGGAATGAGGAATTTCAAACTAAATTCACTTTTTATTGTCAATACAGTTATGCGACTTGTGTATTTTTTTGTTGTTTTTTTTTTTGCGTAAAAACTTTTGAAATGAAGTCGGAGTAATGGAGCCCATCTTGTCAGGCTTTCATGCAAAATCAAAGGCCTCACTCCAAATTGTCACAAGTGCAAAAAGTAAGAGCGAATTAGCGAGCGCACTGATAGCAGCCAACATGATTTTGTTAAATATTACAGTTGAGTGCCGCAGTGACACATTTTTTCCTGCTGTGTCTTCTTCCTCAGTTGAAGAGCACAACGCGGGATCTTTTATTGAAAGAAAAAAAAAAAGACCCGATTGTTATCTAATCTTTACCTGGCGCTGGCTGAGAAAAGCCCCCCGAGCTAATGACACTCGAGACTAGCGGCTCATTCTTCACGCTGCTTCAAAAGCTTTCGCCCTCAGTCAATACCTTGTGATGACCAACCAAAGAAAAATGACCTTAACTCTGTTTGACAGGAAGTCTGAAAAAGACAAACACTCGATGCAGTCACTGTTATATGTATGTGCGTGCGTGTGTGTGTGTGTGTGTGTGTGTGTTGTGTTGGATTAAATCTCACATTGCTGAGTTGAGTCAGCAGATGAGACATTGCTTTGGTTTTCAACACTGGCATTGTACTGTTTAAGGTTTTATTGAAAAGCGCAACCATGGTATTAAAACCTTTGAGGGAGCAACTTTGGAATGTGGACCAACTTTAGGGCATCATGGTACATTTGGAAATGTTCACTTCTCAGATAGTACTGATCAAACTAATTCATCAAGGGATGATTTAAAACAATTACGTTTATGGGTCATATCAAGCAGGCTGGTGGTTCCAGAGATGGACGTTGATCAGCAGTTTGTACCCATTCTGTCATTCACACATATCAGGTCAGGTCCCCCGTATTCTTTTGTTGTTGGGTTAAGATTGGCGGTACAGTACGCGATGTTACTTAAAGTGGAAATCAACCCAAATTTATTTTTTTCAAGAATATATTCCCAGCAGGCCCACTAGTTGAAACACGGCATTCATTCGGATTAGTATTGCGTTTGTGTAATATGAGTTAAGCAGCAAAATCCACCCCTTTTTAGCCATCTCAGGAGGCGGCCATTTTGTCATTTGTGTCGACTGAAAATGACTGAGCGCTCAGGTAACGACCAATCTAGGCTCAGCTTCAGAAAATAGGTCAGCCCTGATTGTTTTTTACCTGAGCCCTGAGTAGTTGTGTCATTTTCAGTCGACAGAAGTGACAATATGGCCGCCCCATGAGATGGCTAAAAAACGAGTGGATTAACTCTTATTCCACAAACGCAATATTCATAAGAATGCCTTGTTTCAACTTGTGGGCTTGCATAGAACATATTTTTGAAAAAAATACGTTTGGATTGACTTCCGCCTTAAGGGCAGAGAAAGCGTATTAAAATATGCCCTTTAAAGTATCTTTAGCACCTGTTCTCAAGCTCTTGTTTGCACACTTCTCCAAATAAGAGGAAATGTTTGCTTGCTTCAAGCTGCTTATTTGTCACTCCCAGTTAAAATTTACTCTAAAAGAACCTAACCCCTAATTTGTAAATATTATTAATTATATTAGAATATTACACATTCAGGTATTGTTATTATATTATTATTATGAAAACCTGATGTGCTAGAAAAAAAAAACGAGACCAGTTTTGAAATAAGCGTGAAAGATGAATGTAGAAAAGTTTACGTGCATCTATGATTAAAAAAATTGTAAAACATTGTTGACCAGTGTGATTTGAAGTAACACTACCACTAGGGCTGTCACAAACAAATCTTTTTGGAATCAATAATCCTATCGATTATTCCATCGATTACTCGAGGAATTGCCCCCTTGCATCCTTTTTGATGATTAAACATTACAGCGGGTCACATTACCCATGAACATTGTTGTTAAGAAACGAACACAACAGGCGATAATATTGCTTTAATAATCACGTCACGTTACACTCAAACGGGATGACTGCCATGTAGACGTGCTTTGGAGCAAGCTACGCTAAGACAAATTCGCTAGTAAGTTGCGTCATTTGCAAAATGAATATATTATAGTGTGTTCTAACTAGCGATGTGAGGATTGTGAGGATGAATTAGATTAGCAAATGAGTAAAAAAAACATATTACCTTTACCCAGCGTAGTCCTATTGTCCAAGTGGTAGGTGGCGGCCAGCCACAGAAATCACACGTTGTTCCATTTTCCAAGCGACCCCAACTCCGCTTCACACTTACGACTTTTGTAAGTGTGTAACTTTTTGAAAAATTTTCTCCATCTCCATCATTAGCAGTTTAGCCACTACTAACTAACCGTGCAGCCACAGACCAAAGCAAAATTCTTACTCTTAATTGCTCTAAATCTCTTCCAGTAGATTTCATGCATGTTTGTGGCACTACATAGTACTGCACTGAAGGTGCGCAACTCTAAATTCATACTTGCAGGTATGCTGCCAAAACTCAATAAAAAACGATCGCGTTAAAATTGTGCGCTAAGGCAGGGGCAGGAATGGTGAACCGTGTTAATGCGGAAACACTGGAGATTATTTTCCCAAACCGTTTACTATTCCAAATGGCACTCTGAAACTATTCCATGACACTCTTAACTGAACTACAGCTATTGTGTGTAAATGACTTTGGTGTGCTTACGAATAACAATTCAAGTGGAACTTAACTCCTTTGAAAGAGAGGCGCGCCTCAACACTTTCAGTCATACAGTGCAGCGGTAGATGCCTGGCTGTAGCATCAAAGCACATTAGGTTCACAGAGGTCTGCCCCTGGCGATCCCACTGGCCGGCAGCACCTTGGCTTGACGCAGCGCTCGTCTCAGAGGACAGAGCCTGTCACTCTTTAAGAGGAAGGTAATAATAGCCGGGCGGCGCGGCAAAGTGGCGGCGCTGGCGATTTTGAGGAAACGTCAGGGAGATGCTGACATTTGAGTCGGCGTGGGGGACAAACAAGAGCGGTGTGGCCAATAAAAAGACTCCCACGGTTAATCCGGCTGGACAGAAGACGCGAAACGCAGAAAGAAGAAGACTGGGGGAGTCAGTGTTGGATTAAAATGTGTTGACCCGCTGTTATTGATAGCCAACTCATAACCTTCTCAGGTGTCAAGGAGCAACTGCTCTTGGGGATGACTGTGGATGACTGTCAGGTGTGCACCTAAAAGTCTGCCTCATTCTCTTTAAATTGGTGACTCTTTGAAAACACAACATGGAACAATATTACAGTGAAATAACAGCTTCTAAACCAATTTGCTTGGATGTTAACTTTTGAAAACTGTCAAACTATCATCTATAATACTGGTGGACCAGCCAGGACACCTGATGACTCAAAACATCCACGTGTCGTCAAGGAGCAAGTATAGTTTGGGGACCGTAGCCAAAAGGCTGCTTCATTCTCTTTGAAGTGGCATCTATTTAAAGGAGACATGCATTTTTTTCCCCACAATTTAAAACTGTTCCTAGGTTTTCAACATTCTTCCATCAAAATATACCGAGGATAAACAATCGCAGCATACTTAAGATTTACAACTCTTGCCTTTGGGGGTTGCTGTCAAATTGTCATAATCACAATGACCGAGCTGGATCTAGGGTGCTAAAACCAACCCACAGGTGCTCAGTTTTACCAAAAATTTTTTTCAGCAAACCTGCAGCAAATGTAGTTTTTTTCTTGTGGTGTTAGTGGAGACTTCTGAAGACTCTGCGACTTTGCCCAGCAGGAGATGTTCATCTCTGTGTCCAGGCATAAATTTGCTAATTAAACCATTTACTCCACAAATCAATGATAATCATCTATTGCTAATCTGCGCTAACACTGCAGCTCTGCTTACCCTTTGGCTTGGACATTACAGTGATTTAGTGTAGTCCTGCAGAAGAACTCTAGCTGCCAAGTTGTGGGTGCAGAAATTCAGTGCGGTTTCTGTTGTTATGTAAATAAGCCTAATTATTTAATCAGAATTTCCAAAATGCAAAGATTTACATTCACTTTTTTAAATTTACCTATTAGTGTTTTTTTTGTGGGCTTTTTGAAATGCCCAAAAATGCCGTCAAAGTGTGTCAGTGTGGGGCTACGTTTAACCTGGGTGACTAGTTGAAGTTAAAGAGGGTAGGGCTCACTGAATGCCAATTAATACAATCAGTAAAAATAATCAAAATAATAAAAATTCTGATAACTGATTTATTGGCCATTTATTTAAAACAATATACCGTATATTGAATAAAATAACTTTTTTGGGTACCTTAATGCTTACAACAATAAAGGTATCAGTACAGGCGAATTTGACCGATTTAGATGACTTTGTTCTTTAGTATTTCGATTAACCCTGCAAGAGAGTAATTTGCAAATATTCAGATGACTTCCTGCTGATTTTTTGGGGAGGAATGGTTGAATGACATTATGTTCGTCTCCATCGATACATCCATCCATCTCCATCCATCCATTCGTTTTCCTGTGTAAGAAAAAAATGGCCCAAACAAATTGCAGATTTCTGTCAATTTTAAAATAGCAAATTTTAGACGATTTCCCACAGGTACACACATTTTTTCAAAATCAAATGATCAGAAAGCCTTTTATTTTTTCAAGGTAATGCAAGGTTGAAATGATTTTAAACTGTCTGGTATCATAGTTTATGGCATATTTACAATACGGTTGAGAATAGTAATACAGGTGAAAAAAAATGTTCGTTTTTTTTGCTTTTTGTGGCATGGCTTGGCCACTTTTACTGTACAGTAGCTTGTATAGGGACAATTTTATGCCTTTGACTTTGTCTGAGCAGTTTGTGTGATGGCCCTTTTCTGTTCCTAGTGTTCCCCAGCAAGCTCTGTCAAAAGCATCCTTGGATGAATTTGGTGTAGAATTTTTTTCCCTTCCTAAATTTGGAATGGGCATGTGTTCGAATACTTATGTCGACCTCCTGTCATGAGCTCTGCTTAAATTAAAACAGTTAAGCGCATCTCATCTCCAAATCAGCAAGTTGTGTCCACGCGGCTGCTTTCAAGCCTGGAGCAGCAGAAAAGTAACTTTTTTGTGGTCATTCCATAGCGGTGAGGCAAATAATACGGCGCGACGCCTCCTCTATGGAAATCAACATGGGTCATGGTAATAAAGTGGCCCTGGGCTGGGACGACGCGTCCACATACATTAACCCCGGCGCGGCTCACACATTTATAGCGCGCGAGCGGGCGGAGTAGTGTGAAAGTGAGAGAGAGGGAGAAGTTCACATGTGAATGGTCTTGTGTGAAAAGCTGGATGAATTGAGTCAAGCTGACATAGCATGCCAATACGCTTTGTCTCATTCCCAATGCTGTATTCATTTGTGGTGCTCACACATTTATTGCATGATTGACAATTATGAGAGGCTGACCTACTTCTTTGTGTGGCTTTTTCATTGCTTTCTTTCTTGTGTGCATTGTATAGTGTGCGTGTGTGATGTTTTCGTCCGAGGGATATGCTCCGCATGGGCTCGGTATTGAAACTCATTTTTCTAGTAATGACTTCATATATTTTGTATTATATCATATCTTATATATCGAATTACATCATTCGCTGTGTGCTGAGAAACTAAAAGCATTTGCCACTTCATTAAGCAATGTGAGATATCCACATGGAGCTCTACTAAGTGGCCTTTTTTACAAATGAAAAATAACAAAAATCAAGGAAATAAATATAGTAGAACCTCTAAAAGTGAACCATTCCACTTTATTACATTACTTTTGCAAAACAGGTTTTCCCCATACACTCTAAAAACAGTTTGGTTAAAAATAACAGTTTTTGGGTCAAAAATGGACTGATCCACTTCTTGAGTCAATTTGACCCAACTTTCTGGGTTGTTTTTGCAGAAAAGGGACCAAAAATGGGTGGTGTACAAAACAACCCCCCTAAAATTGGGCTGTTTGTACAAAGCAACGCAAGAAGGTGGATCAAATTGACCCAATCGGTGGATTGCTCCATTTTTGACCCAAAATTGTGTTATTTTTAACCCAACTGTTTTTAGAGTGTAAGAAATTATGGAAATAGAAATAATCCAGTCAAACTGTCAAAACCCTTTATTAGCTCCAAAGGCCACATAACAATCATACAAGTGTAAAAATAAGTCAATATTTACACTATCACTCATACTTGTATGTACTCACATTTTGAAGTGCAAAGTGGGAGAGGATGGAAATTGTCAACTGATGGACTGCATGGCTAATTTGCATAAGATAGGGCTGGTGCTATCTTATGCAGTGAGGGCTGCTGCTATCTTATGCAAATTACTATGTTGAGAGGTGGACTACAATCGTATTGTGGTTCATCGTTCTTGTATGCTTCACTTTTAAGTGATCTATTTTTTGTGTGGTTATTGGAGGATACTTACTGTAATGTCCTCACATGAGGAAGGAGAGCCACTGTTTCCGATGGTTTTTTTTATCCATTTGGTAATAGTCCGGAAAAAAGGGAAAAGTTATACTCAGTAAAACACATGCAGTATCCGCTGGTTGACCATAGCTCACACACAGACACTAACAGGCAGACTCACCCCACCAAGCCACACCTCTGAAAGGCACAGACACTACAATTTGTAGTATGAGTATGTCAAGTATTTTCTACACATTTCATAATTGCAATTTATGTATTGTGTTTATTAAATTGATTGTGTCGAATTGATTGTACGTTGCCATGAAGCAATTAAGGCAAAAAGAGTTCACCACTTGGCAGAAGCCAGCAGAGGTGCTGTTGATTCACTCTTAACTAGTTTGCTGTCTAAAAAAAGAAATATGACGTCACCTATGAGAAGTTGAGCTACGGCCACACCGCTGCTGCCTGAAGTGAATACAAAACATGCAAAATCCTAGCAAGTGATAAATTGATTATTATTTTTTCCCCCTGCAGTTAATAAAGGTAATTTGGTCAAATCCCCATTACTTTTGGGTCCCGTATGGATTCTGTTTGATGTGCCACTGTATTTTCCTTTGTTTTGTGGACATAATCCATTACAGAATCATTGGTTTTGCTTGATCACCCAAATCACAAATAAATTTTTTTTGCAGTGGTGACTTGTCAGTGAAAGACTTAATTTAAATCTGCCATTGCCTCATTCCTTTATCCCTTTATGGCTCATTCTACCTGTGTATTGTGCCCAGTCGAGCTTGGATCACTTACGAGTGTTGAGGAGAGCAAGATACCTCCTGGGAACGCCGCTTGACTGGGCCCGGAAAATGATACAAGGCGGGCTTTAGTCGGGAGTTAATATCCTGCAAAATTGTCCCACGCAGTCTTGGTGGCAGAAAGCCAATGATTAAATGACACAAGCATATCAAAAACATTTTTCGCAGGCTAGTGGGTCTTAAGTGTCTCCCAAGGTTACTATCAGAAAAATATAGTTGAAGTTGTGGTGGTCATAATAGGAAAAAATGAGTGCGGCACTGTATGTAGCAGATCATCTCATACTGGATCAAAATAAATAGTCTTGCTGTCTGATCTGTTACACTTGGGGACAATTTTGACATTATTTTTGTGATAAGATTTGGGAGACTCAATTATATATAGTAATTCCTCATTTATTGTTTTGCCTTTGCCAGTTACAATATAAGTGTTGTTTTGTATCATATTGTTCCTCTTATATGATACATTACAGTTACAGCTGGATCAAGGATTGATATTGTGACTGTTCGATGTCACACTTCACGACAATTTTTAATTTTACCCCCAATGAGTTTTTAATTATGCTTATGCAAAATATTAATTTATAAGACAATTGATTTTTCATTCTTTTATGTTTCAACTTCTTCATTCAGACTTCTTTAACCTTACTGTAAGTTTTCCCTGCGTACCTTTTTTTGGTGATATCGAGCGGGTCAAAATATTGATTCAACACACTAATTCACATTGTTTTCTCTTGTGATACGTTATCAGTTCAGCTGGAGCAAATATCCGCATTGTTGACTGATGTTGCATTTCATGTCATTATTAATATCTAATAAATATTATGAGTAAAAAAGTTTTTTATCTGACTTTTGTTGTTGAATTTTGATTTCTTCTCTTATTAACTCACGTTTCCCTTCTCATTAACTATGTTATGCGTCGTGCATTAGGAATTGGAGAAAAAAAATATCGCAATCCTATCTTACTTAATTCCCGTTCTTATCAAGCAAGATTTTCTTGCAATAGATTAACTCTCCGCAATTTTATCATGAAGCTATCCGTATTGTTGGGAAAATCGCATCATGAGTTACTCTGTGATTTCCACCCCATTAGTTTAGTTTCCTTCAATAGTACAATATATCGATTACCCTGCAGTCGCAGTATTGTGATACCATCTGTATCGTTGTTCACACATTGTGATAATATAATATATAGTGAGTTACTCTGCAACTCCTACCCGGAACAATTCATATGTTTTTTCCTATTGTAATGTGATACTATCGCTGTTGCACAATATTGCAATTCTTACTTCTACTTATCGTCGCATGCCCCAAACCAACAGTCCCTCTTATTTAAAGATGCCTGCTCATTGACCTTGCTTTGAAGCTAGTTTTAATGAAGATGGAGGTGATCAATTACTTTTGCAAGAGCATGCCACGCTTTGTTTTAAAGTACATGAAAGACGGCGTAATAAAAGCCTAAAGGTCCCTTTATAGTTATCAAATGGCCTTTTTTTTTTCTCGGTCTCCCACAGCTGACCTTTCAAGAAGCCACGCTAGGAAGTGGAGACAATGCAAAGAAATACAGATCGCGTTTCGGACATCAAACCCTTCTTTGTGCCGTTTATTTGCTCTGGTGGGGGAAAAAAAAACGACCCGTCATTTGAACACAGGAACAATAAAAAGAATGAACCGCTCACATCAAACAAAGTTTATGTTACGCAGTGGCGCATACAGTCCGTTTTTTATTATTTCTTCCCTTATCTGATGCTCACAGCAGAGGTGGAGTCGGTGCAAGTGTTCTTGTGTTCAACCTCCACTAAGCTCTCCAGTGTGTTTGAGCGTCTGTAAACATTCACTATTTGTGTTGACATCGACAGCTGTGCCATTTCCTTTTCCTGTTGTTGCAGGCGACATACAGTAGGTTATTCAACAAGACAGAAGTAGTAGCAGGATCAAGACAAGCTGTGGAATGGGGCAGAATCACCATTTCTTTATATTTTACTCATGAAAATTTAAGTAAATTAATCATGCATAGAAATTACTTGTGTTGTATGAACTCTAAAACTCTGTTTAATGAAAATACTAATACCCAAATCTAAACTACCGGAGAATTTCAACTTTGCACATTTGCAAAACACACTCACGGAACGATAATTAGCATGTTAGCTCATATAATTGTCTCCTAAATTAGCTACCGTTAGATTCATTTTTACTAATATGCAGGCAAAATTGAAGAAAATGTATAGACAATGGGCTCCATTTTCGTGCCCAGTACAAGTCTGGCGCGAGGCACTGTATAAATCTGTGCATTGTCGGGCTGGACTAAGTTTTGGTACTTTAGCAGGGGTGCAAGCCTGTGCAGCAAGGCACATAAAAACAAAAAAGTGTTTTACACAAAAACACAGCCAACTTGATTCACAGCCAATCAAATTGGCTTTAAAGTGCTGTGTGCAAGGGTGCGCTGATCGTCCTGGACAATGTCGAAGGTTGAGGCACGCAAAGTACGTTTATAAGGAATTGCAAGCAGACCTGCACGGGTGGGTAACATAAAATTGACCAGGGAGATCGCAGACATGTGAAGTGGGCACCCGGATCATACGGGTCCCTTTGATACTTCAAGCCGGAAATAGTTTAGGTACATTCCCTTTAGTCATTTATGACTTATAATAAGCGGTTCTGTTAACCCTTTAATGCAAAGTGGTCACTACAGTGGACAGCTATTTAAAAGTTGATTTCGCCTATATTAATTAAACTAAAAAATGTATTTATATTTTAAATAATAACATTAAATCATAATTAATGCATGAAAGGGTTAAAAATATTTTTTTTAATTTAGATTAATTAATATAGGCGAAAGCAATTTTTTAAATAGCTGTCCACTGTAGTGACCACTATGCATGAAAGGGTTAATGAATGGGTGGATGAATTTGTTGGTGTAAGACTGGTGAGGGTTAGGGGTTAGGGTTAGGTCTTGTGAGTCACTAGTCAGCAATAATGATCCGTTTTGCTTTCAAAAGTACTTAAAATTTGTATGTAACATTTCTGCACACTTGTTTGATGATGACATTCTAAAGTTGCGTTCTTGCAACAGGCCTCGGGATGCCCAGCAATGCCATCCATAGACTGTCTGACTGCAGTGAGAAAGTAATCATGCTCTTAGATGCGGAATGTTATCAGGAGCATGATGGCACCCTGCATTCCTGCCATTCTTCTCCACATTCCTCAGGAGAACGTTGGAGTGTCATTGCCTGCGGAACCTCAAGAGGCCCAATTGGAGTCCCTGCTGGGGCCCGGCCTGTTGACAGTTCCCTGGCACTGTTGGCTCAGCAGGAAGACATCAGTCGCAGGAACGGCGATGGCTATGGATGACAGCCGTCTGGTCAGCGGGGAAGGACACAGTCGGAAGAGATTAGGCTTCACCCGCAGGTCACAGCGTTCCCAGGGCAGGCCGCGGGTCAGTCGTGTTAGGAATTGTTGAAGGCAAGAAGTCCGGTGGACTAGGGCTATTAAATGAGAGGAAATCATAGAATAATACAATATGACCTTTTTTTTTCTTCCACCGTCTACAATAAAATATCGTACAGTTCGTCATAACACATTTGAAAGATGCCAACCATATTTTATTGGTTCATCGCATTTTAAGAGGTGCAAACACAAACACAAACAAGCTAAAATTACTATTGTGAACAAGGCTCAGAGAATATACAATTAATGTGTGAGCACAGGTAAATATTTCCAAATTTTGTTGAGTGTAAATAAATACGTACACACCGTTCTGCGGGTAAAATTGGCAATAGTCTATGAAAAGACTACTTCCACAAATAGTATTGTTGGCAATAGTCTATGAAAAAACAACTTCCACAAAATATGCATTTTCAGTCATCTGCTTGTAACATCATTTTCGAAGGCGCATCTGCTCTTCATCCCAAAAAAGAACAGTGTTAAAAATACAGTATATCGATGACAATTGTCAATACCTGATGTTTACGTATCTGTACTATACTGTAGATAACGATACGTTTCATTGTAATATCTTTTTGGCTCACCTGTACTATTAAACAAGCTGCACCTTCTCGAATACCTGACAGTGCGTTCTCATAACTACCATGTTGGGGCAATATCAGGGGAGGTCGTCCATCTCCTGACGAGAGCACAGTTAATTGAAAACAATATTACTCGTTAAAAGCAATCTTCTTCATAACACCAGGGCAGCCCTTTCATTGTTATATTATTTTTACGGTGTTGGGCCTCTCGCTCCGTCTCTCTCATCTGTGCTCCTGTGCTGCGCTGCCCGAGGTTTGCTCTGACAGATCCGACTAGCGCTGAACAAATCCTCACATTTATACCCCCGCCGGTATTAAACGCTCATGTAGCGCATTTGTAAGGTCGTCGGAGACCCGACGCGCTCTCATAAGTCTCCTTTAGCGGCGCTGATGGCTGGTGTCAGGCATGTCTGCTGACTGAAAGGAAACACGAGCAGATAGCGTTTGATCCGTGATGGAGATGGTTCCGCATTGGAGTAGAGCTATGGTGATTAATAACGCCGCAAAAAAAAAAAAAAGGATGTCATCCCCTGGACGCCCTAATGGAAACTCTTGAATGTGTCTGGGTGAGGCGATATGTTGACAGTGGATGATGCAAATGAGGCTAAATGTGTATGTAGGGAGAACCTGAAATGAATCACTTCACTGTCTCTGTGGCGTTTGTGTAAGCAGGCCTGCCGTTTACACCACGCAAAGCTGGCCGTGACACTCTCTCGCCTTTTGTCTCAAAGTACTAACTGTATTTAATTTCACATCTTATCGTGCCAGGCTTTGTCTGTCGCCGAGTGTCTGCGCGGCAGAGGCGACCCCCGGAGATAAACTCTGTCAGGCTCTGGGGTGATTTATTAAATTCTGATTTCTGTGAAGGACTTTAATGTCGAGGGGGGAGGGGGAATCGGTGGCGAAGAAGAGGAGGAGGACAAGGAGGAGGAGGTGTGCGGGAGAAAATATGTCGCAGGTGTCTCTGCCAGCTCCGGGCTACAGTTCTCTCTCCATCAGCAGTGTTGTTGGCGATAGCGAGGCTTGAAAGAATGACTGTATTAGGAATCTATAGCTCCTTCTACACTACCTGTAAAAGCTTTTTATCCACTGTGTAACGTATCAACACAGAATTTGACCTGCAAATTTCCTGATTTCTGAGGTACAGTATTATCAGAGGCATAACATAAGCAAGGTGGCCTGAAAGGTACTGACACTGAATAGAGGGTTGGGAAAAGTGGACCTTAGATCCCAAGGTAGTATCAGAGGCGAGACGGTATGTGTAGGAACGGTACCAACACAGAATTGGGAGTTGAAGTCAAATCACACATTTTCTGGATTGGTATTACAGCTGTAAAGTACTCTAAGTAGAACATTTTTATGATGGGTCAGACCCAGAAAGGCAGAGGCGAACTGGTCAGCCGACAATTTTCTGGTTAGTATCAATATTCCGTCCGCTGATAGTGTAGTGGTACACACGCCTGAGTTGTGTGCGGGCAGCGTGGGATCGATTCCCGCTCAGTGACAGTGTCTATGTGTGCCCTGCGACTGGCTGGCGACCAGTTCGGGGTGTAGTCTGCCTTCGCCCATTGACGGCTGGGATAGGCTCCAGCAACTCCCCGCGACCCTATATAGGATAAGCGGTTTGGAAGATGACATGACATCCGCTGATAGTGTAGTGGTACACACGCCTGAGTTGTGAGCGGGCAGCGCGGGATCGATTCCCGCTCAGTGACAGTGTCTATGTGTGCCCTGCGACTGGCTGGCGACCAGTTCGGGGTGTAGTCTGCCTTCGCCCATTGACGGCTGGGATAGGCTCCAGCAACTCCCCGCGACCCTATATAGGATAAGCGGTTTGGAAGATGACATGACATGACATGACAGTATCAATATTCCATGGTAGGCGTAAGAGGCGGGACAGTAAGGGTAAAACAGAGATAGGGGCATGGAAGGTGTTGAAGTCAACCTGCGATTTTTAGGGCTTCCAATGTTGTATTAGAGTCAGGAAGATGGCATTGTGAAAGGCAACAACAGAGTATGGAAGGTTTAAGACATCAAGCAAATTTCTTGGCTTCTCAGGTAGTACCAGAGCAGCAGCTGGGTGAAAGATACTGAGATATAATACGGGGTTCCAGTTGACCTGTGAATCTCCAGGCTTCCAAGGTAGCAAAGAGCTAATCAGAGGTGGGGCGGCAGTAATGTGAAATGTACCAACATGGAATTTTGGGTGTTGAAATCAACCGGCCAATCTCCTGGATTCCAAGGTACTACCAGGTCGGACGAGAGCTGTGTGAAAGGCAACGGGGGGTTGAACCTGCAAATTTTCACAGAAGAATGATAGCAGAAAGCCAAGAAAAGGGTATGAGGTTGAACACCTTGGATTATTTTCTCCTGGCCTGTTGTGTTCAAAGAAATGGTCTGACATGTATTTTAGGTGTCACACAAGAATATACTAAAAAGGCACAGGCGAATAAATCCAACTGTTAAGTGTCTGAAATGCCAATGTTGCGGAAACTATGTGAAAGGGGTTTTATGTTGAACTTCCCGTCTTTGTTGTGGCACTGACCTTGAGGGCACCCCCATCAATTCCACTCCACCCTTAGACCCGTCTGGGAGAGCAGTATCAGGTCTCCCCTTTTTTGGGCTGCAGACAGCCACCTGACCGCGGCTCGCTTTCACAGGGGTCTCGACACAGCTAAGGTTTATATTTTAATGCTAATCTTCCTTGCGACACCTGCACGGGCTGCTAACCAAATCGATTAGGTAAATCCTTTGACTCTCTTGGCCTCGCGTGCTATTTGAATAATACCCGATGTGCAGGCGGGACAGTATTCAGTATGATCAGCAGATTTTACCGGTAAAGCTTTAATTTATTTTATGTTCAACTATGTGGATTGCACTCATTCATATCACCGTTATTCAAATAGATATGTTAGTCAACATTACCTCGAATGTCAAGGCAAAGGGGATGAATTGCTCAACATTTTAAAATGTGTAAAGTAGGTGTGTAGCCAAGTTATCTGTTTGTTTGGAAAGCCGTTTGCCAAGTCACAATCATAGTCAATGGTC
Source organism: Filicampus tigris (assembly GCF_054856515.1). Classification (NCBI taxonomy): domain Eukaryota; kingdom Metazoa; phylum Chordata; class Actinopteri; order Syngnathiformes; family Syngnathidae; genus Filicampus; species Filicampus tigris. The sequence goes on from NC_141230.1 coordinate 3,688,437, forward strand.
GCTTCTTGATTCACAAAGACTCTTCTCGTTGTGAAGCCTCGATTCTTCCAGGTGATAAAGCATAGTAAAAAGTTGTGAAGTCTTCAGGACACATTGTTTAGGAAGGTAATATATTGTAATTTCTTAGTTTGTTGTATATCGTAGTTTCTTAAGTGATTTTCTCTGTGAAAACTGCAAATCTAAGTAGGACGTTGGCATGGGTGATGGGTCAAAGTTCTACAGATCTGGGACAGGATTTTACTTGAAATCAGTAGAGTTCTTTCAAAATTAAAATGTGAATAAAAATAAATGGAAATATATTTATTTATCTCTTTCTCTGAAGTTTGTTTGACCTAGCATGCAAACGCCGGTTAGAGCGGCCAGCTCCTCTGATACCTTCGCATCAGTCCTCTCCATTGTTCTCAGCATCTTTTGTCTTTGTCACTGATTTGTCTCTTGATCTGCGCTTGTGATTTATCTGCATGGAATTTTGTTTTCTATTGTGCCCTCAGGAAATTTGGAATGAGGCTGGCCTAACCTTGCCAGGGTAAAACAAAAAGCCCTAGAGATAATCTCATTTATTTTGATGCTTGGGGGAAAAAGCATGCTGATCTTACCTCTAACATCATTTCCAGTTGGAAGAGGCACGTTATCCAAATTGAAAATTACCCAAAGCCGGCTAGTACATTTAACAGGACACTGAATGCAACAGCCTTCCTCCTGTGGAAAACACCAGAGTTTGGGGGCGTTGGTTGCAAGAGGGGTGCCTCTGGAGTTTGACAACCCTGAGGGGATTGGAGGTGTTTACCTTGTGCAATGTTTTTCCACCGTCGTGTACAGCTGTCGAAGCCTTCTCCCTCCCTTCCGCCAGCTGCCGGAGACACAAAGTTAAGAGAGGGGAAGCATGAGGGGATGGATTGCATTAAACGGGGTTGGTGGAGGGGGGGCGACCGCTCAACACCTGCCACCCAAAAAAGGTGTGCAAGACGAGAAAGGGCGACACAGGCACAAAAGGTAGAGAATTTGTTAAATGTGGTTGTCGAGATTGTGGATTAAAGCAAAACAGGTGGTGGTGGTTCCAGATCGACCATGCTGGTAGGCTACAGTATCACACCAAAAAGCTTTTGATATTCACTCAGCGTGGCTATCTTAAGTGCACATCTCAGCACTGATTATAAATAGATCTGGCCATGTTTGTTTCCGGAAAAGGCTGTCTTTACGTCTTTCTTTGTGGCTCCAGATGTTTCTCCGCTTTGATCGACATTGTTTTGGGGTCGAGGCCCGCCACGTTTGTCTCAGATGGCTGAAAAAAGAGAGGAAACTTTTTCCCTAGCAGCGCTAATTATTTTTCCATCACCCCACTGAGGACACACTCATGTCCTACTACCAGTTCCAAACAAACACAAATACTGGCTGTTGTTTCATATTGTGCAAAAGGCTCTATTGTGCAACCATTAGCTGTTGTTTACTTTGCCTTTAGTTTGAAGACCACAGTGGCTGGCAGGGTCGTGATGTTCTGGGACAAAATTTTAAAACAACTTGTTGATATTTACTGTCTCTTCCATCCGGGTAAAATTAAAATGTGTCCGACATGGAGGAGCACAAACACTTCCGCCTCACTCTCATATCCACGCACCTGTTACCGGAATGCAACAACATGTATAAAATGCAGCCAAAAAAAAGAAAAAAAATATCATCTATCCTCATCCCTCAAAAAGTAAGAGAGTGACTTACTGATGTTATTGACGACATACTGAGGTTATCACGTTATTTTAAATGTGATGAAAGTATACCTTAACATAATTGTTAGTGGCAAGACAAAATACATGTTTCCTGCCTGTCCCGTTTTTAAAAAATTAAAATGAGTGTACGCACGTTCAAAAGCTACACACACGCCCATCATTACACGACACCTGAAAATCAATGAGAACCAGTTACACTGTGAAACTCATTTTGGTTTGGAGGTGCCTTTTTTTTTTAGCAATTTTAGCCATTCCCTCCCTCATCGTTATTGGTATTACATTTAATTAAATGAAATTAAAAGGCAATGTTGGGACCGCCATAAACCAAGGACCCCCAGTATAACCACTATCACAATAGTGCTTTGAACTCCAGCAAAGAGCGGGGGAAAAATCACAGCAAATTTGTCATTGTTTGTTAGTCTGCATGTTATTTCCCTCTTCATGGGCAGGCTGTGCTATTTGGTTTCTTGGAGGTTTATACTTCCTTTGATGCCATATTGATGTGAAACTGTTCAGTCATTTCAACATTGAGTCATTTTTGTACACCTTTATCCAGATTCATGAGGTGGCAAATCAGGTCCAGAAAATAAAAATCCTGCCACAGTTTGGCTTAAGCCACAGGGGCATCTACTCAGGGAGCTCGTTTACCTGTCGGTTGAGTAGAAGCATCTGTAGCTAAATCCGAACTGTGGCAGCGTTTTTACTCTCTGGACCTGGATTTGCACCTGTGCCAAATTCTTATCAAGGTTTTGGGGCTTCTCCCGAGGCCCATGCATTTGTTTTTTGCACATATGCATTTGCGTTGTGTATGCATGGATGGATGGCTGTCCTTAGTATAGAACTATAAGTGAGAAATTTGTGTTTCACAGCTAGCTGCTGAAAGTTGCAACATTTTTTGTGCCCGTCCCCCAAAAATATAACACTGTTAATTCAAATGTAATATGCAATCTTTCCTATCATCCAATTTCTTTGAGATTTATCCCGACTCTCCTCCATTCCATCCTCCCTAGTTTCCTTCCTGTTCCGCTTGGGACCGAATTGTCAATTGGCTGACATTATCTAAACACGAAATATTAAAACTAATTAAAGGAATGTCTGTCATATCTTGATAAGGCTGAGGTTATGCTTTTTTTTTCTTTTTCTTCTTCCAATCTAACTTTGCCCTGCCAGCAGACTTGCCACAGGCTCGCTCGTCTGAGCACAGGAAGTTATGAAACCGCCGCCGCTGTCGTCGTCGTCAAATCATTTGCACAAGGAAGTTTGGAGCGCTCGCTCCCGCGGCTCTGTTGACTGGAGTCCATAAAACAGCTTTATTAAAAATGACACCATTCCGCTCCGTATTTGCGCGGCGGCGGCTCATCTCGATGAGGTCACATGTCGCAGGGGGAAGTGTGGCCAACAATAGGCCGAGTTTATGACAGATAGCAGCTGTCTGGGCGCTGGCTATGTTGTGATAACATATTGTGCGGAGCGCAGCGTGCATCTCCAAATCTGCTGCCTGATAATCTGCTTCACTGTTCAACAGTAAACGGCCTCGGCCCACAATTCAAAGGCAAGTCAGGGCTGTTCCAATTTCCTGTGACCAAACCGTGCTGGATAGTAAATCATGAAGGCGACACTGGTACATGTTCTGTTGATGCAACGGCTGCTTGCTGTTGCACAAGTTGAGCTAGCGAGTGAGGAAATCACCACGTTTCTCAATGAGCACACTCTTTTCTTGATTACAAACCTTGTACAGTAGCTAGTAGTTGTGTTTAACGTGTTGTCAATAATGAGTTTGTGTTGGATTTTTCTCTGGCTTAGAGAGTCATTAAACAAACGGCCCACGTTGAATCGACTTACTTGTGCTTGTAAGGTCTTGGGGTGGGCATAACTATGAACCATGGCATGGCAATTAATCATGTCATAAAGGAATGAAGGCAACATTTTGTGAGCTACTTGGCTGCTACCAGCAAAGATGCTGTAGGCTCATTTAGTTATCTGCCTAAAGAAGATCGTGACGTGAGCTATGGCCTACAGCTAGAGTGAGATTTGGTGACTTTTTATGAGTTAAAAAAACCCAACCGATTCAATTCTTAAAACTTGATACTTTTTCACACTGTAATTACAATTTGTCTTCTTGGATTTTTTTTTAACTGGTCGTCTGTCTTAAGTTGAACCAACATGACTTTTTTTCTCCTCACGTTTTGCATTTTTTCACGTACCCTTTCAAAAGAATCTGACTGTATTGAATTATATTAATGTACTATGATGTACATTAATCATCACCATGATGACTTTTTTCTTAAACACTTTTTTCTTGCATGATGAATTTGTTTTCTTGCAAACATTTTCTCGTACTGTTTTTTTCTTCCAAACAAGTTAAAACAGATTTTCTTTCATCATTGCAGGTTTTCTCTGAAAAAAACCCCAGAATTTTTCTTCACAAGATTTTTTTTTCTTCAAAAACAAGTTTTTCCCCCTCTGATTAAAACTTTTCTTGTAACGTTGTGTTTTGTTCACGTATTATTATGGATTGCTTCTCCATAATCTATTTTTATAATGTTTTTCCTCAAACTAAACTGTCTGCAAACAGCGCTACTGATTCAATCTCAATTTTGTAGTTTTCTGTCTATGGCAACTCCTGCAGGCAGCATTTTTTTCTACTTAACATGACACTGGCATGTAAACAGTTAAGCACGTTAGAGGTTATCTACACTAGATATTGCTGGCTATGGATTTCGTCTCAGTTTCAGGATATTTGATCAAGTGGTTGTGGTAATCGTAGCTGTCCAAAAACCCTGATGGATGTACAATACAAAGCTTGGGAAAGCTTTGAGCATTTTTTTTTTTTTTTTAATGTTTTAGAGGGTTTTTTCCCCCGCAGCCCCCTGGGCAACTGGAAGGCATCAAGGACACCTGGGTGCGACTTTATTAAAGTATGAAATGAGAGGTCAGCGACGCCGCCGTCCCACACATGACATCCCGCTGCTGGTCCCTTTCTTCTCTCGCACCCCCTCCTGCCTAGAGGGGGCTCTGATGGCTCCTGTATGAAAGTCTGTTTCATGAATCCCCCTGAGGGAACCCTCAACTGCTCTCTGTGCCACTGATAGCAATTTAATTCCAGATTTTTTTTTAAATCGAACCCGTGTCTATCAAGGTCTTTAATTAACGCCACCCTGCGCATATTCCCGTCTTTATCGGGAAATTCGGAACAAGTGCTGCAAAGACTGTTCAAAGATGGCTTGTTTTTTCCTTTTTGTGTCGGAAATATGAGTTTTAATTAGCTTGTTACATCAAGGACATCATAAACGTGTTTATTCTCCTTTATTAATGCCGCAATTTTTCAAAAAGTCCAACAATGTGCCCAATAGGCTCAGGAAACATCGTACAAAAGCACAGCGGACTAAATTCTTTGGGCTTCACTGTAAATCCACAGAGTGACAATGGCTTGGCGCGACAACTGTTTGTATTGGCTGGCTATTTGAGGCCTAATAGCTGCACAGGATCATTGTCAGCCTCTTATCGTGGCCGCCACAGTGCTTTCTGACACCTCAGTGCTGTGTATCTGTGTCTGCCTCTGCACTCTATATTTATATGTGCTTGTGTACCGCTCCATGTAGATTTCCGCACCATCAAAGTCATTGCAGTGTGGAAAGGCAGTGCACTGAAATGATCTTCACCTCTGTGCAATATGTGTGTGTATACAGTATATTCCGTATATCAGGGGTGGGAACGATAATCGTTTTTTCGATGCATCGTTCGGCATATTAAAAAGATTCTGAATCGATTCATAGGTATTAATAATTCATATTTAAAATTTAAATAAAAAAACTAAAAACACGTGCAAATGGTTAGGTGCGTTTGTACATCAGATGTCTGTGCTAGTCTTAGCTAATGCGTGACAAGATGGCGGAACAAGCAAAACCTCATACGAGCACAACGAAGTCAAAGTGTGAAATATAAATCATTGCTCTTCCTTCAGTTTTTGGTTTTTAAAAAGGTACCAATGTTTTGCATGGACTATAAAATGTAAGCCAATGTAGTGATGCATCGGAATCTAATCGAATCATAGGCCTCTGAATCTGAATTGAATCATACCGGAGGCCTCTGAATTGTAATCGGATCGAATCGTGAGGTACCCATAGATTCCCACGCATTACATATATATATATATATATATATATATATATATATATATATATATATATATATATATATATATATATATATATATATATATATATATGTGTGTGTGGGTGTTTGTGTTTAGATAGATAGATAAATAGATAGATAGATAGATAGATAGATAGATAGATAGATAGATAGATAGATAGATAGATAGATAGATAGTATTATTGCATATTGACTTGGACCAATGAAAGTGCTTTTATTTCCTTAAAAAAATGCGGCCGTAATCAGTCCAAAAACCTCAACAGTGCATCTGGTGCTACTTTTAAAACTTGATTTTCTTTAGGATCAAAACAATGCCTCTTTGGTGTTTTGCTAGCTAAATTGGATATAAAAGGTCTACACACCCCTATTCAAATGCCAGGTTTTTATTGTGTCAATAAATGAGATCAAGATAAATTAATGAATTTAAAAACTTTTTACACTATTAATATGGCATACACTATGGAATCCCATTATTTCTAAAACAGGATTAATCAATAATCAGTTCCACACAATCGACACAATTCTTGACCATCAAATAAGTAACATAGGTAGAAGGCTCATGAATTGCATTTTAGCAGACTAGCTAATTTGAAATCTGGGCTGGTCAGGTTTACACAAATGTGCATGGTGTAATTTATATGCTCTCCTAATACTTGCGTAATAGTGAGTATTTGATCATTTTGGCAATTAAAATCTCTTCATTGCTCAGAGGAATGATGCCAAAAGGCTTTGATGTGCTTTAATCAGTTGAGATATACATTTTTTTTGTTGTTGTTGTTTTAGACATGCCAGATTCATTTTTGATTTCAGACTTTTGAAGATGAGCGTTCTATAAGCACTATATGCCATCATTCTGGGGCGCAGATCACTATCACCCTTTTTTTTTCACTATGCCCAAACAGGATTAGGAAGAAGAGCAGCACTTGTTTTTTAGGAAGCGTTTCACAATGATTCACCGGAGCTTGACTAAAAAGATCTTTGTCAAGCTGTTCTTTTTTTCACCTGGGAGACACGCTGAGCTGATCAAAAGATCGTTTATATTTTAAAAGCAGTCCTTCACAAATATTGCTCAGTTCAGGCCCACTGTTAGCTGCTGAATGGAGATTGCAACTGCTCACGGATGTCATTGTTTTCTCTTGAACTTTGGCTTTTGATTTAAAAACAAATTCAAATTGTCATATTAGTACAACTGCCTCAACATTTCGTACTGTACATTTTTAATGTACATCTCTAAACAGTATTCCATATGCCACTGATGTTGAGCTAGCAAATTTAGTGTAGCCTAGCTACTAGCGACCTCCAAGCATTTTTAAAAATTACATTTTAAATTAAATTTAGAAAAATGATAATTTTAAAAAGTCCCAAAGTAAAGTTGGCCCCAAAGTAAAGTTGGCCCTCATCCTTGCTACACGATATCTTATTACAAACTTACTTCATTCATTTATTGAGGTTTTTTTTTAAAACCATGACCTAAGGCAAATCAATAAGTATTTTACGGACTACAGGTGGCCCGCAGGTAGGGTTGTGCAATTCATTAAATTTTAGCCGTGATCTTTTGGCTTCTCACAATCATAAAAACATATTATCAAAGAAAAAAACATCATGTGCCGCGGTGTATGTTTGCAAATTCCTGTGTTTGCAATATCAATAAAAAATAATTGTGATTAACTGTTTTTTCCATTATTGCAATGAGCTAAGTAATGTAATGTAGCCTTGCTCAAATTCTGGCACTAAGCTCCCTTAAATAGTTTGAGTTTGGAACATTTATGTGCATCAAACTCTAGTAGTGTTTTTGAAGGCATCTTAAATGTCTAATGCGTAATTTATTCCCACATTTTTTGAGGATTCCAAAGCACTAAGGATGCGTCAGTAGCTATCTTATTTGACCCTAGCTGGTAACAGACAAAAGCTTGTTGACTAATTATTAAAAGTGAACTAATTATTTGGGTAACAGTAAAAGGTACTTCATATTATTTAAATCAGACATACGCTGATTAGGAATGGGCGATATGGGCAAAAAAAACAAAAAATCTCGATATTTTTTCAGAAAACTCGATAACGATAATTTGACGATATTCTACCAAAAATATTTTAAATCTGCACTTGCTTCACAGACCAATTGTGGATAGACTATTTGTGAACAACAGCTGTTTTAAATTGATAATACAGCTTCTGCAAAACATAATGATATTCTATGACAATATTTAAAAATAAAGAACAAAAAAATGATGTATAGACTTACATTGATTTTTGAGAATATTTATGTCATTGAAATGTCTCTGCTGTTATTCCATAATGATGTGACATTTTGAGCTGCAGTAAGTACTGGTGTACCACTGCCAACTACTAGAGCAATCAAAAGGAGAAAAGGGTGTTAACTACAGCAATCAGAATGGGAAATAAATGTATTTGATATGTGACGTGTGACGAAGTGTCACCCAGCAAAAGAGAAGAAAGACGTCGTCATGACAACACCGGTTGGCCACTGTATTTGGAATAAAGTTGAATAACAAAACTGCAATTTACCGAAAAGTGCATTTTCCCACTATTTCACGCTGTGATAAGGAGACTTGTGACTTTATTCATGTTTGGGTGTATCCTGGCGTCACACTAATAAGCCGCGTCGTACTTTGTGCAACAAACTCCTCGGGAATACAGGCTGGTTATGAATGATGCAGACTACAAGCGTGTAAACTGAATGTTAACCGATCATCCAGGATGTCACGCTTGCTAAAGTACTGAGTGTGTGTGTGTGTGCGTGCGTGCGTTTATATTTGTTGATTCAACTCGGCGACTGTTTTCTGAGTGTGTGTGTTTAAGCTTTTGTTCAGTGTGCTTGCGCGGTCGCCAAGTTTTCCTCGTAACCCATATGGCTCATGGTGCAGCAGAAAAACTCTTCGATGTGACCGTTTTGGCACATCTAACAATGTGTTTCCCACCAAAGTCAGTCTTGTCAACCCCAAACTATTTACTGACTACGGACGACGTGGACTCGCGCCTTGCTATTATTCCCCGCTGGACACTCCTCCGTACTTGAAACATAGCTCGGCTGCAGTGCGGACAGAGTCACGTGACCGGGCCCTACCCGCTGATTCGGCGAATGATTATCACTTCCTCCTCGTCTGCACCCTGATTTTCAGCATTTCCTCGTACTTTGCGGCCGTCGGCTCATTCGCGTTTCGATTCAGTGTTAATACACATCGTGAAAGCAAGATTGACGATGATATTGATGACGATATATATGGCCCACCTATAAAGCTGATATTGTTTTGCCAGTTTCCCAGATATGATAATAAAACTTCAACGGCATTCTTCTGTCAAAAAACATAAAGGATAAAGAATTACAGCATTTAGTATCCATTTTTCACTCTCCGGTTCAAAAACATGGTTATGGGGTAGCAGTTTTGTCTGATGCAAATTGTGAGTCCATCTTTTCTTACTGTGACAACCAGGGGCGGAGGAGTCATGCGACAAATCGAACGGTTTCTCAGTTTTGCCAATCAAGCAACTTTCTTCCTAAATATACAACTTTTCCAATCCGTCTCCACGTCTCGTGTCTTTCTTGCAAAGCCATGACCGACAAATCTAACTTTTAGTGGTTTAATTATGTAATGTTATTTGGTCCAGACTGTAAACGAATATCCCTTCACAAAAGCCACCCCGGGCTAATTTAACCACTTGCCTCATCAATTTTCCAAAAAATGTCCCGCTAAATATGCACTCTCTCTATTGCGTAATAAGCTCTTTAGAGACCAGATTTCCTGTTTCTGTAGTCATGTTGCACTATCTTGTCAGCTAATAATAGACATTTTCCCCAGTGCTCACATAAACAACATATACTATATCGGGCCACATACATAATAGCACTGTGAAAAAGTAACAATCGTTTTGTTTTTCAGTTAATTTTTTTGACATAATGAAACAACAAGTTTAATTTTGGCTGAAGGTATCATCACATCATATCAAGTGTCAAAAGTCCATAAAGATTCCTAGAAAACACTTCACTGAAGAACACAGAAGCCCCACCGCCCGCTACAGTGCTTGTTATTTTTCTGCCCCAAAGTGGACTCACTTGTGGGAAGAGATAGGACAGAGACCAGGGCGGACATTCCTCAAAATACTCAAGATCTAGGACAAGCGCCAAATAGGCAGTGACATGTGGCTGGTGCTGTATTACTAGGACGCTAATCTGAGGACGGAGGGAAAATAAATAAAGATTCACGGTCGGCGAACGACCGCAAGGCTTGAAAGTGATGAACTGCATGGCTTATCCTTATCCAGATTTTTTTTCTTTTTTAAAGTTGGCGGTCAGGGTATGTGAAGTGGCTCGCTGGCTGGGAATGAAAATGTGTTTAGGGCGGCATTCTAAAGAGGAGTTGATTAGGGCTGGAGGAATCTCCCAGAACACGGCACAGTGAGGCCAGGTAGTTAATAGGGGTCAGAGCTGGGGCTCAAGTGTAAATTGGCAGGGGTGCATCAATTAGGGGGTGGCAGAGGCTACGATAAAGAGTGGAGACAAGCATATAATCTTTAGCACCGCAAGTGAGATGCAGCGGGGTTCTGGACTGACGCTGGAAAAGATGTGATGGGAGAGGGCTGCTCCATTATGAAAAAATATTAATCATGATTATTTTGGTAATAATTGAAATCACGATTATTCAAACGATCATTTATTTTTGTTACGAAACAAGAAAAACGTAACATAAAACATTTTTAAACATAAAAAAAAAAAATGACATAAATATAAGCACGTTCCTTTTGGACAAAACACATTTTTATAATTTTTTTTAAAAAGTTGCAAATGTATAAATTCACGTATGATTTCCTTGTGTAAAGAAACATTGCATTGGATGTAAATGAATATTAACCGTTTTTTACGATTATGCCAATTTTGTAATCTTGGAGTCTAATTAAATGATATTGTAATTGAATTTGGATTAATTGCACAGCCTTGTGATGGAATGTTGCAAAAACTAAAGTGACATAACAGTTGGCTCATAAATGAGATCTGACAATATCCCAAAGACTCTCACACTAGAATGGATTGTTAGAGTGAATCACAAAAACATTACAACAACAATTCGCCAATGAAAACTCCAATATGACAATAGAATGACTAGTAGGTAAATGAATACCAATTAAAGTGGACTTGCTAATTTCGGAAAAAAAAAAAAAAAATGCAACAGAGCCTTCCGCTTCTATGCCAAGACTTCATGCACCTCAATCCGTCAAAATGACTACTCTGGTAGTTCTAACCGTTTTAGAATCCTGGTAGTCCTACACGAGAATATCAAGATGCTGCGAAATGAACTTCATTATTTTGTTTGACTACGGAATGGTAAATGGAGTGCACTTATGCAGTGCTTTATCCACGGTGCCCAAAGCACTTTGCGGAGGATCACATTCACCCATTCATGCACACATTCATTCATTAATGGGCGGCTGCTGCAATGCAAGCTGCTGCCAGGCCCAATGAGAGCAAATTACCATTCAATGTCTTGCCCAAGGAGTCTTGGATAGCAGAGATTCAGACTGCTGACCCTTTGGTTACTGGACAACCAACTGAGCCCCATGCCCTGTAATGTGGGCTGAATGGAAGGCTTCAGTCCTACACACAAAATGGACCAAATGTGACCGACCGCAGTGCCAATTTGCACTTGTGCTGTTTCATCTATTTGGTGCGCAGGTTTCTTCAACAATGTTTACAACTGCAGTTGAATTGTGTCAATCATACTGTATGCTGTAGGTCAAACCCGTGAGTTACTTTCACGCACCAATCAGACGATGATACGACCGAAAGTCAAAACAAATTAGTTCCATTCTTATGACATAGACTTAACCCGTTTTTTGTTTGGAACACACAGTAGTAAAGTCATGAATACAGTAATTATGTCTATTCATGTATGTATTCATTACGTGACTTCTAAGTCATAGATAAAAATTAATCAACTGAAGAACAGTAACTAAATAAAACAAGTTTCCAACCATTACTGTTGTGGTTGGCTTGCACACTGGAAGCAAAATGCCCTTGATCAAGACCATCTTTAAACCAAGGAGCTCCTGTTCAAAGTAACATGGTCAACTACTGGCCTGGCATGCATGTCTTCCTAATTTGTATTTATTTATTCATTCTAATCTGAAAAAAAAAAAAATCCTAAAGCTATTAAATAAACTACGTAATAACATACATCATTTTAGTGTTGACATTATTTAGTGAAACTGAGGTTAAGTGGGAAGTCAACCCAAGCATCTTTTTTTCAAGAATATGTTCTATGCAAACCCGCTAGTTGAAACAAGGCATTCTGATAAATATTGCATTAGTGGAATAAGAGTTAATCCACCCGTTTTTAGCCATCTCTGGGGGCGGCCATTTTGTTACTTCTGTCGACTGAAAATGACATCACAACTGCTCGAGGCTCAGGTAACGACCAATCACGGCTGACCTGTTTTCTGAAGCTGAGCCGTGATTGGTTGTTACCTGAGCCCTGAGCACCTGTGATGTCATTTACAGTCGACAGGAGTGACAAAATGGCCGTCCCCTGAGACGGCTAAAAAGAGGTGAATTTTGTTGCTTGACTCATATTCCATAAACGCAATAGCAATCCGAATGCCGTGTTTCAACTAGTGGGCCTGCTAGGAACATATTCTTGAAAAAAATTCTATTCTGTCTATTTTAATGGGAAAAGCTGGTTTGGTTCGCGAACACTTGGGTTTGTGAACAAAGTCTCAGAATGAACCAAGCTTGTTCCACCGTTCCCTTTTGGTACCTACACATGGCACATCTTTTTACGCCAAAATCAGATCGACTTGCTACCAGACACATTTTCACTGTCATATATGAGAATACACAGTATGCTTAGAAAAACTGGCCCTATTGCTGGAAGCTGATGAATTATGCTCCCCAGTTTCCATTCAGCTGTTGGGGCTCTCTGGTTCCTCTCAGGTGAAATTGGGTCTCTGCACTGTAGAGAAGTAAGTACAGGACATCCTCATTTGGCACCATTGACGTTTGTTGGAGTGTCTCATTTTGGTGGATGTGTTCATACAGCATGGTTTTCTTTTGCTCATTTGAAGTATAAAATGTCTGCAACAGTACAAACAGGTAGACCCAAGTAAACATAGCAGCTTGTCTTGGGAAATGGGTTTTAGTCAGTTGCATCATGGACCTGCATGTTTGCTAGGAAAGAATAGAAGCTCAACACTTGTGGAAGGAGAAGTGCCACTTGAACATGCAGTCTGTAGAAACCAGGAATAAAGAACTCAAGTGGGCTCTTTCTTCTGTGTGTGGCGTACCTGAATGCAATGCAGTGCAGTCCCTGAATATGCATGTCCTTGTGAGCGGCTTAGTCTAACGCTTGGATATTTGATTACATGGCGCTCGCCTCTCCACGCCGATGTCAATGATCAGAACATTGAACTTGGGACGCTTTACACTTGCAATCTTGCACAGTTTAAGTGTATATTGAAAGAAAGACAATCTCACCTATTGAACATGTTCACGCTGGAGGGCAGATCGCGACACTAATGAACACCACACTTACTCAAGTCCTTTTATCCTGCTGGAGTGCAGGATGGAGAAAAAAAATATATATACAGTAGAGGTAAAACTAGGCACGTCAAACATGTATTTCTATCCAAAATCTGCAGGGCAGATGAATTATAAATGCAATTAAAGGAACCCTCAATTTGAGCACACGCTGTCCATCTGTCACGCTGAAACAAAAGGCGAACAGCCTCAAGCGCGATATTTTTGTGGGTCGCAGGAAATGCCGAGGTGGCTCACGGGAAGTGTGGTGTCCTTTAAAAGAGCCTCGAGACACAGCCAAATGGATTAAAAGATTTTTAATCGAGTTAATTGCGTGAGTTTTCTCTACTTATGTGCAACTGATGCACCAATTTGTCATTTTGGAATGTACTACAGACAGCCTTGATTATGTTGTTTTTTCTTGAGGATGTCTTGTACGTGTTCAAATAAATTCATTCATTCATTCACTCATCATCATCATCATCATTTTTACTGACTTTAGCACTCAGTGTATATTTAAACAGCATAGTGTTCGGATGTAGACATTTCAGCGGCATGAGCCACAAGGTTACGTGTTTAACTTCAGTCATTCGTATGTGTTGCCGGGTAATGAAGTAGCGAATCATTCTCTGTGTTCTCCATTAAAAGGAATCACAAAGTCGCTGAAGCGTGAGAAATGAAATTAGTTCCTTCCGATGCAGAACACAAAGCAAAGGTATTAATTATACAACAATGCCACGCAAGGAGGAATCGTACTATATTTTCAAAGCTATTCCGCGTCTTCCTGTGATACCCGGCAGCTTTTTTCCGGCGTTAGCCAGGGCTCCCCGGGCGAATTGTTTTGGTGACCCGTGGAATGTTAGAGGAAATGCTTCTTTTTCATTGGAGCTCCCTCGAGTGGAGGAGGCCGCGGCCCCTGTCATTGGCACCGCTGCACACACACACACACACGAGCGAAGCACCCGGCTACTGTGTGTTTTTATCCCGCCGCACACTTTTTCCCGACCTTTTTGAGCGTGTGTGTGCACTTTTAAAATCCAGTAAACAGACCCCAGACACTGGCTGCATTCTGCTGAAGTTCAAAAGTAATCAGGGAAGGCTCCCAATCCAGACAGTCAAATATGCTCCACAGATCAATTAAGTGTTTACAGCCAGCACAATAGCCGAGCTGTCTCTCACAGACCCCCGAGACGGACGTAGCCATGTTTCATTAAGAGCACCCCCCTCTCCCCTATAAACACACATTAATTAAAGCTCACAGAAATGCAAGTCTCTGAGCTTGCACTATGGTAATGATGATATGACCCCAAAAGGAGAGGTGCACACCGGGGGTCAGCGTATAAAAGCGGTGAGCGTTTAACGCCGCCTTAACTGGTCCCATTCAAATTAGGGCTGAGATTTGCTTAACCGGCTGATTTGGGTGTGCATGAATGTTGCTTCATTTCCTGCCCGGCCAAAGCAATGATGAGGGTCAAGATGACAGTTTGCCCTTTGTCAGCACTCCACGGCGCATAGTGTACGGTAATGCATGCGCGTTTGGAAATGAAAAAAAAACAAACACACAAAAATGACAAAGTATGTCAATAAATTCTCATTTCTTACAAGCCTTTTTTATTGGTTTTGGTTGCATTGTGAATAGAAATATTAAAAAAGAGTGAAAATGTACCTTTTGCTAAGCCACTCCCAGGAACCACATTGGCCAATCATTGACACACATTCCTGTTGATGGCCCATTCAATTTCGTGATACATTTTCCATTGTTTTACATTTACACACTCTAAAAACACTTGGGTCAAAAATAAGGCAAGGCAAAGCAAGTTTATTTGTATCGCACATTTCATGCACAAAACAATTCAAAGTGCTTTACATAAAACATCAAAAGCATTATACAATTAAGAGAAATAAAACATTAAGATTTACAAAATTTAAAAACATATAGAATAATTAGATTAAAATGGTTAAAAGCAAGTTAAGTAAAACATAAAAATAAAAAATATATATTAAAAAAAATACCGTACAGATTTCATGTATAGGCACATGAGAAAAGAAATGTTTTTAACCTGGATTTAAAAGCGTCTGCATTTGGTGAAAGTTTAATATCCACTGGCAGTTCGTTCCACTTTTTGCAGCATAATAGCTAACTGCTGCCTCCAAATGTTTAGTCTAGTTTATATTCTTTGAACATATCATAGGTGTATTCTGGGCCTAAACCGCTCTGGGATTTGTAAACAATCAGTAAAGTTTTAACCCAACAAATTTACGCAATTTGGGTCAAAAACCGACCACTAATTGTACAAAACTATCTTTTTTTTTTTTTTTTTTTTGGGGTATAAAATGTCACGCTTCCAGGTCGTTTTCCTCAAAAACACCACAGAAAGATGGGTCAAATTGACCCAAGTGGTGGATTGGTCAATTTTTGACCCAAATTGGGTTATTTTTAACCCAACTCTTTTTAGATTGCAGTATAATTGTGTTTTTTTAAAATAATATCTTTGAATGCAGCCCTTATATGTGGAAATTTAAGATACACACTTCTGAAGTCTATGATAATGTATCCCTACAGATGTTTTCCCATTTGAAGTGATCCACCTGCAAAAAAACACACTTCCCCAGCCTTCTCTGTCACTCTTTTATGAATTTTATCTGTATCTTTTATGGTTCTCCCAGGATCCTGTGCATGCTATTGTCATGATTATCTTGATATCGCCCCCAGTCTCCAAAACGGGGATCCTTGATGATCCCTTTGAGTTCGGCAAAGAGAAACAAAAATCGGTCTGGTGAGTCGGGACGTTGCTCCAGCACAGTCATGTTCTCCTTCGTCCAGAAACTGTCAAATGCTCAGGGCATTTTGAGCAGACACCTTGTTGAAGTAGCCAGTTGTCCCGCTACAACTCTCACCTATTCTTGAAAGAAATCTGTTGGGTTTACTTCCCTTTCAAGGGGAAAAACTCATAGCTTGTAGTTTACCGGTTAGGGTTTGAAATATGTCTTTTATGACACGAGTCCTGGAACATTTCTGACACAGCTTGTATCTTAAAAAAGGAAAATGTTCCGAAAGTATTTCTTTTTTTTTCTTTTTTTAAATAAGCCTATGCAATTGGATATACCTGTACGTGTTGTACGTGTGAGTGTTTGCTGAGCAAACGATGTGAAATCAAACAACTGGGGCCATACTGCTCACAATATTGGTTAACAAGACAACATCTAAAGATTATAAGCTACGTTTTAACCTAAATTGCGGTTTTGCCCGTCCGTCTATTCCTTCCGTAAACGGCCAGGAGTGTTATAGTAAAGCTCTGTCTGGTCCATTCTTATTCAGTGGGGGTAGAGAGTGGCTGAGGCGGCCAGATGGTTGGAGTCTTTTGATTCTCCAGATGGCTCTTGTGTGTGCTGCTCAGTGACACGGGCTAGGCTCATTGACATGCTGCCTCCCTCGTCTTCCTCCTCCTCTTCCGCATCCTCCGTCAGCGCTACGAAGATGGATACGAGCCCCTCCTCGGCCTCTAGTAGCTCTAACAGCACATCTTTCGGGCATGTGATCAGACTTTTGGTTGAGCCCAAGCGCGAGAGGATGTTAGTGGCGGGGATTTTGTTGATGACAGCCATTTGCTGGTCGGTCAAATGTGAGCATGTTGTCAGTGGGAGTTATGATAACTTTAATCATTTGCAGTTTCTGCGAGGCTTTAAATTTGCGATTTAAGTAGCCGTTGGTTGTACTGCCGTACACCTTCAAAGTGAAATTCCATTTTCCATTTACAACTCGTAACCCTATATGTCATATTGTTTCCTGATAGTGTCCAAGCCCATGTAAGTTTTTTTTAATTCAAAAACTGTGGACATATCTGCGGGAGATTGGAACCAGGCAGTGCATAGTGAAATACTGTGAGTAATTGATGCACCCCAGAAAAAGCTTTAAAACTGCCTATAATACTATAATCTGGAAAGTGATATAGTTATAAAAAATGACATTTACTTTTGATTTACTTTAAATTTACCCTTTTCCTTATTGAGGGGCCTATGCACCTCTGATGCATCATATTTATTTACACTACATGATATTTATTGGGATTTCCTTTTACTGAAGTTTTGAGTGGCGTACTTTGACAAGCTCAAGTTGATGGGGTCGGTCCGGTCAGTGCGGAGCTGCAATTGCATCTGATTGATATCTCCGCATCGGAAGAGGATGATCTCCATTTGTACGTCCATCTCATTATACGCTGTCGTGGAATTGGAAAAACGTGAACCATTTTGTGTATATCCAAATTTGGAATTGCGCAATGAAAACGTTGAACTAGTTGAGTGTTGCTTTGAATTTACTATTTGCCGTACGTAAGTACATCTGTGGCAGCAAACTGGGCAGAGGCCGGATTCCGAAATGCCATTTTGCCATCTTGCCGAGGTGTCATTGTTTCAAGGCGTTTTGATGGAGAGGTGCCCTGATTGCCACGAGCTGTTGTAGACCCCCACCCCCCCCCCCGCCCCCTATTCTTCACAGCACCATCTCCTCCCTTTAGTTGGAGAGAAATCTCCTGACGCTGTAAAATGGGCAATGATGACATATGTGGATGCAGGCCTGTTCATATCTTTGTGGGGGCCTTTAGGGAAATAAATATCTGAGAACATTCAGTGAAATGAAGCTCACTCAATAAATCACCATGACACAATAAACACTTCTGGCACATGAGCACCAGCGCCGCCACCGCCACCACCACCACCGCCACCCCAACTCTACCCATCCTGCTCCCCTGGTGCCCAGCCCCCTCATACACACACAAACACTGTCAGACACCACCTACATCCTCCCGCCTCTTCTCGCGCTACCAAATGGTGCCTCCCCACAGGCCACTAAATCAAATCCCAGCACAAATACAGTGGGAATTTATTTGGAATGGGCTTTTGTTCACGTCGCCACCTGATTGTTAGGCAGTTGAGGTCACGTGATAAATTTAGTAAAGGGCGGTTCCTGTGTCCGTGCCTGCTGTCAATCAAATGGGGCCTCATAAACTACACTTACTACAGGATGATAACAGCCAAGCTGTGTATTGTGTTTTTTTATGTTTTTTGAGGGGGGAGGGGGGGGGGCAACCACAGGTATTGGTTTCCACTGCTAATAGCTACAAGAAGGGTCACCAACATGGTGCCCGCGAGCACGAGGTAGCCCCCAAGGGCCACAAGGGTAGCCCACGGGCCTGCTCTAAAATGAACTCACCACTGACATTACAATTTAGGAAGGCTATCTGATCGATCACTTGAGAATGTAAACACTTACAGCGATTTATAGAAATAAAGTGTAGCATATATTTGTTTCCCTAACTTGTCACTGTGTTAAAATGATCAGTCTTCATCTAGATGAATATAATCAATTATTAATATAACATATAATCAAAGGTAATTTGAGCAAATTTGTTATTTCAGTGTATGTATGAAACTGGTAGCCTTTTGTAAAAATCTAAAAACAGTTGGGTTAAAAATATCACAATTTTGGGTCAAAAATGGACCCATCCACAACTTGGGTCAATTGAACCCAATGTTCTTGGTTGTTTTTGCAGAAAAGAATTGGTAGTTTTTTTACAAAACAACCCCCAAAAATGAGCCGTTTTGCACAAAACAATGCAAGAAAGTGGGTCGGTTCATTTTTACCCCAAACTGTTTTTTAGAGTGTACCCAAGAAGTAGATCTCACTTTTAATCTCTGAGCTAGAAACAGCCCTTCCAAAAACACGTGAATGAAGTCTCTGAATCTGGGACCCAACCCAGTCTGTGTGACCCTGTTCCAGTACAAACCCTTATATTTTAACTGCCTCTGCAGTTTATGGCTTATTGATTAGTTAGGTTCAGCCCCAAGAAATGGGAATTAGTTGCAATAAAGATGGTAGTCAGTTTGGGTTCAATTTATTGTTAGTGTGCTGTTGACCGCTGCAGGAACAGGAATCCAAGTGTGCTCGTTTCTAAGATTCTTCTCTAAATGGCCTGATTAATGTAATGTTTTATTTACAGTAGTGTAGAACAGTTTGTAATATACACACACACACACACACACACACACACACACGCACACCCCCCCTACCCACGCACAAACACACACAGTGTACATACATATATACACATACATACATATTGTCGCTGTCCTGTGAAAAACACTTAAATCCAATTTTGGAAACTTTTTTAATTTTCACTTTAATGCGATGTCTCTAATGCGGAAATATGATTCATGTAAGAATAAAAACATGAAAAAAATTTAGATAAGTGTTTTTCACGACAGCGACGATAAACTGTATAAACAATGGAATAATTAATCGAAAATCAATTTGAAATTGATTTAAACTTAAAATTTGTATCGATGAAAAAAATAAATAGAATTGATTAATCGAATAATCACTCTGAATTTTACAACCTTAAGGGAAATCTAATTAAAAAAAAATCTCTCTCTCTCTCTCTCTCTCTATATATATATATATATATATATATAAAATTCTGAACTCAAGCAACATTTTTGAAACATCTGTGTAAATGCAAAACATTGTTTTACAAAACGTTGAAGCGCTACAATATAAGACAAGATAGATGCAAATATCATATTTTCGCATTCGTCACAATTAATTGAAAAACTGCTACAAACATTGTTTCTACATTTATGTATTCACTCTGGTTTGCTTCTTTTTACACTTGCATGACTGCCAACATTTTGTTTAAAACATTGTCTACGTGTATAACGTTAACTAGTTTTATGATGGCAGTTGTTTGGAATTTCGAAACAACTGGAGTTGAAGCCATGGTTATGTTCTTCAGTGTTTTAATCCTGACAACAGAAGCCATTCCATAACCTTCCTTGTTGGTAGTACAAAAACCCCAGCAACAATCAAATAATCAATTGGTAGTGAAAATAAATAAAGTGCTTGTTCGAGTGTATCCTGGTTGCTGGCCAATGTCAATGATGATGTTTGGCGCCCACAGTCAAAATATAACAGCCTAATTGTCTTATCAGTGTTTGCTATGGCGACCCATGTGGAAACGACCTCTTCGACAGTTACATTTTTAAACGTCTGCTCGTTTGACTTTATCTTGCAACATGGTGCTGGGTTTTGATGATGGTCCTAAACGGTGCGGCGTTTAGCGGAGGATGGCGTGTTTACACGCGGTGAATGCGTCCAGTGTAAGTTAATCTAAAGCAATAAGATCCATTTGTTTGCTTTAGCTTTTACACAGGAAGGGAGAGGGAAAAAAAAATCTCATTTCAAATCCTCGCCAGCGCCTTATCTCTATTTGTTCAGTTGTTTTTAATGCCACATAGTGAAAGAATTTCAATGGCTGTTTTGCCATGAAGTCATTTGTTATCCTTGAGCGGGCTTTCGTCTCCACCATTGTGTGACAGCCCAGTGTTGCAGTCCTCCAGATGGAGCAGGTCAGACGCACACACACACAAGAAAACACCCTTATTTTGAAGAGATCTGCTTGCCGTGTGGCATATATGGAAATGATAATGTCATTCTTGGCATTTTGTCTCCAAGCTACCTCCCTCCTGCCATCAAGTCAGCTTCTTTCTCGTCGGAAATATGGCTGCTGAGAGCGCCTGGCAAGTGTACAGCTCGTGTCATGTTTGCAAACAGTCCAAATGAAAACGTCTCACAATTTAATGCTGCGCATATTGTCCGTCGCTCTGTTCATTTTTTCACTCCCAAATTGATTTCTTTTATGGATGGCTGACAGAATGTCTTCCTTGGCAATGTGTACCTAAAAAAACAACAACAACAAAAACGCAAATCTCTTTATTCTGCAGATCAATCGCATTATGTTTCCTCTCCTTCTCAAAAAATAAAGTCATCGACTTTGAAAAAAAACACTGCTTTTATCGCAGTCCTAATGTACTCTCTTTTGTTTCCCTTTTTTGCATGCGCTGTTGCTGTCCCTATTCGGCTCGTCTGATGTGCAGGTGAGTTGCCTTTTTTACTTCTTAGCACTTTTAAACACTTTTTGTATGTTTTGGAAGTTGGTAAATCATGATAAAATGTAGAATGTAAGTGTCACTAGTACCGACAGTAAATAATTTATAAAACAACAGACAAAAATGCACGTTGTTATCAACATGATATTTTCAAAATTTGACTTTTTTTTTCCTCTACTTTCACTCACAATTTAAAAAAAAGACTTTAGGAAGTTTTAAGAAGTTTATAAAGAGGTATTGCCTACATTTGAATGGATGAACGTGGACCTACAACTGTTTGGCTGTAGATTTAACAAAATTGAAAAAAGACAGATTTCTGTACGTCTGTTGTCCTTGGTCCATGCCCAACCCCTGAACAAAATGTTTTGTGGGTATTTGTTCACTTTTTTTGTTGCATAACCAAACAAACATGAAGTGGCTCTCACGTAAGCATCTTGCTGATGGTGGTAAGAACTAGAAACTACTTGTTTCTTAGTGATGTCACAATATCGGCAATATCGTGATATCACAACATTAAAATTGCCACGATATATCGTCGTCGTCTTGGCACGATATTAATAGCAGCAAATCTGTCTCAAAGCCCAAGTTGTTTTCCATTGGTACAGTTCCAGCACCCTCTGGTGGTTAGTTTATTATTGCAGTTTAATTTGATGCCACATATGCTCCAATAGGAGCGCATGACTGGCCACGCCTATTTCTTTGTGAATACTGTTATTTTGTACAAAATCAGAATATTGTGATGTTTTTTTTAATATGAGCTTTTTTTTTATATCGTGAGCTTTTTATATATTGGTACCTTCCCACAATATCGTGATAATTATCATATTCTGAGGTTCATATCGTGATATTACTGTATCGTGACATTTGGATATTTTGACATCCCTACTGTTTCCATATTCTTACAATTTAGGAGTAATGCCCACAAAGTTTAATTAATTTTTTGGGGGGTAGTCCTCCAACAAACGGATGATAGGACATGGACACTTACATGAAAAAACGAAGATTTGAAAATGTGTGTCATAATGTGAAGTTCTACAATCGCAGCTGCATCCGGATGTTTACAAAATTTGGGAAAATAACGAAAACAGTCACATTCATCACATTTTACAGATTTACCTCGCAACGGTCGCTTACTTTTTTTGCTTAGACGAGTTCACTTATCCTTTGATAAAGTTATGTAGCTACTACTTTAGTCGTTTCTTGCTTAAACTTGTGGGCTTTTTAAAATCGTGGGCTCCCTCCACCATTCAACAGCGTGTTACTCGAGAGCAACAGGTGCTCTTGAACTCACCGCTAATGATGCTAAGAGCGGGTCCCGTAACATCTGTAACCTAAATAACCACCAGAGCAGCCATGGACTCACAGCGAATGGAGTCGAGTTATATAATTTAGCTGAGTGCTGATTGACAGCTCTTCGCTCTGTCGACGTACATTAGAGTCGGATTACAGAGAATGTGCGTTTTAAAGAAAATGTTCGTCTGGCTCTTGCCTGACAAGTTCAGCGGCATGGAGAAGTGTTTAACGGCGCCGCAACTTGCCCTTGCGGGGGACGGCGGATGATCCTCACGGCGCATCAAATATAAAATGTAGCCTGCCATAACTCGGCGTCAAAATGCCTCCGCGTATTTCACGCGGTTTGGCATGTTTAAGAGGACTGCGCGAGTTGTTCCTGCGGCGGCGATACCAGCTTATTGTAGCGCGGCACCCGCTGTAAATAGTCGTAAATCTTTTAGTGTTGCATGACGCCGAAGCCTCCCGCTTGGAGTGATTGAATGCAACTTATTTGATTCTGCTTCCTTTCATTTTGCGAAAGGGGATTATATGCGAGGAGTGCAGTCAGGAAGACAATGAGCAAGCGAAAAAGATTGTTTTAACAGCTGCACGTCTTTGATTGCGCTCGTCTTTGAAGCATCACTTTAGCTCGCCCTCTGCACTTGGACACACATCACAAGTCAGCTGGTGGAGCTGCGTTTTGATGTAAGAGGAGGGGATTTCGCTCTTCATAAACTGCGCCCAACTCTTTAGGAGGGAGTGCTGATGATTAAAAAAAAAAAAAAATGAGACAGAAGACAGGGGAGGAACTCTCTGCTTTTGTTCATCAGAAGAGCTCCTAGATCGAGTCTTGGCTGAGGGGCCACATTGGCTTGACGAATAATAAGCCATGTTTAATGTTTTCTTAATTGATGTCTCTTGTAAGAGTTGCACATGTAGAAGAGCTACATTGTTATAACAAATCAGGTACTTTTTTTTGTTGTTGTCTGGAAACGTTTGCGATTCAGATTGACTAACATCGCTGGTGTCAGGCCGAAACCGCCCATGTTGCAACTGGGTAAATGTAATCTTATTTGAATTTTTTCACAAATCTAAACGATTTACTATTTATCCCCCCCCCCCAACTTTATTTCATCAATATCGTGCTTGTTTTTAAACAAAACAAAGTATGTAAAAACTCACAAATTGACGTAAAAACTACATTCATGTATGATGTTCAAAAAACAGAAATCATTACAGCTGTCGGCCTGGAATGATGAAAACAAAACGTATACTCGTTGAAACAGATGATTCTGTGTATATACAGTAACACCATTTTCGAACCCTTATGAAAGGGACAGAAACCTGGATCAATCAAATCAAGTCAAATGTATCTAACTCTTTTTAATGTAAATAGAGACAATGCAGTTGAGCACTGTACAATTGTAAACCTGTAAACCTCTGTACTATGTTGAACATATACAACTTAAAAGAAACTTCTTTTCAGTGTCATGAAAAACATTTTTGTTCTTCCAAATTGCAAGCATCAATCAATAACATTTTCCTTTTTCTGTAATTGGACCAATACTGACAAGACTAAGTATTAGCACTTTGTGGCAGAAAGAATTATATATCGTTGCTGTCCTGTGAAAAACACATATGTCCAATTTTGTAATTTTAAAAAAATGTTATGTTAATGGGATGTCTGCAACGCAGAAATCCCATTCACGTAAAAATTAAAAAATTGGGGACAAAATGAACATGAATGTTTTTCACAGGACAGCGACGATATGCTTTCATAAAAATGTTAGTCTTAGTAATAAGGTACTTTTTAGTCTTACATTTTCCTGCATACTTTACAGAAGGAACAAGTATACTTAAAGCTTTTCTCTAAGTTTATCTTAGACTCTTCTATATACCTTTCAGTACAAGCCAAGTATACTTAAGTACAATTCTGTAGAGTTTAGAAAATTTCATATTTAAAAAGTACACGTAAAGTATATTGCCTCCATTTTAGTATAAAAAGTATACTTATAGTATGATTGAATAAAGTACATTTTGCTATGTATAAGTGGAGTGATTAAGAAGTGCAGTCCATGTTTACATATCACTTTTCATGAAACAAAATGATATGTAGGAAGTGGCAAAACTACTGTTTACATTATTGTTGTAATCTGCACTTGAGTTTGTGCCTTTACAGTATAGTATACTTAGGTGTACACCACACCTGTGTGGCAGAATTATTTTGTCATGAACACTCACCAAACTGCACATCAAAATATTTAGTACGTTTGTACCTGTAATTGTAGTATAAACTGTCTTTTATATGAATTATTGCTTCATTTTGTCTTTACCTCAGTATTCTGTTAGAGAGGTTGCATAAGAGATCTGATATTGTTTGTTAAAATAAAGATTCATTGTTGAAAAAAAACATTAGAAAAGGGACCATGGAAAAAAAAAATCGCAACTCATATCGCAATCGCAATTTTTAGAAAAATAACCGCAATTAGATTATTTTCCATAATTGTTCAACCCTAGCCGGGTTATAGCATTTCTGAGATTGTACTTTCACTTCCACCACTGTTTGTGATATATTCAAAATCAAAAGGTTTTAATTGCAGTTCAAAAATGTAAATCGATGGCGAATGTTCCTGAACTGTTTCCTCCCCCACCAAAAAAAAGATCAATGATTGCAATATATCCAATGGCTGTGACTATGACAGCACATTATAGTTTCATATGTTCTGGATTCAAGTATGGTCTATCATATTGTTTGTTGTCATTTATGCCAGCGGCAATATTTCTCAACATTCGAGGTCACCTGGTTGCTTCGTACCAAACTCCGCAATTCTATTAAAGGATTAAGTCATTTGAACACTAATCTACAGTAAAAGAGTTGAGGTTTCTTTGCTTTGCTAATGCTTTTAATCTTGGAACCGTGTTTTAAAAAAAAGGCGGCAAGGGGAAAAGCAGATTAGTTCAATTTCGCGTATTTTCAGGGGTTGTCGAAGCGCTTGCTGGCTTAGATGGATTACTGTTAAATGGTGGAAATGAAATGTAATGACTCAAAATGCCTTTATTTACACTGACACGGCAAATAAACAGCAAATCGGGGGGAATTACGGCGCTCGTCAAAATGAATGCTTGTTAAATGGTGTTGAGTTCTCATTTTATTCAAGAACAAACTCACATTGGGAGCCCCTGAGTGCACATATTGCAACTGTAATACACCATCAGCTTTAGGCCATGTTTTTTATCATATCCAAATTAATCATGCTCCAGATCCACCCGTATTGTTCAACAATAGTAACAATAAAGACACAAAAGTTGAAGAAATGGCTCGCCCTACATCTGTCATTGTCACTGAGCGGCCGGCCATAATACTTTATTTATATTCTGCTCTGGTGATGGGAGGTTTATGTTGCAAATGATCATTGATTCAAGGGCGTACAAATACTCCCCCCCCAACACCACCCCACTCCAATACCCTGCATGACCCACATAGAGCATTATGTGAAGCGCTGCATTCATTAAAATAACCCGTATTCTACATTTTGTTACCCTTCAAATGTCGTCCACGCCGCTTGTCCTTTTGTTTGATAGAAATAGACAATTTAAAAAAAAGAAAAAAAGGAAGAGGGAATTTTGATATTTTTAAATGATGTCCTACATTTTGTCAGCTAAAATCAGGATATTGCCCGAGCGTGTTCTTCACTTGTCAAAAGGCAGTAAGTAATGATTAAAATAGCAGTGTGAAACGCGGGGAGATTAAAGTGATGCTAATGATAAGTGAGAGAAGAAAAGGGCAAGCTATATTTTAATTCCTGGGAGAATGGTTAATGACTTCTATTGCCTGAGATTAAACTAAACCTGTCTCATCAGCTTTTTCTGCTCACGAAGGGGAAAAGGGTGGAGGGGGGGGGCTCCTGCACTTTAATTTATTAAACTCTTTTAAGGATTGATCTACATAGGTTAAACTTTCTGAATTTTGGAACCCAAAAAAAAAAGAGATGCCCCCATAAAGCTGTCATGCATGGGCAAAGCTGGCGACTTGCTCCAGGCGCACTATAAAGAATTCATTATCTCCAAACTGCCACATTTAATCAGAAACTATCAATTATTTAAAAAGGCAGCTTTGCTCCTGTTTGGAGTGTCACATTGTTCTGACAAACTAGATTATGTTTTATTTGTATTTGTATTTAGATTTGTTATATTTTATATGTTTAGAGTAACATATTAACTCACTGTATTACGTAAATATGTTTTATAAATTGTTATTTTTTTGTATCGTGTTTTATTAATTTATTTATATTTTTATTATTTTTATCATTACCCTTGTATAAAGTAATGCCAGATGAGAGTTTTTTGGTAATTATATATATTCGTATGTTTATGCCATTTATTTTTTTAGTTATTATGTGTTAGTTCTTTATTCATAATTTGTTTTTGTTTTTTTATTTTGGATAATATCTGGACGTCTCCAAGTGCCCTCTTCACGGCATGTGTGCTCCGCCATGCCATGACTCAAGCGCATGACTAGTACGCCGCGTTTAAAGTAAATGAGAGGAGACTTTTGACTGGCCATAATTGAAGTCGTTGGTGACCACCCCGACAGCGACGCAGCCCTAACTCTCTCAGATCCACCAGCCTGCACTGGTTTGCAACATTACATAGGTCTTTACATAGGTCTCAGTGCAGCGTTAGTTTAAAATGTACAGTGTTTCACCAAAATAGAGACCCCAGAGTCTAAGTATGACCTTGGGGTTTTGAAATAAACATTTTGTGCATTTGCATGGTTTGACTTATATAAAAACAAGGTTCCTACTTCCTACAACTTGCTACTCATGCTTTTACACTGGCAAAATTTTCAAGGACCAATGCTCCAAGTGTGACGATAAAATGGCTAAACCACTGCTTTTTGCTAAATGGTCGATCTATTCCTCATGATACCTTGCTAGAAATGCCAAAAATCAACACACATGCTGTTGCTCCATTTTTCTGCTGCAGTCCGGTTTCTTTGTGCCTCCATTCTGGTCCTGGATATAATTTGTCAAAGTAAAGGAGAAAATGCAGCAACCCCGGTACTTCTATGATTTGACAAACAAGACCACTTGATAACCCCTGATGTAGTACATTTTCCACTGGTGTTTTTCCATACTCTTTTTTTTAAAATACCTTTTTAATCATATGCACAACAACATAATAACATCGACTAAGAAAACATTTTGTTGTGTATCCCAGTGTGATTCACTGTACAGTGGGAGAATTTCACCACATGGCATTAACGCAGAGCGGCAGCATCGCTGACCTCCGTAATGGTCCCGCATTACAGCCATTCAACACTCTTCATTAATCTTTGTTTTTTTTCTTCTGCAGCGCAACGCCAAGAATCGTAAGGCTGGCCGCATAGCTCCGACAGCAATTAGCATGCATTCCGATCCACTGAAACGCAGCCCTCGCTCCCCTCCACGCGGGTCTTTTATCGCGGCGCGGGTGATAGGAGTCACTGAACATTCCGCTGACAGCAGATTATTTGTGTTTTTGTACAGATGTCAAGCTTGAGTAGGTGGTGTTTTCCACTCCGGACCAGTCGTAGTCCCAACTTTCTCCTCCCTTATCGGAGCCTCTCGTCCTTCCACAACCTCAAATAGGTCTGATATTTAAAGCGGCGCTCCAGAGTGGCAGTCATTCCTTTTGAGGACAAATAACAACACGATGCGCAGCGCGTAATTCCCAGTAGACCTCTTAGCAGGAAGCAGGCGTGCCATTAATAAGCCCTTCATCTCCAAATAGCACCGTTATGCCAAATGGAACGTTAGTTCTGATATAAAAGGACGTTGAAGAGGGAGCACATTCTCAAAGTCTCGATCGATATCATCAATGGCGTAATTGGATCCAGGAAGTCTTCGACACAATGTAATCTCTCGCTTTTAAGAATCAGGCACTGAAAGGCGACAACGTGTTGAATCAACCTTTCAAATTCTCCAAACAGGATTCGCAGCTTTGACCGCTCTTACATCTGTCATTCGGAATGTTAATGATTAGAAACCTCCAGACTTGGTCAGGCAGTCACGGGGAAATAATGGCATTAATAATGCACATATTTTTGTCAGATATTTATAACTCATCCCCCCAGACGTTCCACATGTCACACTTGTTGTGAGATATCCCCCCTTGGTTTGGACTGACAGTGGTGCTGAGGCCGTAAAAATAGCCAATTAAAAGTGGAGCAGGCTCTTCACACGCGTGTTCAGGCTGATTAGATTAACCTTGAACATCAGTTGGGGTTGAAAGAAATGGGTGGAAAAAAAATGATGAAACATATATTAATAACTAGTGGATGCTGCGCTCTAACCTTGCTTTGCATCATTTGAGTGTCTGTGTCATCACTTCTTTTATTTCTCTGTTCAAGGTGTTGCCTCCACACAGGACATTATCATATTATCACTGTTTGTTTGTTTGTTAATTAGCAGCATTATGCAAAAAGTTTTCTCATCATTCTCTTGAGAAGAATGCACGCACCTTAATGGCAAAACAGAAACAGTTATGCGAGAGGTGCCGATTCCAGGTGGCAGGTGCTGTTCGGGCAATCACAAGTTAAATTACGAAAAGGCTATGCAACCAATGTCCACAAACCTTAATGGAATGGTGAGGAGGAGGCTGTTGAAGTTGCGTATCTGCATTAGGTCGCAAATCCAAGAACGGCTGAGCCTTCTACGCATTTTCACCTTTTGAAGTCAGCGAAAATTGTATGCAATGTAATGACATTTGCCATAGGTGAGTGTCCATTGCAAAGTCCACATATGTTTATTTATTTTTTTTAAATACATAAAAAAGTTCTAATATATATATGTATATGTATATGTATATATATATATATATATATGTATGCACACACACACAATGCCATTTGTGTCATTATGGAATTGCATCTGTAGGCTGTTTCATAAACGTGTTAGTGGGGGGATTATGCAAAAACCTCACAACAGATTTTCACAAAACATTTTTTTAAAGCCAAAGAATAATTTATCTTTATTTTTCACATATGCAGGATGTTGATGTCTAATTTCACACATATGGTTTTTAACAAGGTTTCTGTCCACATGAAAGCGCATTTGCTGTCTGTTATGATTTTTACACAAGTGAATCAGAATGCATTTTTTTTTCTAGGATCATGCAAATATGATGCAACTGCTTTCCAGACTTTTCAGAAGACCAAAAAGGAAGCTATTGCAATTCATTTAGTTACAGAATTGAGAATTTGTTGACATTGTATATTCGACTTTTTATGAATAACATGGTTGTCTTAATGTGAAAATTAATTCAATTGATTAATTACATAATACACAATATAAGAACTATATACGGTAACTAAAGTAAAAAATCTGTTTTGTAAAATAATAGAAAAACATAATTGTGACGTCCCTCAAAGAGGGACAAATAAAATCCCTAAAAGAATTTTTCCGTGCCTTAAAACAGTTTATATGTGGTGGGAAGGCCAAAATGCTGGAAAAAAAAAAACATTTTAAATATGCCCTACTTCGTCAAGCCTGTGAGGGTTTACAATTTGGTGCTGATCCAAATTTGGATTTTTGGGCCTTGGCGGAGGTCCCCCTACTCAAGGCTATTCTAGGTATTCTTTATGACATCTTACTGACATTCCCACGTTAGCTCTGTTGCACACGAACACACACGCACACACCAACACACACACACACACAAACTTATTCCTCACCACGATGCCACTGGCAATCCCGTGCACGCTAAAAATACACCTGACGCTAAAGTCGCACCCCCGTGCTGTTTCCCGCACCGTCTTCCCAGAGGCCGGGCTGGTGTGAAAGCATCTTTGTCATTCTTTTAATAACATGTGTAAACGAATGAGGAGGGGTAAGGCAAAGGGGGGCTAGCCTGTCGGTGTTTATCGGGCTTGGCCAGCGGAGCGCGGCAGCTGATACCTCCTCCAGGGCCAGGAAGTGTCGGATCCATCCAACAGTCCGTGAAGCTGATTAATTTCACTCTTCATTAAGAAGGTGTTGTGCTGACCGGAGAGTGTATCTCCGTCGTTTGGTCATCCCACCGCTCTTTTTTTTTTTTTTTTTTTTTTAAACCCAGACAGCTTTTAGTGGCCGCACTCCTCCTCTTTTTCCGCCTCCTCCTCTCTTTGCGCCCTTGGCAAATGAAAGGTCAAAGACGCTGCAGTGATTAATGAGCAGTAGACTCTGGGATCTCTCTGTCAACCCCCCACCAGTCCTCTTTGCCTCCCGCCGCCACCTCCCTCCCCTCTCGCCTGCTCCACACATTATTTTATCACACAACGCCGCTTAAGTTAGCATGTCGCGGGGGAAGAGCTGGCCAAACGAGCTGCGTTTTCAAGCTGAAAGTGCTGTTCGAGTTGGTAGTGCTCATGATGGTGAAGGTAAAGCAAATGGTAACATTTGTTAGTGAAATGAATAAGCCTGAGTGGAGTGCAGAGCTCCCCGAAGCCAAACCATCCAAATCTTGAGCAGCACCAAATCGTACTCACAGCCTTAATTTTGATGTAAAATTCGAGTTTAGAAAAATATCACGGACACAAACCATTGGGGTAGAAGGCGGTCTTCCAGTGCCCACTTAACTGATTTGTGATCTCCCTGGCCAACTTTACGTCAGGCGCTTGTGGAGGTCTGCTTGGTCCTTATGCGTGGACTCAAGCAAATCAGTTTCTTCTTCCGCCATGTCGAGCTTAAACATTTAAATGGAATGAGAGGAGCCGCTTCCATTGACGATGAATCAAGTCGATTGTGTTAACTCCCACAATAGAACAAAATGCCCGTTTTAAATGCACAAATCTGCGTGCGTCTGCAAAACACCCCAGTCTAGCCCTAGCCTGACAAGTCATACCCACTAAGAAAGTGGGTATGGAGTCCAAGCCCTTCACCCGTGCACCCGTTCAAAATGAACCATCCAATCAAATTTGTTTATTTGCTGTGACGCAAGTTTTGTGAGCAATGTCACTCTTCGGCGGCAGTAGTCCAATTTCATAACATTCAAAATGACGCATGGGAGAGACCATAGTATGTTTCATTCTGCATTAAGCTCAGTTTTAAATGAATAGAAACTAGGGCTGCCATGATTAGTCGACTAAGGCCGCCATGATTAGTCGACTATTGTCGTCGAGTAAATCGACGACAATTCATTGTTATCGTCGATGCGTCGTTTATTTATAGATTTATTTATTTGGCACATTTGTAATACGGGTGATGTAAACAGAAGTATTGTGGGCAAAGTAGTGTAAGACTTACACTGTAAGGGCTAATTCGTGTTGGCAAAAGAGTCCGAAAGTTACGGTGTATTTCACCAAATATACTCAATACAATGCAAACCTGCCTTTCAGGGCAGCACGATGGGCATGCCCAATCATTTAAAAAAAGGAAGCAAGTTATGGCTCATGCCTGATTTCATATCTGACATAGGCACAGTTGTGTCTAGAAGCTAGCTGCAGTTAGCATACACACGTTATGGTGTGTTTGATGTTCCGCTCCTATTTGGTACGCTAACACGTTGTAGCATCTTCTATGGATTAAGCAGCCATTATTCAGTAAACTCGCGTTGATTAACAACCAAAACTCTGTGTGTTTATGCCCGTGGTGGACAACGAAACAGGAAGCGCACGCTTGCTCTCTCTCTTTCTCTCACTCGCGAACAGAGTGATGCGTTCATGATCTGGGAAATATCAGCACTCAACACAAAAACGACCACTCATCGGCATCACATAACAATAACATCCATAATTAAGTTTGTTGTAATAAACTATGTTATAGTGCAAAAAAAAAAAGGTCTTCCTTTTTTGTTACAAGTGCATACCACATTTTGATTGTGTAGATTAATTTATTACTTTTAAATTATGCATACTAGTGAAAAGAATAACAAAACCTTTTTGATAAAGTTAAAATTAACACAAAATTAAAAACCAATACAAGTGTTTATTTTAGTTTTCTGTAGCACAGACCATTTGCCCAATTTACTCCTCTGATTTCACTACCTTCCGTTAAAAAAAAAAAAAGTCTTGGTGCCCAAGAAGAGTGAAATATGTATACAAGCTTATTATAAGAGCAGCAGGTTGCGGCTGCGATTTGCCGCAATTTATATATTGTCGACATATTAGTCGATATATTAGTCGACTAATCGTGACTACTGTAAGTGATTAGTCGACTAGCAAAATAATCGTTTGTGGCAGCCCTACCAGAAACACACATTCATTAAAAGTCATTAAAACCCTAGCAGCTGACGGCACTGAAAGCTAAGAAGACGCATGTTTTTTTCTACGTCACATCTGCTTTTCGCTGATTGATTCATTTTGCTGTCTGTTTGCTCAGGTTTGCCCTGCGTCAGAAATGCGCTTGATGCAACTACTCACCAGACTCAGTTTCTGGATTTCCAGGCTAGTGTAGCGTGTAAATATGTTGGGGGAAAAAAATGCATCAATCACAAAATTTTGGATTTAACGGGTCTCTCTTGGTGTTACAGGAATTGGTTGTTTTTTTTATTTTCAACAAAGAACAAAGCTATACTGGGAGAAAATAAAAGTTTGAACTGTACGAAATCATTACAAGAATTAAGTTGCAGTATTTGGAGCCAAAGTAGGAATTTTAAAATGTCTTATTTTAAAATGAAAGTCAGACTTTTACGAGAATAAAGTCGTTTCATTCTGAGAAAAAACGTTGGAATTTTCCAAATAAATTTGTCATATTACTACAATATCACCATACAACGCCACAATATAAGATAGAGGTAGTACATTTGCAGATCAAGAGTTGTACTATTCTGAGTGAGAAAAAAAATAATTTTACAATAATAAAGTTGTGGTATTTGGAGAATCATCTTTTTAGGAGAAGTTGTAATTTCACATAAAAAGTCACAATTTTACAAGAAGAACATCAAGACTTGACTAAAACTGAAAGAGTCCACGTCATTATGCCGGATTCTCTCTTCTCTTGGTTTTAGGAGAGCTGGTCAAGTTAATTTTGTTAGGCACCGTATCTCCAAAACATTGCCATCCAAAACACTAAGAAAATATTTTTGGGTCCTCAACTTCTCAACTACTGTATAAGGGATAGGCGGATTATTGGCTCAGATATTCTGCATTTTGACCAATACTGGCATTGGCCTATTTAAAAAACAAAACAAAAAAAATGACGGCTGATAAGTGATCTATTAAAACTAGGATAACTTCAGGGAATTTCTTTATTAATTTGATTACATTTTGACTTAACTTTATAAATGATGCTTCTTATATTGCACTTTTTGTTTTTCTTTGAAATTAAGAAAAAAATGTGAAAGTTTAACATTTCAGTTATGTTCTAATTTTAGAAAACTTTAGTTACAGTAGAAACCTTTTGGGAGATATTTACGTGTTTTGGTTAGCGCCCTCCTTGACTACTATTAATTGGTTTCTGTGTTGCCCCTGAAAATAATATATCGGTATATCCAAGAAGCACACTTTTTAAAAATGGGTTCAGCTTGTTTCTCCAAATTTGGTTTGTACAGACCACAGAGCCACTCTCCTACAAACAAGCCAACAAACAATCAGTGACACACTGGAGCCACTTGTCAGCTGCACCTTCCGCAGGATAGATGACACTTGAGGGGCTCCTCAGAGCAAGTGTTTATTTGGAAAAGGTAATGAAATATTTACCCTCCCGTCGCAGATTAGCAGCGGTAATTGACTGAGGCGTATGTGCGCGAGTATGCGGCCAGATAGCGAGCGACAGAACGAAGGAGGGGGCAGCAGTGGAGAGAAAACAGAGGGACAGCGAGTTTGGAGAGAGCCCCAAGTGTTTGAATGCACATCTTTTCGCTTTACAAGAAGCCCGGCTTGTGAGTCTGTCACTTTCTCTCCCAGTGTTGCTTTTGCGTTTTTTTTTTTCTTTTTTTGTGAGATAAGTGGAGCCTAATGCTGAACAAATAGTGGAAATAAGAAGCCACTGAGAATCATTTGCCTCTGCTTTTCCCATGGCTCTCCAACCGACACCCAGACGGACGGAGGGAAGAGAGACGCTGCAAAAAAGGGAGGGAGGGAAAAGGGGGGAGGCAGTGATGGAGGAAAAAAAAGGATAAAAACCACACAATGAGCAAAACAATTTTGTCAGCACAAGCACATCCAATTGAAGAGGATGGCAAAGAGCGCTGAAAAGATCCAAGCAGGACCAAATTGGCATCAGGTGTGGGCGCTCGCCCCCTCGACTACCCTCCCCTCCATCCGGTGATGGGCTCCAACATTGTGGTGGGCAGACATTTGGCCATTTTCAAATATAATGGCAGAAATGAATGCAAATGAGCGAGTGGACTGAAATGTATTTAAATGCAGATTGAATGGGGTCGGGCGGTGGGGGTTGTGCCTGATAACAAGTTGCTTCAGGAGAAGGGCCACATTGTGTTGGATCATCCCTCCCTCCCGTCAGACAGCCCCCCACACCCCTGCCGACACCAGCAGTCCCGTCCGGGCTGCCTCTGTTGCATTTGTCTCATAAGGGGGGCATTGTTCACAGACTAAACTCTCTCCAAACTATTTACATTGCCCGTGGATTTGCATTTGAAATATTTTGGGTCGTTTTTCTCTTCGCCTTGTATACAGCCACATCGTCTACGGACTTCCAGTACAAGTTTAATTGGGAGGGTGCTGGAAACGGAAGTAAAATCCACCAACGGGTCGCTAATGATTATGTCGCTTATGTCCATACAGCCTCATTAAAAACTAGCATGTGTTTCCCCAAACAAGCACCCCCCCCCCCCCCCCCCCCCATCCCCTTCCATCCCGCCCCATGCCCACTAAAATCCGGTCGGCCCACTAGCCCACGGCCATCCATCTCCTCAAACATACCCGTCTAATATTTAAGGAGCCCCTTTTTTTTAAAGCCTTTCCCACACATACTATACAGCGGCAAATTTATGGCAAAAGCGGGTTAGCCTAATCGCCAGGAATGCAGTTTCATGCGATAATGTGGGAATTAGGGCAACAGAGAAAAGAAAAGGGTGCTTGTTGCTGTGTTAATTGAATTTCACATGAATACTTCAGGGCAGCTCCTGCCAGTTTGTTCTTTTATACATAACTTTTTTTTTTCATTTTAATCAATACCCATAATATGTTGTAATCCAACAAAAGTTAACCTTTTTCAAGAAAAATGTTGAGAAAAAAGTCATAATTCTACACATCCATCCATCCATTATCGATACTGCTTATCCTCACAAGGGTCGCGGGGCGTGCTGGAGCCTATGCCAGCTGTCTTCGGGCAGTAGGCAGGGGACACCTTGAATTGGTTGTAAATCTACACAATTTTTTAAAATTTTATAAGAATAAACTTGTGAATTTTAAAGAAAAAAAAGATTTTTCCAGAAAGTGAGAATTCAAGATGTAAGATTCAAAATTCATAAAAAATGTAAGAATTTCTTTTCATAGAAATTGTAACTGACTGTACACAATAAAGTTGTAGGTTTAAGAATGAACTCATTATATTTGTAAAAAAAAAGTTTCTCGAAGAAATTCATGGTATTTGGAAGGGGGGAAAAACTCAAATCTAGCCATTTTGTAGTAATGTCATACTGTGTGTACTACTATAATTAGGGAATTATATTTTTCGTATTTGGAGGAGTAAAATAAAAAATAAAAGTAAACATTTCTGAGACATTGAGACATCTGAGGATTACTCACTACTAAGTAAAGCTACTATTTATTCTCACAATTTGTAATGAAAATAAAATTATTGTCATTAAAAAATGTAACGTCTAATAATCTTATAGAGCCACAAATTATTTTAACACTACACATGGCGCTTAATATTGACAGAGGAATAAACGTGTTCATTTTAACAAACATAAACAACAATGAAGTAATATCTGGAGGGGGAAAAAGTTATTTACGCTGATACATTTGTAATTTTGTACAAATACATTTTTATAATAATAAAGTTGTAGATTTTCCAAAAATAAGATACAATTTTGGGGAAAAAAAACAATTGTTAAATTACATGCAGTCATATTATAAGAACAAAATCAAGATGGGAGATAAAAAAGGTCAGATTTTGGAGAAACAAATATCATAATTTTACACAAATGTGCAATTATACGACAACAATGTGGTAATATTTGGAGAAAAAGTAGTAATTTGATGAGGGTAAAGTCATATTTGTTCAAAAAAAAGTAATTTCATAAAGTCATTAATTTCAAACACTAATATCATTATATATACGAGGGAAAAAATGTACGAGAATACATTCATACAGTAGTTTTACAGAAAGCATAGGCATTGGCATTTTTGGCCCATGTTAACATTTCAAGTACTGATGCACAGGCGGCAAATTTGACCATGATCTGAATAAAATCGTGAGTTCTACATAGTGATCTGTCTGATATCAAACTATGCTTATTTAAAGTTGGCCCTTGCCACTCGCAAGATGAGGAGGGGCACGGGGGCCGCAGAAATGTTTCAGTGTCCAGAAGTTTCCATGGCGTGATTAATAGGAAGGGTAATGTAGTGGGGAAATGAGTAAACACTCCCTTGCTCCTGGCTTTGTGCTTGAGCGGCTTGATGACAAGGGCAGAGCAAGGTGAGAATTAAACAGACCTGCAGAAAGAGAGAAAAGGGGAAGAATAGAGAGCAAAAAAAAAAAAAAAAAAAAACATAGGGTGGGAGGAAAGGAGGGAGGCGTGGAGCGTGACAGGCCTGGCTGGCCGGCGAGTGGGAGTTGAAAAGCGAGAGCGGGAAGAAAGACAAAAGTTTCTCCCGAAGAAGACGAAGAAGAATAATTAAAAGCGCTGGAGGGAGGGCAGTTTTAATTTGGCGTGTAAAGGGCTACAGATTTCATTTAAAGGCGAGGCCGGCGGCGAGGAGGTTAATAGGACGAACAAAGCGGCCAATGTGAGAACATACAGTGCGAGAGAGCGCGCTGGACTTTCACCTGACACGTTTTTAATTATCGGACCTGTGATATTTCCCGCTGCTTGAAGAGAGTGCGCATAAAAGAAAGATAAAAAACATTAACTTGATTAACGGTCACGGTCACCAATTAGACACTCGTGGGAAGACCTAGACGTAACTTGACCGCTTTTCTTCAAAGCTAACCGTTGCTCCCAGCGCCATATTTGAAGAGCGCGGCCTACTGGGAAGGCGACCAGGACGTATCGCGTAGCGTCTGCTTTCAACAGTGGAAGAAGATGTGCTCTTGATCAGCGCAATCTCGCTCCATTAGCGGCATGTGAAGTTGATGTATCCCAATTATCATAATAAGATTGGCTCGGCCGCGTACTCCACGGGAATCCAAACTACTCTCAAACTGCAGCCAAATGATCAAAAGGACTTTGTGAACTCGACCCAGAGTCCCAGCTGTGGGCCCGTTTCTTCTATAGTGCAGGGAAATAACTTTAATTGAATATGACGCATTTCTTTTCTTGTACGTCCGGGCCCCAACTGCTGTTAGCGAACAATAGACGATCCAAAGTGACTTGTCTAGCTAGACGTCGACCACGG
Source organism: Filicampus tigris (assembly GCF_054856515.1). Classification (NCBI taxonomy): domain Eukaryota; kingdom Metazoa; phylum Chordata; class Actinopteri; order Syngnathiformes; family Syngnathidae; genus Filicampus; species Filicampus tigris. The sequence continues at coordinate 3,726,535 of NC_141230.1, forward strand.
CAAACTTTTCTTTACATCTAATAAGGGTTGCAGTGTTTAACATAGTTTTTGGCAATGTCTTCAAAGAAAACCAGTATTTGTTACGTCGCTTCCTGTAATTTGGTCACACACTGATGTAGCGGGGAAATGCTAACAATCACCCATTCATCACCATTGATCTTAATTTGGCTTAAAGACATGTAGAAGTTTTATTAACCACATTTTCTAATTGCTTTACTGTATATCGTTGATGTCCTATGAAAAATATTATGTCCAATTTTGGATTTTTTTTTAAATTTTCACATTAATGCGTTGTCTGTAACGTGGAAACCCCATTCATGTAAAAAGAAAAAAATGGACCTAAGTGTTTTTCACAGGACAGCGACGATATATATTTAGGAACTCTTACTGGGCTCAAGCATAGAAAACAAGTGAGCCGTGATTGGTTGTTACCTGAGACCCGATGCACTGTGATGTCATTTTCAGTTGACTATGGATGAAAACGGGTGGATTTTGCTGCTTAATTCATATTCCACAAACACAATATTCATCTGAATGCCGTGTTTAGACTAGTGGGGATGCATAGAACATATTGTCACGAACACTTTTGGGTTGACTTTCTGGTGGTGAAGGTGTGATGGCGATAGCTGCGTCAGCTACATGCAATTATCTAAGCAATGTTGCCGAACTAGCGTCACAAAAGATATATTTCAAATCCAAACTACAACTTTTCGGTTTCAGCGTTGACCAGACGATCGACCAGCACGTCTACAAAGCGGTTTTCTGATGTTTGCTTCGTTCAGTGCGTAAAAAGAGGGAAGGGTTGTTGCAGGACAACTAGTGGCTGCTTCACCATGACAACGCGCCTGCTCACAATGCTCTGTGCATCGGACACTTCCTGGCTGAGAAGAACATCGCCGTGCCGGAGTAACCTCGGTACTCACCTGACTTGGCGCCATGTGATTTTTATACCTCTTTCCCAAGATCAAGGGGATGTGTTTCAAAGATGTGGATGACATCAAAGACGGCAATGACAACAGATCTGCGGTGAATTTGGGAAGTATTTCCCGGAGTGCATGAAGCCTGGGAAAGTGCATTTGACTCCAGGTGGATTATTTGAAAGGAACCCGCGACCTCTGAATTGTGAGGCGGACGTGCCGCCGGTTTTATGACAATTTATCTAAATTACTTTCGAATGAAAGAAAAATACATGTAAAACAATGTCATATTTATGGATAAGAACAAAAGAGATCACCCGTTTTCTATTTTTCCTTTTCACTGGACAGCAACAAATAAAGGTATTAGCTTTATAGTAAATTAAACCATAAGATAGAAAAACTACCCTTTCAATCAATAAGTCACAATTATGCTGCCAGCTAGTGGCCTGGCATGAAAATCACAGCCTTAGCAGTTTGCTTTGTCGATCTCTTTGTTTCAACGTATTACTGCAAAAGTAAACATTTTCATTTTTCGAACTACTTTCCCAATAGCCAGACTAGACCACAGGATGGGTCGTACAGTAATTCCAGTTCCTGTCCCACCTCCTCCTCTCCACACACACACAATGTTTGACACATACGTATTATATGTTTATCAGCTTCTAATGAAACACTGACAAGTTCCCCCGCACAAGGGATTCTGTGTTCCATTAATAGTCCTTAACGAACCTTGAGCACTCACCAAAAGGACCGATTGCAGCTGACAGCAGAGGGGCCCTCAGCCACAGCCCTCCGGAGAGACACGGCCTATATTAAGCATTTTAGTGACGTCTGGACTTGGGAGTCTCTCTGTCATCAGCCCAAGTGGAAGGTGTCGCCTTGCATTTCCTGTGACTCACATTACTTGACCGCCGCGTTGGACAAAGAAAAACGTATCGGTTCATTTGTCGGCGAGAGTTTGTGATTGATTTATTCATACGAGGCTCAATAAATGTTTGTGATGGATCCCCGGCGCTGCAATTTGCTCCAAATTAAACTCGGACCTCTAATGACACCTGCATGCAGACATTTGCATACCGCTTATAATAACTAGTTGAAACGCGTCTCATTCATCAAGCTAACAAACAGGCGCACGAGTCAGTAGAAACAGATTTGACGGTTCAATATGTGACTAAATATACACAATTAATTCTCGTATTTATCACGATTTGCCTTGAGATGTGTTGAGAGGTTTTTCTTTCATGTTACACCTCAGGACTTCAAATTAAATTCCTGTATCATAAAATTGCAGTGAAGAGAATCAGACGGCCTCTGTAAATATTTAAAAAGTGTTAACCTGTAAAGCAGTTACATTTTTTGTATTCAGAGTTTACAGATTGGACATTTTTAAAACTAGTAGCCAACAAGTCCGTAATTCAAAAACTAAAAAATGCTGATTAATACATCAGAGCAATCCGCCGATATCATGATAGGGTTAGGATAACGATCTTATTGGAGAATTGTTAACTATTAGCAAGTGCTACGATCTGTGACTGCTTGTCTGTTGTTGTTCCTCCCTCCTACAGTCATGTAGTGGAAATGCCGTTTTAGGTTCCCGTGGTCAGTGATGGTGATCAGCATGCATTTGTAAGCACAACAAAAACAACGTTCAAAACATATCTAGTCCAGCTAATGCTTGGTGAGTGCCAAATGCTAACAGCAGTTGGCTATGTTATCACATCTTGTCTTGAAATAAATATCAGCTGATTAGTTTAGCGCAGTGCAAAACCTCTACCAGCACTGGACGCAACTCTGAAGAGTGATGAAAAGCATCAATGCTGATATTTGAAGGACACAAGTGTTGTCCTGGCTGGCCAGCACAGATGACAGTTTTATTAGTTACAGTAGTTTAAAGCAACACTGGAACCTTAAGTTTTCATTGATTGTGGCCGCGCCATGTAGACAATAGTGATAGTGTTCTGAGTGAAGTCAACCACATTTCCCATGAACGCCAGCGGCACAGCACATAGTCGTGAAATCCTGAGCTCTCACTCGCCTGCAATTGGACTAAATTGCATTTCTGCTTCCAGGGGCTGCGTTTAGGATGAATGGCGATGTAGCGAATCTAATTGTGGCTGAACCATATAATATAACAATGTTTTGACTTTGTAATGAATGGGGAAAGGGGTGAAGTGGCATATCCCGTTAAGCAGTCAGCACATTTGTAGTTTTTTTGGTGTGGCAGGGTTTGTGGTTTCCTCCTGCCTAGTGCCAGTAAAAGTGATACAGACCCTATCCGGCCATGACAAAGGTACCATAGAACCAGTTGTAAGTCGATGTTTCATCAGAAGGGTTATGAAAATATTTTATTAAGGTCATATACTTACGCAGTGTTGCTTTAATTTTGGTATTGTTTTAACAGCTCTTGAGATTGTTGAGATTTCCATTTTTAATGTTGATAAATTTGACATTTCTTATCTCATGATTCAAAAGGAGTTAGCGGTTTGAAACATATAATGGTAATCCTATCCAGTGAGCAGTGTCTATTCCAGTCGTGTTTGCAGATCTGTTGTTAGTAGAAAATTTTAGGAAAAGTTGGTAATGACATTGCGTTTGCATACAACTTATTGATTTGATTGAATTAAATATATTTAAAGTGGACCCCCGCTTTTTTCTTGAACACCAAAATTGAATAATTTATATATTTAATTATTATTTATCATTCAATTACTTAAAAAATGCTGATAAACCTACAATATGTGTTTTTCATGATAAATGGGGATTGGCTCCCTCCTAAAAATATATACAGTATACAGTATGTAGGGGAAAAAAAATCTTTGAATAGTTAAATCCGCGGGTGTCAAACCGTGAGTATGCGGGTGTCAAAATAACTTTAAGGTTTTTGCAGTTTTTTGTACATATTTTTAAATCACAAAAAAGGCATATTTTTCTTGCCATTGAAAAGATTTCTCTGATATTCTGTTATCATCTTGCTATGAGACAAAGCAAGAGGTATCTGAATGGGGTGGGGGGGGTGCACCAGTTGCATGAGGCAGAAGATGTTCATGTGTGTATATGAGGTATGACCTCGCTTAAGGAAGAAATAGGCAGACACTTGTTGGAAAGCAGCCATTAGGTTGTATTTGAACTGTATTTTCATGCAATTTGATCATTTTTATTTTGTATTGTTTTTTATTAATAACAATTACAATTATATGCCACAGTCCAAATAGAAGCACGAGCCCATAGTAGATATATAACAAATAAAGCGTATCAAATAAACAGGATAAACAGTGGTGTTGGTTTCATCGGTGACCATTACTGTCCATCCATCCATTATTCTAAACATTAAAATATTGTTGCCTGCCATAGTTAAAATGTGCCTTTTCGCCAGTCAACACAAAAGACGTTTTTCAATGTACCTCAAAGAAATTTCTAATCAACAAGAGCAGTGACATTTCTAATCCAGGTAATGTTTCGGTTGCATGGGAGCATCTGCCTCAAAGCGACGTCTTTTATTAGAACGTGACAAAACATTTTGTTCTCACCAGGAATAATCGTCTGTATCCTCCACGCTTGCGATTCTGAGTGCATTTTCAAGTCCATTCCCACGTTGAATGCGCTTATGGCTGAGTCTCACACACACACACACACATGCACACACATATGGATAATTCTTAAACAGATGCTCTCGTGCTATGATTAGTTTGCGAGTGTGTTGACATGGATGAAATATAGCGCAGGTTCATTGGGAGTGCAGGGGAAGGAGAAATGTAGCCCATCTGTAATACACTTTGTGCACTAATATCAGCTCCTTTTCTCTGATATTGCAGAGAGAGATATCGATCTGGTAAAATTGTTCCATATTGGAGCTGTCTGTTGTGATATTCATCATGCTGTCACCTCGCAGAAGCACCTGCGCGTTATTAGAAATCTGGCTTTGAAGAGGTTGAAGGGTTTTAGTCTGTGAGATGTAGCAAACAATTCATCACGAGGAATTCTGGAGAGGTGACGCTCGCTGGGGGGAAGATTTATGTGCCGTCGGGGTGTACATTAAGAATTATATCGTCACGTAAGAGGACACCGGCAGGCTGCGCTTCTACACTGCTGAGTAGGCCTATTTGCTCTTCTGCCATTCTTAAATTGCGTTTCTTTTGTAAAGAGAATTCCTGAAGTCCCGAGGAATGTAGTAGATCACCCCAATGGAGTTATTTGTGCTAGGTGTCACCGGCTAGTCGATAACAATTGTCACACACGTGGGGATTTTAGGGAATCCGATACTTGCACAGCAAAGCAATTCAGTACGGTAGGAGGGATGGTGCAAGCTGCGTCAGCTCTGGGAATGCCATAACATCGTAGCAACGCAATAAAGTGCAACTCTTACATAAAGGGATATAAACTAACAATGCACAAGTGCCCCACTCTCAATTTGCAGATACTGAAGTTGCTGTCGAATAAAAAGCATGGACGTCCAACTTTTTAATGACTTCTTCTTTTCATCCATTCAAAAAAAAAAAATGCAATGCAGGTGTCTCCAAATCTTTTGATATATTTGTTATTTAAACAACATAATTAGTTTTTTGGGGGTATAAAAAGAAAAAAAAATATTGTATAAACCAGCATGGCGTTCTAAGCAGGCATCTCCTTCTTTGTTTGGGTTTTCAGAAAATAAAAACCAAACAGGAAATTTTACTCAAGTACAGCATCTTCTAGCGGTGCAACAAAAACTGGTTTGAACCAGAAAATTGTTTTCTGATTTAAAAGATGCGATTGCATCAAATTTAACCGTATCGAATCGTTCCACTTTGAAAAATAGAGTTACGTATCGAATCGTCTTATATTGGAGAGATATATCTTGGCACATTTGTGGTACTGACAAGTTCATTCAAATGTGTAAATAATGACAACAAAAAAGTGATTGCATCATACCCTCTCTAATCGCTGAGTCAACCTGAATTTAATCGTTCCACTTTGAAATCGCTTCACACCCCAGATATCGAAAACCGTATCGAATCGGCATTGGTGGAGGGATGCACACCCCTAGTATCTCGTTATAGAAATAGCTATATGTACAAATGTCATCTTACCATAGCGAGATATTCCAAACACAATATGGGTCAATTATAAAATCTAGATTGAATGTTTAAGACTCAATTTCAATGTGTATATTTCGGTGCAAACACAGCACTGGTCATCACCAAAAAAACACCATTGTGTTCCTACTGCGAAATACAATGATGGCCGCATCTGGGCTGTTTTTTTTCAGCTGAAACTAGAGCCATGGTCAAGGTGGAGGGAATTATGAACACTTCGACATCACAATCAGTGTTAGCACAAAATCATCAGGCTTTTGCTTGAAAGCAAAACAAAAAAAAAAAAACTCAGGAAAAAAAACAGCTGAACTGCATTCAGGGTTAAACAGTTGCACTCTGAGACCTACAAATCACTTTCAAACTAATGTTCAATGGAAGTCAGAACACATCAGCCATCGAACAAGCAGTCAGTGTTAGACTGACAACTTCTGGCCTGGCAAGAATACTACAGCAACGTTTGTCTGTAAAACTTTGTCTGTGAAGAGAATTATGAAGTGTGGAGGAATGCAGTAGCTCGCCCAAATAGAGTTATTTAGTCACAGCCAGTCGATAATAGTTTTAGTGAATCCGACATTAAAAGTTCAGCTCAACGCCATCCTCCAGTCGGGATTTGGAACGGCTGTTATTTCCTGTTCTTTGCTCGAGCACTCTTCCGCAAAAAAGATCACACACACGTACACAGACGAAATCCAAGTCTTCCGTGTCTTGCGGAGGAGGCGCTTTGATTTGTCTTTAACTGGGTACAAATGCTCGTCTGGGAATGCGTAGGCTTTGAACTAAAAGAGAGGAAAGAGGAGGGGGGCCTCCTCCCAGAAGTTCCCTCTGCTTCCATGCATGCCTCTTCCAGGCTCTTATTGTTGTATTTAAAGCACAGCTGGTCAAATTGATCAGGGCTAGCGTCGGAGAATAAACAGTCCCCCAGCAGTGAGGGGCGGCAAGAGTGAGAAACAGGCCCGATCCCTAACCTTTTTGCATGTACAGTATACAAACTGAGAGAACACTGAAGTTTGCGTAAACATTTCTTTTCCCTCCCCCAGATTGCTTTTGGACTCCTCCTCCGTATTTACTTTTCATTAATTATTGGGAAAATCAGAGAGAGAGCGGGGGGCAAAACGGGAATAAACAGAAGATAATTTTTGTTGACTGTTTCACACAGGATCTCAATCCTCAGTGCAATTAATGCTAATCACTACGGTCTTCCTGTTTAGCTTCAACTTGAGTTTGTGTGTGGCTGCTGCTGCCCTCTCGAAACCTCTCATGGGGAATTTACTAGAGAATTAGTTGCACTGCCACCATTCCTTGTTCATGACTGTGATATCAGTAACAGTTTTTGTTAAACATTGTATACTGTAATTCCATGAATATAAAATAAGTTATTATACTAATTGTATCACATTATGTTTTGTGCATCGCACTAAATTCTCAAATCGATTGGCTGTTTTGTTAAATCATTGCTGATGAAGTCCACTCATCTGGAAATAAGATGTTTGCCTTGCGGCTATTGCTCAATCCAGATTTTGCTTTAACTGCTCAACCATATTTTGAGTACCTTTAGAAGACAACAGCTTTGTAAAAACAGACATGTTTTTTTTTTTTTTTTTTTAAAGTGGAATTTAACCCACTTGAGGGAATAATATGTTCTATGTTGTTGTTGTTGTTGAAACAAGACATTCTGATAAATATTGCATTTGTGGAAAAAGAGTTAATCCGCCAATTTTTGGTCATCTCCGGGGGCGGCCATTTTGTCACTTCTGTCGACTGAAAATGACCTCACAGTTGCTCAGGGCTCAGGTACAGACCAATCACAGCTGACCTGTTTTCTGAAGCTGAGCCATGGTTGGTCATTATCCGAGCCCTGGGCAACTGCAATGTCATTTTCAGTCGACAGAAGTGACAAAATGGGCCACCTGAGATGGCTAAAAAGTGGTGGATTTTGCTGCTTAACTCATATTCCACAAACACAATATTAATCAGAATGCCTTGTTTCAACTAGTGGGCCTGCATAGAACATGTTCTCGAAAAAAAAAAAATGTTTGGATTGACTTTCACTTTAATACCACTTATCCTGTTCAGGGTGACGTGTGATCTGAGGCCTATTCCAGATCGCCTGGTCAGCTAGTTAGCATTACATAATATTTTGACAAAAATAAATGGGCAATTTACTTCAATATACCTACAGAACATGTGTTGGGGATAGTTGGAAAGTATCTGGAGAAAAAACAACCAAGTACAGGGAAGACATTTAAAGTTGAAAGTTGACATGTGTTGTCCCGGGAAGTTGGAGGATTTTTTTTTTTTTTTAGTCAGATTTCCAAAAGTAACCCAAGTAAGTAAATGTTAATGCCATTAATATGAGCCCTAGTTTACAATAAGTATGCGTGTGGTTAAACTTGCCCTGTGAGTGTGTCTGCCTCTCGCAGTCAGTTGAGATCTCTGCAAAACTGAAGAGGATAAGTGGTAAAAGAAAATGGATGGATGGAAGGGTGGTTAATGTGTGTGCAAGACACTTCCACACAAGTAATTACCCAGAGAAGTTGAGATGTCCAAAACTTTTTAGATAAAGATGGTTGTCCACATGGGTAGCTCAATCGGTAAAACAAAATAAAACAAAACCAAAAAAATAATAATACTAAACCACACTTTTTCATCAAAAAATGTCAATACTGCTCCAAGATAAAGAATATATGTACGTTATAAATAATAGTATGCTGTTGTTAGCTCATTAAAGAGGGAAGTCAACCCAAACATATTTATTTCCAGAATATGTTCTATGCAGGCCCACTAGTTGAGACAAGGCATTTTGATCAATATTGCGTTTGTGGAATATGAATTAAGCAGCAAAATCCACCTGCTTTTAGCCATGTCAGGGGGCGGCCATTTTGTCACTTCTGTCGACTGAAAATGACATCACAACTGCTCAGGGCTCAGCTTCAGAAAACCAGTCTGCCGTGATTGGTCGTTACTGAGCCCCGACGTAATTTTCAGAATTTTCGACAAAAATGACAAAATGGCCGCCCCCAGAGATAGCTAAAACAGGTGGATTAACTCTTATTCCACAAATAAAATATTTATCAGAGTGCCTTGTTTCAACTAGTGGGCTTGCATAAAACATATTCTTGAAAAAAATATGTTTGGGTTGACTTCCACATTAACCAAAGATTTCTAACAATGTGAGGCCTTGTTACTAACCATGGTGCAATCAAGTCATAGCTCCATCTAAAATCATGACTTTCATCAGGAATTTAGAGCCCTCAGATGCTCAAGTTCCGCCAGAGTTTTCGTTCTAGGGCACTTGTTAATGTCACCCCACTGATAGAATGAAAAGTGAAATCCTTTAACTGTTGACTCCATCTGAAGTCACTCTCCATGACAATTTCAAACAATAACGACGGGGGAGCATGAATGAAAATGCAGCTTGATTTCTGCTCTCCAAAGCTTCTTGCTACGGGGGAACCAATTAACTACCCTTCAGGATGACTTTCACTCCTAACTGCCGGTCTGCTCCGCTGCCAGAAAGCAGGATTAATTCTCAATTAATCCCCGCAGCAGAACAACTCCGCCTTTGTCTGCCGGCGAGGACATGAGCATACAACAGCGAGGTGACTCCGACAGACCCCCCCTCCAAAAAAAAAAAAAACACACAAAAAAAAAAACACCCCCCTTAAAGATTGATACGCCCTGTAGACTCGCTCTTCTCAAGCTGAAAATAAGAGCCATTAAAAGGAAATGCTTGACAATGATTTTTGTTTTAGGATTTCCAGCTTTATTAGCCATGCATATTAATGAGTCAATTAATTCCATTCGTCCTGGCGAGTGGCCTGTTTGTTTTTTGCGCCTGACCTTTTATCTTAGATTCGTTCACGCTCGGCTCGCTTTAAGCACCCGCTCCTCGCTGCGATTCCCATAGCCTCGCATCCAAATAAGGACTTTTTATGTGTTTAGCACTAAGGTGCTCCCCCGCGCTTTTGTTTCACTGCTCTGTCTCTCAGGATGGAAACTTTTGGAGTGCTCGGCTCCCAAGCTCAGTGTCAAAGAGGATGTACCTTTTGCTCCGTAATCCTATTCAATTTGATTTGGCATTTGGAATTTGATTACTTCATTATTTTTCATGTAAAATTAACACCTTTAAAAACACATTTTGCCACTTGCTGTCAACTGAAAATGACATCACATGTGCTCAGGGGTGAGGTAACGACCAATCACGACTCAGCTCGCGAACATGTATAGGACACGAAAAAAGTTACTTTTTTAAGGAGTACAGGTACAAAGAAAATGATTCCAATGATTACTTTGGTAAAAAGCAATTAACAGGCCTAAAAAAAGATACAGAAAACAGTATTTTTGTGAGCTGGAAACGCACACTGGCCGTTTGACCCATGCGTGACGTCAACGGGGTTGTCTTCAGACTCTGAAGATGGCGATGACAAGCTGTTGGTAAGTATTGGTTGCTCCGTTTTTATTGTTGAATGAAAGTAGAAACGAAATGAATCAGAAGAAAAACCACGACAAGCTCACTTTACAGCTAGCAAATCAGAGACGTGGCTTGATGATGTCATGTCCGCCTTCTTCACAATTTCAAACCGTAATGCTAAATCCATTAATCCATTAGCCGTCAGATAATGTGTATCAATTCGAATAACCGTTCATTGCGACATGGGTATTTTATTGTTTAATACAACATATTAAATTTTGTAAAAATCATGTCCCATACACTTTAAAGGTGGTAATTTTACATAAAAATAATGAAGTTATCAAATTCATTACAGACAAAATATTAAGATTTTAATGCTGAAAATGGCAAAATTACTCAGTAGTAAAGTATCCCTTTAAATGAATCATGTACCTTGTACATGTGGACTTGACCATATCACACCACGGTTCATCTCTGTAATACTCCTTTCAGTCATGTACACAGTACAAAGGTACTTTGAAAAGTATCCTCATTAGCCAGAATCAGGTTTTAATAGTTTGGGATTTTTTCATAGTATCATAGTTAGTTTTTATTTGGTTTTTACATGTTTTTTTTAAATTCCAATAGCCTTAAATAGATTTGTTTGTTTTTATTAGTTTTAACAGTAGTTTTATTTATTTACTTTTTTTTTAAAATACAAGGAGTATTTGTCTAGTGCAAAAATAACAGAAAAAAAGGTCACTAAGTATGTAATAAAGTAAACTACAATTTTTAATTCATGTTAAACCTCCCATCTTCTGTACGGACGTACAGCAATACAGAAATAAATACATTTAAAATGAACCAGGAAAGCTCATGTATGATATTAACTTACAAAGACAAAACCGACGGACATTTTCCCTTTATCTATAGTTTTAGTTAGTTTTATAAATGTAAGAGTAGTTTAAATTATTATTTTTATTTTTTTTATAATTTTTGTTTTTATTTTATTTTATTTCACTAACCAAAGTGGTTTTTCAGTTTTAATTTTAGTTGTTTCGTTAGTTTTCGTTAACTATCAGGACCTTGGTAAGTACACTCTACAATAGTAGAACCATCTAAAATGTTTGATACCTCCCTCAGCCAAGTGCTCAGTTCTCGATCAGCATGCAGTAGAAAATCAGTTTGCTTTTCATTTATTATTAATATTTGTTTAGATGCAAGTATTGTTTAAATAGAGTCAGTGCATTTTGGTGAATTAATTCATTACAAATAAGTTTTAAGGAAAATGTGCTTCTTAGAAATCTGTCATGATGTCAAACTTTGTGTTATAGGTTTATTTTAATCCTTATTATTAATCTTGTGTTTTGCCGACAACTTGATGAAAGAATTTCCCGAGCAACCAAGGCAGTTGCTGTTGTTTGTTCAGCCTTCTGTTGGGCTTAGTTGCGCTTTCATGATATTAGCAAAAATATGCGATATGGTCGTTGGATATAGCTATATCAATATTATTGCGATATTTAACATACTCAAAGAAATTAAATTTTTTTGATCTATGGAAAAGGCGATGCACATTTAAGTTTGCATGTGACTGTTCAAATCCAGATAAAAGCATACAATTCCATAAGAAAATTGTTGTGTTTCTTCGCGATATGCATATTGCATCGGACACTATTGCGATATCGATATTTTTCCCATATATTGTGCAGCTCTAATTTGTACATTTGATACAAGTGCACTTGTTATTGGACCCCCATTCACCCATTGAAACAGCACTTCGATTAAATAAGCATTCCACAGTTACTTTCAAAAGCAGGCTTATTAGTCAGATGCTGCATGAGCATACCTTGAACCTCCTACCACTAATGCCCCCTCCTCCACCCCCACCCACCTGCTATCTTCTTTGTCAGAATGCCTGCCGGATGTATCCTACAACCAACCCCCCCGCCCCCTTGAAACATGACGGGAAATATGCTGCTATAGCACACGGAATATTTGCCTGATGGGATCTGTAATAAAATTACGACATTTCCTCTCCATCAGCCTCTCGCTCTCTAATTTATGATTACGCCTGCAAAAAAGACATGTTTTATACATAAAGACACAAGTAGCCTCCAGTCTGCATGAGTAGCCCGTGTCCTGCTTTCAGAGTTCCTCCGAGAGGACAGGAGAAATAATTGAAAAAGTTGAAAAGTGGAGCCGCGCTGTGTACGTATCTTGTAAGGGATGCCCAGGAAATGAGATTAATCAGCGCGGCAGACATTGTGCGGGGGAAAAAAGTTTGCAGTGAATGCCTGACAGTCGTGCTCTTTCTCTCATTTCAAATGTTGGCAGGCTAGCAGGCAGCTCCAAGGGAAATGCGCTCCTTTCATACTTGAGTAATTGATGAATTGTATGCAATATGCAAATGAGAATCCATAAATCTTATGAATGACAGCTTAATTTATGTGAGCCTTAATGAATGCAGGATTAGATTTTAATTAAATATCCTCAAAGGCACCCTGACTGGGTAAGTTTTTAAAGCCTTGTTTTGAAGACTTGTTTCATATGCATCACAGTTCATGAAAAAAAAAAGAAAAATTTCCTCGCAGTTTGAAGATAAGACCTGGTCTGTTTTGTTAACCAAAGGCGCTTAATAATAAATACTGGAGCCAATCATATCAACCGATCTCATTTGGGGCTTTCCTGGAACTGTGCACTCGCATACATTTGATTAACTGCATTTACTTTAAGCGCTATCTGATTCCCAACATTTGCTACAGTATCTTTTTAATTAAGAGAATCATCCATTAGGCATGGAAAAGTCAACCAATTAGGCTTTCCTCGTCAGTTCCTGTGATGTGGGAAGCCTGCTTACTCATTATCGCGGCCTGTTGATGTGATACTAAACACTCTTGCTCTGTAGTTACGGCAGCAGCGGCGGCAATTATGAAATCTTCTTTTTTGCCATTAATGAAGCGCGCCTTATAATCAGCAATTTATGGTGTTTTAGATGTTTTGGAGATTGAATTTCACAGCTGAGAGGCTTCAAACAGCTCTAATGGAATGCGATTATGAGAAAGTCTCCTCCCAAAAGGTTGGAGGAGTGCGATTGGTCGTTGATTTAATAACTTTTCTCTAAGTTTGGACAATAGTTCCATAGCGAATTTCCTTTATGGCTACTGTTGTACTACTTTTACATTACTTTCCGATATTTTGCTGTGTTATTTCTTTGATGCTATGAGGTCTGCTGAAAAAAATACAGTATACTACTGTGAATATCATTTTAACCGTAACTTTAGACTGAAACGCGACCCCAAAGAATAATTTGATGAAAATTGTCACAGTACACTGGTTGGATATTTTGGGACCCTATACAATGGAAACTCTGAAACACACTACCGTAAGTACTGAATTGAGATAGTACTGCATAGTGTACTGCATTACTACACCCGGTACTCGAGGAAAAGCACATTGAAAAGTGAATAGTAACCTGGCGAATATTTTAGGTCACTTTAGAATGGAAAAAAATGTAGACCATGCTGAACCAAACCGTATTGCCCTACTCCTACCCCTATTCTAGCAAAAGAAAAGTCTTGAAAAGCGAAATGTAACAAGTCAAATATATTAGGACTCTTTACAAAACAAACGTGTGCTAAATTGAACTGGACTGCAGGCCCCAACTCCAACCAAATTGTACAGAAAACTGTCACGTGGTACACGTCAGATATTTTGGGACTTCTTACAATTCAAACACAAAAAAATTTAGACCTAGCAAAATTGCACTTGAGATAGCGGCGACAACTCGGTGTGACATATTGCCTTAATAGTTGATTTAAAGTTTGACTGTACATTCCCGTGAGGCTCCCCTAATACCGGCCTTGGGCAGATAACAGCCCTGACCCTATCTGATGCTGACAAATATCAAGTAGTATTTTTTGTAAAAATGTGCTTAATTGACTTGAGGTTAGCCGCTGACACTTGAGCTGGCAGTTTCAATCAAGCCAAAGAAAATCAGTGGGAAGTGACCAGTCCCTTTGCGACTCCTGATCCCAATTCGTCGCCCACACAGGGATCAGGCACCAGACGGAAGTTTAAGAGAGGTTTTAGTGAGGACTGAATTGCTGCAAGCCCTATCCACCCCCGCCTCTGGTTGGTTCCTCACTATTTGATCTGCCATATATTGTTCTGCAACAAAAGGTTCACAGTTTGCAAGGCGGATGCAGCTGTTCTGTCCCATCCCTAATAAATAAAAACTGTTCCCTGCCCTCACCAACTCGCCCACAATCTTGATAAGATAAGGTCCATGTGGCTACCTGCGCCGGGCGTCTGTTTGACAGGTGCAAGGGGAAGCTGATGGAGATAATCCGAGAATAAGTTGAATGCGAGTGCAGATACAAGATGAGGCGCAGGGATAGATGGCTGCATGAAAAAGATGGATGAGCGAATATATTCCCATGTATCATGGTGTGACTGTGAGATTACGATCATCACAAGCAATAGACTGCCAAGGTCAGCAGGAAATATAAATCATCCCATTTTTTCTTCTCTCTATGTTGAAGGAAATATTTAATGCATACCTATTGCCTTTTTTATTTAACAGTTTGCAAAAATGTTCTCATTTTGCTTCACAAGGGTGACTAAAAACTCAAGATACCGAATCAGTTGCATGATCCAAGGAGAAACATCAAAGTTTGCGTGAAAGATGATGGATCCCTTTAACGATTTCACGCCAGTCACTTTTGGGTCTTCATAGTTTACATCACTGATACCTTTGGAAGAGGAAATGGTCTCTGCATGGTAATTTGTAAATGATTCACAAAATACTCCTCTGTTCCTGGTGTGATCATTTGCATGGCCGCCCAATGTTATCTGTACTTTTGTGTTTGCGAACAAGATTGCATCCGCTGCACGGTGAACAGAACTTGCAGTCTTCACCGAGCTCGACTATAATCTTGTCATACGTTCGCTGATCAACTGGATTCTTTAATGATATTATCTGATAGTCTGACAGCGCGACCATCGTGAGCGACAAAAAAGTCTGAGTCTGACAAGGCACAATATTAATCAGAATGCAGTGTTTCAACTAGTGGGCCTGCTTAGAATATATTCTTGAAAAAAAATATTTTGGGTTGACTTCCCCTTTAAATGACGGACTGAAGAATGACGGACTGAAGAATAACGGGCCCAGGCCGCTGACAGATGACGAATTACGGACCAGCAAAATTTTGAAAAATGCCCACCGTTAGTCTATTCTTTGTTTTTAATTTCTCCTGCAGACACCACCTTGAACGTGGTGGTCCTTTCCATGCGATACATCAGCGTGTCCGCCATATTGGATGTGGATCGTATTAGCCATAAAATTAGAATGACAGAAAACAATCAAAAGTACTTGTTCAGTCTTAATCCCATGAGTTCTGGTTTGATATTTCTCCAAGGAGCGGATGAATGAGGTGTCTTTACAGATCACTTTACTTTGCAAAATCCAATGTGGCTGCGGTGTTGATATAGAATTCACCGCTCAAGGCAGGGTCTGTGTAATATGCGTACTATAAATGTTGTCTATGGTAATTCTTGCCAGTGGGCGTCGCACAAGGCACCATCCAAGACTACAGTATTGACTATGGGGGTCAGTGCCGCGTGAATCAAGTACAGTATAAAATAATCTAAAATATGGAGCAAACCAAATTAAGTACACTCTTTAGGATAATAATAATACTTATTTCATGTGCCCACTTTGACTGAAATCCGGCTACGTGTCTGATACAATACGACAGTAGGTACACTCGAGATGTATCTGACTAATAAGGTTGCTTCACTAGTAACTTTGTCATGCTTACTTAATTGAAATGTTTTCTTCTTAATACATCCCCATGTGAAAATTGCTGCATGTGTTTTAAATTTAAACCTTTAAAACTTTACTGTAACGTTATATTGGTGTCTACTGTCTAATAATGAAATACTAATAATTTCCCAAATTGTCCACATCCTGCAAAATTGTTTTCTCTAAAAATATGGATGCTAGCTTGCATTAAATATTTAATTTAGAGTTGATGTATTCTGTTCAACATTACACTATTGAATTTTCTATTGATAGTAAGTCCTTCAAACAGCGGTTAAACCCCCAGGGGAGTTTTTAAACTGTATGACCTGACCAAATACATAAAAAATAAATAAATATAAAAGCTCATAAAGTCAGCAAATTCCGGTCCCTGACGGTCCGAAGCATCTGTGTTTCTGCCTGACCCGGCACTTTGGAAAAAAAGGTAAGGAGGCGCTTTGTTTTATCAATAAGACCTTGTTTTCACGGCTGGTCACCACCCCGGCGAACCAATCAATGGGTGCACGCTCCGCTATCGCTAGTGGAGAAATGAAAAATAAACCCCAGATAATCCTTCAGTTAAAAGGTTACTCGGGGCGATAAAAGCTATTTTGTTAATTTATTTACTCTCTGCGCCAGAGAGATAAAGAAAAGGAACAATTAGGGGAATTCTAGGTGAGAGATTTTCAAAGGGCAATGACATTGGGTTAATATTTTATAAGGTCTGATTGGCGGAGACCTGCAGAGGCCTTTTGTTTACACACGGAATGATTCACTCGTTTGTTTGTCGGCCGAGCGAGCAGCGGAAATGGAATAAATATCTTCATGCCTACCTTTTAGGCACGTCAAACAAAAGCCCAGATAAAAGGTTAATGGCTCAATCAGAACCGCCGGAAAATAATATTACCATCTCTGTTGACATAATCGGGTTGGATTCCGAAAGACAGGAGGGAGGCAGATGTGTGTAACAAAATCCACTAAAGGCGGCATGCTCACTTGGGCTCAACATTATCGATTGATTTATAACCGATGGTAATCACTGCATTAGCGGCGCGCTGCGTAATGAGATCCCAGTCGCCGTTTCCGTCCCCTTTTGCGATACTCTACGCCTATCACTTCCTGTAAACTGGGGTGAGAACGTGAATGCAATTATCGGGGCTTTTATTGCGTCGGGGCGTTGAAATTGGACTCGTGTTGGGCCCCGCGTAATCCAATTGCTCGGTGCGGCGTAGTGTGTTGGGGAGTATCTGGTTTCTGGCGACTCTGCTGGGTCAACACAAGGCCGCGCCATTAAAGCGGGTCCGGTTCAGGGAAAGTTCATCATTATTTTCTTTGGGCGACGGCAGCAAAACAAAGAAATAGATACATCACATATTTGCTGCCGGGGCTTATTTGGGTTACTTAATTGAAGCCAGCAGAGATGTGAGGCCCTCAAATATCCTTTAGCAGCTCAAATGTAAATAAAGCCTCAATTTGATTTGTTTTACTAGTGACCTCCCCATTTTAAATATTGTCTCTATTTCCGCACACAATTCATACCTGATTTCGCTTATTTCCTGATCGGTCCTGCAACGTATGTTCCATACAACTTTATGTGCTACAGTGGCACAACAAAGCTCAATAGAAAGTGAGCATGAAGGATCGTTAAGGCGTTGTTCTCCAAGTGCCCACTTCAAAGTGCAAACGTACTACCGAGACTACTGTGCACGACTAGCGTGATGCATATAAAAAGAATAAAAGGCTTTGATTGGCCATGATTAAAGTTGATTGTGACCACTCCCACAGTGGCACAGCCCTCCCACACACAGATCTGCTGACTTGTGCTTATCCACAAAATTACCACCATCTGGTCTCTGGACTACACATAGATATACCCCACACGCCGCACAGATTTGACACTTTCATGAAAATTGAGCCCTAAATATGGTAGCCTAGACTCTAACAATAGGGATGTCACAATATCGGCAATATCGTGATATAGCGATATTAAAATTGCCACAATATATCGTCGTAGTCATGCCACGATATTAACAGCAGCAAATCTGTTTAAGAGCCCAAATTGACCCGATTCAAATGTGTGCGTGCATTAGCAAGTAAGTGCATGAATATTAGGTTTTTGGTCATTGTAGGTCATCTGTTTCTTTGTGAATGCTGTTATTATGTAAAAAAACTGAATATTGTGATTTTTTAAATCTTTTTTTTAACAATATCGTGAGCCTTTATAAAGTATCATGAGCTTTTAATATATTGCCAACCTCCCCACAATATTGTGATAGTTATCGTATCACCAGGTTCATATCGTGATACTATCGTATCATGACATTTCCTTCTAACAATAATCTCTCACTGGCAGCTTTTGCTCAATTCTTCTTTATATGACAATCTAGAGACTGGGGCAACATTTTTAAGTGTGTGTTTTTATTTATTCAAAATGTTTTGTTAGTTGATCAACTTCCACATTTGTCTTGTTCGTATGACGATAAACGGTTCGATTTATGTCAATCAGGGCGTCCTACAGCTTAAGGCAAGTTAAATCCATTTGAAATAAAATTCAAGACATACTTCCCAATGTCCCATGTTGTCCAAGGTTAATAAATGATGTGCATTTGCTCTAAAGAGTCCTAACTAAAAACACATATTGTGATTGCGTGACGTTACCACAAGAGTCATTCAGGAAATAATTTTTTTAAGAATGTTTTGAGATTTGAGACTATTTACAAAAATAAAGTCATACTCATCACATGCTAACATTTTTAAAGATTTTTAAAGCTTGATTTAAGACATTCTAATGCCAACAGTAGCCTTGTTTCTAGAGTCATGGTTTCAATGCCTTAAACCTTTCAATGGCCACTGTGTCCGTTTGGGTTAGGGTTAAAATATCGACATCTGCTTGGAAGTGAACACTTCAGCTCATTAAATCTTACACTTGGCGTAAATATGTTATGCACAAAAATAATACTCAAATACTTTTTTTTTGGGGGGGGGGGGGGGGCGGTTGCACTTTAAATAGGGATCCCAGCTAGATGCAATTTTTTCTAAAACCACCCCTCGCTTACAACATATCTGGTTAGTTTTTCAAAGGTTGGAATGTTTTTTTGTCATATTGTGGTTTATGAATGACTACTGAACACAATCAGGTAAATTGTTGAAGAAAAAAAAGGAAAATAAGACCTTAAATCACTACAGAGTCTTTTGGGGGGAACACTTTGGTACTGATGTAATTTTTACATGCAAACCTATTATATAAGTGCCAATGTTAAGCTCACACAAGTCTCAGTTTAACATATAAAAAATTATTTGAACCTCCCTAACGAAGTGTGGACACCTTTCACTTACTTCAAAACAATTTTCACGGGCGAGATGATCGGACACATTGTGTACCACACCAATTTCTATTCTGCCCAAGAATTGGGAGATCCTGGCTATGCTACTATCCATGGGAGTTTTTGGATTTCCTGCCATTTAAGACTACTGGGCCATGGAGTGTTTTAATCCTGACGCAGTGTTCATAGTATAAATATTTTATTGCAAATTTTCTTGCCTATTTATTGTTTGTAGCCTACTGAGCATGCTTGATGTGAACATTTCTTTGGAAATTGCCCAAAAATATTCCAAAAACAAGATTCCACGACTCAAATAATTTGTATCCAAAACACCTTTTGAGTGAGTTTGGCCAGCAATGCCATTTGGCACAGGTGTATAAAAATTACAATTTTAGGTATTCTTTTTTAAATTCACATTTTTTTGTTATTTGTGTACCTAATAACCAGGAAATGCAAGGAATATTTTTTTCAATGAGAATTTCTTAGAATTTCTAATTAAAGCGTGGGACCCTGTATTTGTCATGAATCCGAAAACCAAAGACTCTTTTTGTGTAACATAAAAAACACAATTTGCAGATGCTGGTTATTGGACAGCGACAGTAAACACTTTTCATTTATGAGCTAGTGAAATTACATATGCAAGCCTGTCTTCTTGATGGTAAATGGTGTGCTCTTATATAGCGCTCTAGCTATACCATATGGTGCCCAAAAGCGCTTTAGGTTAACCTAATTAATTTAACTGGACTCTTGTTGATATAAAAACAGAAACTTCTTCATTTAGACTAAGCAACATATCTGTGAACAACAAAAAAAATGTGTATATGTATTTCCGTGTTTGTTTGTTTTCCAAAACTCTTTTCTCCAGTGTCGCAATTAACTGATGAAATTGTCTAGAATTCTGTTAATCGGAAAAGCAAAGAAAAACATTTTTGTTATGTAGTCCATCATGTAGAAACAAAGATGTGGTTATAAAAATCATGCATGCATTCAGTTGTTCTGCAATAATGGCCTAGTTTGGGGCCTTTTTCTGTGCCAGGCTATTTAGGGAAATCAGCATCTGCTGCTTGATAAATAGCTTGGCACTTTTATTGTTGGAGGGCAGGTTGAGTTCCTCTGCGGACACACTGTGTCAGTTAGCTTGACCGTCGCAGATGTGCACATGCTATGTTTCATTATGTTACAAGTGTGCGACTTTCACGAGCAGCTTGTATGCATACAAGCTGACAAACCACTTTTACCTCACTATTTTTTTCATACTAGAATCCACAGCCTTTAACATCACTTTTTTTGTCCATTTGAGAAGCTCTTTTTTGCTTTTTGTATTGTTGGCAAAAAGCCTTTTAGCCATCACGTAGCCTCCATTGAGGTCTTTCATAAATAATTCAGCCAGAGTACGAATGAAAGTGATGACAGCAAAACTGTCCGCGATCGCTCCCTCTCCTCCGATCAAAGAGGCATATAGAAATAGGAATTACATGTCCAGACATTCCCAGGTTGAGCGGGCACTTGTTCTCCCCCCTCCCTCGCTGCCCTCCTCTCACTTTCACTCCCTCGCCACTTCGCTCGCTTGTATATTTTTTCCCGGCCCCCTTCAAAGGGTTCGATGAGGGTCGGCTTTTAGTCCTCTCGAGCCACGCCGTGAGAGTCAGCACATTCAGACAGACAGAGCGAGCGAGCGCACTCTATTAGCAAGCAGCGAGGTAAGTAAACCTCACAAGACACGGCTGAATAAGCTCCACTATTAAGGCCGTTTGCTGCGGATGCTGCCTGTGGGAAATGCAATGAGTTGGGCTGTAACGCAAACGACCGCAGTGGCTGATGAGGGTGCTGGATTCAGCCACAAGTGTTTAATAGAATATTAAAAAAAAAAATAGTACATCGTCATTTAAACGGATTTGATGGAAAAGGCCGATTCCTGTCCAGGGATTTTTTTTGTGCACAACACGGATTGCAGTAGTTGCAGCAAGAAGGAGTTCAAGTACAAATGGGATTCCAATGATTAGTTTTGTAAAAAGTAAATGAAAAGGCCTGAGTAAAGATGAAGAAAACTCAATATTTGCATGAGCTGGGTCCGCCCACTGGCCATTTGACTCAGTGTGTGCGCGACGTCACTGGCCCAGCCGCGTCGTCTTTAGACTCTGAAAATGGCGATGACAAGCTCTTGGTAAGAATTTTTATTGTTCAATTAAAGAAGAAATGAATTAGAAGAAAAACCACCGCAAGCACACTTCACAGCTGACAAGTCAGAGACGTGGCTCAATGACGTCATATCCGCCTTCTTCACGATTTCGCCCCGCCCTGAAAATTTTCAAAGCCTAATGATAAATACTCGGTTAATGTGTATCAATTCGAGAAACCATCCCGTATGACTTGGATATTTTATCGCTTGATACAACATATTGAAATTTGTAGAAATCGTGTCCCATACACTTTAAAGGTACAGGTTCCTTGTGAATGTCTCACCCTTTTGGGTCACCACATGCTGTCAAAGATACTTCATTATGCCTTTATGTTATGCAAGTGTTCTGAAAAGTGTTTTATTTTAATCAAATACTGTTAAAAAAAAAAGACTAACTTGCTTCGAAAACGGCATGTGTTTAACTCAAATATAACACTTTTTTTTTCGAGAAACAGCTTGCAACATGCAGTGGATCCCAGATTCCGTACTTGCGATTCAGCACTCGTGGATTCCCCTTATTGCCCCCCACCTCCCATGGAAAATGGCCATTTTATTTATTTATTTATTTGAATATTTTATTTTTGTGTTTCAATGCATTTCAATGGCCATCAGTAAAACGCAGACTTTGGCTATTCGTGGGCTGGCCCGGTCTCCTCGGGTGTCTACTGTAATTGCAACGTACACACCAACAGAATAAATACATTGCAAAACAAAACTGCTAGTGTAAAAATGAATGGCAGCTGCACTGAAAAGCAACAAGCACTGTTCAACACATTTTACTAATTTTTTTTAATCAGAGATGCAAGTAAATGTTTCTAGATGATTTTTTTTTGCGCTGATTCGGATTCTGCCCTTTTTTTTCTCTAGAACATCAGATTTTCATAATAATATTAATAATATTGGAACAATAATAATATGTAATGCAGTAATATATTTAGTAACATTTATGAATTAAGGGTCGGATGCAGAAATAGTTTTTTTTTTTTTTTCTGAAACGTCATTGCTATAAATTACAATGCATAGTAAAATCCATAATTGCACAAGCTTTTGTCGGTCAAACTTAAAAAAATGAAAATATTTCAAAAATCTAATGTGCCAGAAATCCAAAATACGTTTCGGGACACATAAAGCCATCTCTGATTAACATTTGTTGTTTACCATTGTTATTTACACGGCAAACTGGTAGGAAAAAAAATTAAGAACAAACAGAATAAAATTGAGCTATTTACAATAGCACGATTTTGTCTGCACAACACATGAACAAGTGCAAATTAGTTCAATGTGGAAAAAGGTGTTTTTCCATCTACAGAATGTCACTTGAAAGGTGACACAGATCACAGTTTGGGCTCATAACAAGGAATAAAAACTACTATCAGCAGATTACATGGTAAAACAAAAACTGAATATTAACACCTAATAAACCAGACCATTGAGGAACCACAACAAACCACAATGTGGTTGTTCGCATGTGGAGCGGAGCAAGCGATGGGGCTCCCAAAACTCCGCTTGCGGGTCGGTGGCCACCCAAGGAATTCATCATCCATTTTGCAGAGCATAATTTGCAGTCATCTAAAACTGTTGTCATCTGTATCCTAAAGTATCGCCACACACACAGCTGGCATCGGCGAATGATGTGGAATGGTTGTATACAGCATCGGTGAAAATTTAATTTGAAAAAAGTACCGATACCGTACAGAGATACAGTATAGTGGTATACAAGTACTGGCATTGACATCGGTGCCTCCCAAGGACTTACGGCACCACGACACCATGGCAAAACAAACTAATAAAACATTAGTACGTTTTATTAAGATACAGCAAAGTGTGAAGCATCATTGTTGTTTCGGTTATAGTGTTATAAAAAAAATAGCAAACAGTGTTGCATGCAATTGAAAACCTCCTCCATTGCATCATTCCATACCACAAGACACAAGTCTGAGCTAAGAGTCAAATATTTTGTTAGACCACCCTTCCTGTCTTCCTATCTTCTAATTTTCTCGTTAGCAGAAGAACAAACATTTACATCCCATTGGAGAATGTAATTGTGGTTTCTAGTGGAACTCAATACATCACATTTGACTGTTGCAGTCTTATTAACAGAAAAATAATTCATTTGAATGGAGGGTGCTGCGAAGGGGGAGGACAGTGTCGGCCAACACCATTCGAAAATTTGATTTCTTGCCTTGTTTTGTCTTTCTAATAGGAATGCCATGTTGTTCTGGTTTTGACTGATCTTTGAAAGATCTTAAACAAGAGCTTCGGCTCATTTTGGATAGGATTTAGTAGCCTGATAACGCTCAGACTATTGTATGGCCAATAATTTATGACGCCAATATGTCACTGGTGTCAAGTCGGGCATAATTCATCTTCAGTAGAGACACCAGAGTATACCTTTATGGACTCTTTGCCCCCTTATAATATGTTTTTGTCACCCTGTAGGCTTCTCTTTGTAAGTATAAGGCAGCAAAGTAGGTATTGATTGCAACTTGGAGCTGTATTAACACGGCAATGAGTGAGACGTGTGGAAAGTCAGTGTGGTATCTTCTTCCAAGGCCTTTTTTCCCCCTCTCCTCAGTCAGGTGACTGGGTCATTTATCACGGCTGGATCTGTGCCCCTCGCTCGCTGTAATAAAACTCCCCCCCATCGGAGTGGTCCAACAGGTCTGAATCACTCTGTCACACCACCTTCCAGCGATGGCATGCATTAAATCAAGCAAGCGGAACATTTCCTAAGGCAGCCATTGCCTTTTAATTTCCTGAAGAAGCTTAAAATATCATTCATTACTGCAACTACACATATTTGGTTTTTAAAAGTCTCATAAATCAATAGTGGCCTGACTGCAATAATTATAACAAGTTAATGTGTAATTTCCAGACTGACGTGGGCTGAGGATTTTAGCATATGCAAACGAGGCAATTCAAATAGTGCGGGGGATATTAATGCGCAGAAACAGGTAACGAGGTATGGGCTATGAATTATGCATCAAAAAGTGGTTGATCTTCAATAAAAGGAAATGAATTCAGCGTGTAATCTAATTAGTTATGGAAGTCTATTATGTTGAGCTGCAGAAAGCAACTGTCCTTGAAAGGGAATTTATTTACAGTGCGTGTTAGCTCGTTGTGGAACGCTCCAAATGTTAACACCAGCCGTCGCTGTACCCCCCCCTCACCACACCACCACCGCCGCCGTCCCCCTCGCTGCCACCCCCGCTCTCTCTCATCCGTCTGCCTCTTGTGTTTCCTTTCAGCTCCAGACCTGGTCGGCCCCCGAAGAGGACCCAGAGTGTGACATCGCCTGAGAACCCTCACATCATGCCCCACACGGTCCCCGGTCTCATGTCCCCTGGCATGATCCCACCCACAGGTAGGATTCCCAGTTGGGCTTGGACAAGCAAAATATTCCATTTACATAAATTATATTTGGAATAATTCGTTCTAGAGTCCAAACTGTCACATTGTAAAACCCTTCTTGAACACTCTTTACTTGAATAATCCAATGAGGAGGAGTCATTTCATTTTTTAACATGAACTGTCACACAAGTATAAAATGAAATCAACCCCTAATGTAACACATGCCCTTTATTCACAAGTGGCACATATTGAAGCTAGCCAGTCACAGCTAGCATGACAGACTAGCATAGCAGTTTACATATTCTCTTTGTGTTCCATCCTGTCAAAGAGCGCAAACAGATGGACTGAAATGCACCACACCACTCACTGTGATTGTGCAATTTGAGATTTGACCAAAACAATGCCTCTGCATTTGCAAGCTCCCACAGTGTACCCCAAGACCTAAATTCTGTGAAGAGATGAAAAAGGATTACCGTATTTTTCGGACTATAAGCCGCAACTTTTTGCCTCGGTTTTGAACCATGCGGGTTCTATAAAAGTGTGGCTATTCTGAGGATCTTTCTTCCACCGCTAGGGGCGGAATTACAATCAAAACCGAGGAAAAATCAATGCAAAGAAAAATATGCTACTTTTCTTTAGCAGATACAACACACACGACAAATTACAAACAGTTAATTATTTTCAAATCCTCACCCTTTCATCATGGAACCCACACGAAGAAGTTCGTATGATGCAAGTTTTAAGTTGAAGGCCATCGATCTTCCTAAGGAAAGTACGCTGCTGCATGCAAGCTTAGCGTCACTGAATCTATGATGAAACGTTGGAGGCGGCAGCGGGAAGTGAAATGAAGATAAGTACTGGTTATTTTCTCTTGGTTCTGTTCCGTTTTAATCAACAAAGTTGCTGGACGGTTAGGAAAGAATCTGTTCAGGTACATGCATGTACATTTACAGTTCAAAAGTGTACTGTAAATGCAGTAAATATCAAATTTTATCAACATAGATATGTCCGGATTATAACCCGTTGCGGTTTATATATCGCTTTTTCATTCTTTAAAAAAAAAATAGAGTGGATGCGACTTACATAAAGGTGCGGCTTATAGTCCAGAAAATACAGTAACTCCCCTGATTATCTTTTTGTTGTTTGCAAACAATTATTCCAAAAGAGGGAGCAGCCTCAACAAGGATGTGAAGAGAAAAAGGATGTGAGTAGAAAAAAAAAACTCTAGTAGTAAGCGTTTTCACTTATCAAATGTTGTTGTTTTTTATTTAAATAAATTATACTTCTTATGATAACTAAGAATCTTAAGAATAAATTGCCATGCATGAAGCATGAAACTCTCTACCTTTTGATCCCACAAATGACAGGATGTGGAAATTAACCAGTCAGTAGCGAAGCGCAAAAGGCCAACAGAAATTGACATCTCCACTCAGAGCTCCTTGTCAAACACTATAGATCAGGGGTGGGCAATTCCGGTCCTCAAGGTCCGGTGTCCTGCATGTTTTATACAGTGTGTCAGCCTGCTGCAACCCACCTGATCCATATGATCAGGTTCGTTATCCAGCTTCTGCAGACCTTGCTAATTATATGATCATTTGAGTCAGGTGTGTTGCAGCAGGGCGAGATGAAAAACAGGCAGGACACCGGCCCTCGAGGACTGGAATTGCCCACCCCTGCTATAGATGGACTAACACCACTCACATTTTACAGTTTGACCGGAATATTGGATACGCCTCTTAAATTGTGTGCTACTTCAGCATACATCTCATTTGGCTTTTTATTTGGCTTCTCATGAAACTTCATCCAAAAGAGGAAGCATCCTCAATAGGTTGTAATGATAGAAGAAGGCAGACTAATAAAGTAGTAAGCATCTTCAATTAGCTAATTGTTGGACTTCTGTAACAGTTAAGAATGATAGAAACTAATTAGCACACGTCTATAAAACACTCTAACTTCTGATCACAAGGGTTGAGCATATGGGAGCGTATTAGCTGTTATAAGAGTATAACAGGTAGCCAGTCTGTGGCTAGCTTGAAGCTAACATGGCAGTCTACTACTTCACCAGGTGTTCATTTTTGTCAAGTGGCACAAACAGCTGGACTTCACTCACTTCACCTCTGCCTAACACCTAAGTCCGGTCCTCAAGGGCACCTATCCTGCATGTTTTCCATCCCTCCCCGCTAAAACACACCTGATTGAAACGATCAGCTCATCAGCTAGCTTTTCAGAAGCCTGATAACGGTACAGATCATTTTAAACAGGTGTGTTGCAGCAGGGAGGGATGGAAAACATGCAGGATAGGTGCCCTTGAGACCGGACTTGGTGACCCCTGGCCTAACATGACGGTGTTAGCTGAATGTTCTCAAAATGCTGTGGCAAAACACACGCACAAAGTAATCCTTGGATGATGGCTAACATGAGTTCTATGGAGTTTTGCAGTGATATGATGAACTGACATATGATGACGGTTTGAACGCCCAAATTTTGGAGAACTAGCCTACAGGACGTATTTCTCTCAAATGTGGGTCAAATTCCAGATACGTACATCCTTCGGGGTGTTGGAACTTGGAGGTACCACTGTATTCCCTGCTCAAGGGCTCCCTGCAGCTCATCCTCGAAATGGCAACGGGTCCGAAGTGACACATGAAGCCCCCTGCCACCAGACACCCGCCGCTCACTCGTTCACCAAAAACAGATCGTCTGCGTAAGCCCCTGTGGAAAAAAACAACAACAAAGGGAAGGTTGAATAAATTGGAGTGGAGATCTTTTCTCTCAGATTATTCCGGTAGATGTTGCATTTGTTGCCTGGAGTGCATTCTAATTAGCGCGATTAAATCCACTCCACTGCAATATGTACATAGGCGCTGGTTGACGCTAAAACAAGCTTATCGCCACAAGAATCAACAGCAAGCGTTCAGGCCCTGACGCCCCCTCAGGCCGAATCTTATTGCGACGAACGCTTTTGTTCTATTTGTAGCGGGCTTCTTCACTACTTTGATGTTGGTGACTTTAAGTGCTCCCATTTGCATATTGTTGTGCTCTCCTTCTTGACACGTCTAACGATGTTATACCGTTTTCAGCATTCACTTAGTGTAAATGATATTTATTGAAGTTCTCCATGTACAATACACATAAAACAACACTGCTAGTTTCTACGACGATGTCAGTTAGCTCCTGGGGTCTCCCTACATTTTTAAGTGTAATGCCAAAACACCCAATTCCGTTACAGGAAAAACGAATCCACAGTACAGCTGTAAACCACTGTAAAAAAATTCCCAAAACAAAACATTTCCTCAGCTTTTATAACAAGTCTCTTAGTGTCGCTATCATACCTGTCAACCCCGGTGTACTAAATCTAAAGAAATTGTAATATGCCCTCACACATCTATATGTGATCTTACACATTACATATTATTTTCGAATGTCTGCTGTCACATGAACAGAAATCAGACTGATAGAATGTTCACTGAAATTTTTTTAAATGTCCAGACTGGATCGGGTCCTTCGCGCCTGCTGATGATGTCACACTTTATGTTTCTGTAATATATTTATTTGCCTCTTTGTTTGTCAGCCCCCTGGCTGTTGTGTTTTTATCTTCGGAGTTACTAAATACAAAATAAAATAAAGTACATAACTGCTACTTTTGCGAGGCAGCCCGTACATCACTTTCGTTTGCGTTTCTCCTGCCAAACTGGAAACAATTTTCTGGTTGACTCGGGCTGCAAGATTGTATGAACTGTGCATAATGTGAAGTAAAACGGAGAAGATCATATGATTGGTATGATGTCTCCAGCTGACTCTTGCCACGTGGCAAGGTATGGATGCGGATGCTCTTGTCAGAGAACACAGGCCCGTATTCCACTTGACATGTCTATTTATTGTGGTCTGCAATAACACAGACAAAGAATAACCTAGCAACATCATCCAATGCTCATCCATTAGTTAACAATATGCCTAAACATTACAATTCACCGTATTAAGCAATTAAACCGCCAAACAACACATACAATACACATTCACATGTTTCATCACTAGAATAGTTAGCATACTAGCCGAAATAACTAACTAGTGTTCATCAACGTGACATCACTCACGAGAACATATCTAGGCTATTATGTACAGCAATTACCTGACATGACCTTAAATGATTAAACTCACCTTTTAACATTTACACACAACAACAAACGTGGTGAAACACGGGCAATCTGCAACTACTGAGTTTGCTGGCACGGACAAGCTACGAGCTGTGTCGAAAGAGGAAAAAGAAAAAAAAAAAATCACTCGCTATCAACACTTAGCGCTCAAGGAGCGTTCCATACCTATTCACAGTGTGGGACATGACAGCACTATGTCGAAACTCAATGAATTTATCAAATGACAACAATTACTAATAATAAAACAACGTGAGCTTTCTAACATGAAGTATTTCTTAAAGCGTGTTTTACTCCGAATAACTTTTCACCACAATCCAATTCTGAAAGCCACGAAACAGTGACATGAGGTCTTCAGTCGGCACGTAGACGACCGAAGGACGATCCTCGCAAAAGTAGTGGTAATGTTCGTTATTTTATTTTATATTTAGCAAACACAACAGCCAGGGGGTGGCAAACATAGATGCAAAGAAATATATTACAGAAATAGTGTAACGAATTGGGTTATCTGTGTTGTGGTCGAATATGTGTTTTGCCGGGTTGTGTTGTTTCCGAGGTTAGTGAATGCATCGCGCGGCTCGCTGGATGGGAGGGGATGGAAGCGAGAGGAGCGGAGGTGGAGAGCAGTTGCACTTTTTCGACTGAACGGTTGTCGTACTGTACTGGCATTGGCTGCGGCCCACAGTAGCCGGTTGGACTAATAAAAACGTGATAATTAAAGTACGTCTGTGTTGGAAGACGCTACAATATATTTTAAAGCGTGACGTCATCGGCAGGCACGAAGCACCCCATCACATCTGCTACACACACCGTCTTGCTGCGGTCTGCGCGCCGGTTCTAATAATAAAGGAAAATCATCCCAGGGGCCGTAGAAAACCTTCTCGCGAGCCGGATGTGGCCCGCGGGCCTTGACTTTGACCTTTGTGGCCTAGATAGACCAATCCGACTTTGGCCAACAGTGACAAGAGCTTACTCCCTGTGGCGTCGGGCCGGCTGTCGGCACGTCACACTGGAAAAATACACCGCAACGACAGACAGACAGTGACGCTGACCATTAAAGTACCTTCTGCTCATGCGTGCGATGTAATACCGTTTCATACCATCGGCGGCGGTAGTCACTATTTAAACCCTCACGTTCTTGACACAGTATTGTCGAATACTAAAATTGTCAACCCTCGCTCTTGAACTTGTAAGAAGATTAAGGCAGTGAATGCGTGCTCACAGTTTATCCGCATTCGTCACTTCCCGTTGGTGCTCCAAGCGCTGATTTGCTAGCTAACAGCCAATCAGAGTGACCAAATGTCACAACTATTCTACATGCATAAACACCCCCCAGATGCTTACAGACGGGCTACGACACTACGACGGTAGTCACTACACCAAACAGACGGTGCAGTAAGACGCCACGACGCTTCACAACCTCCAACGTCGGTTTGGTCTATCTAGGCCTTAAGAATGAAATGACCTGGATGGCCGAAGATATCCACCAGCAATACTTTTAGTGGTTCACTGAGCTGTCACATAACATGTCGTGCTTCTTTTTTCACAAAAATTTTGGTCAAGTTGAAAATTGTAGGACCTCAGAAGCATTCAACTTTTATGTTTTTTTTTGGTACTTTTTGGCTAACTGTGTATATGCTTTTAGGGCTATATTTGCCCGTTCGCGCTTCGCGTTTCATATTTTTATACGTCACAATGTTCCCGTATGCATATTTAGCCGACCACGTGGTCCCAGTCCATCCCTCGTAGCCAACAGCCAGTCTAAAATACAGGAATGGTCGACTCACAGCCCCTCTTTTAGCAGCTCAATAAAATATTGTATGTTTTAACTTAATCCAAACTTCAAGTGTAGTTGTGAAGTGAAGTTGTTCAAAGTGAACAATACTTACTATAGCCTCTGTCGTGCGTAAGAGGAAATGTGCGTAAGTCGGCGGGAGAATGTATGGACGAACAGATTTGACAAGGGGCGGCCACATCAAGTTTATACTTCTTCGTGTGACAAGAAGCAAGTGGACGGGAGAATCCGCACAATCAGAAAAGTGTGTAACTATGTGTGTGTTTATGTGTGTTTTTTTTTTTTTTTTACTTCAGCACATGAGAGAATGCAGCCCAAAATGCCAGATGACATGAACAGACATTATAGTAAGTCGTGCAACCAAAACACTGAAGCATCTTCAATTAGCTAATTGTTCGATTTCTGTAACAGTTGTTAAATGATGCACACCTTTTGTAACATTTCCTTTAAGTACTGCAGAGATTAGCTATTTTGCTATGTTAGTAATGCCAAAATATTGTCTCACTTTGTCATATCTTCAAAATTCTATAGTCTTCCCTTTCTATTTGTTTTTTTAATCCTAGAAATATGTTTCTTTATTTTAGAAACAAATCATAAAGACATCACAAAATGTTGGAAGTACTTTTTATTAACTATCAAAGATCTTAAGAAATACTTTTATTTTTTCACTCATTGTCTGAGAAAGGTTATATGGTTCTTCTGGTGTCATTATTTTATATAAGCATATATTAATAGATCCTGTGTCACCACCCTGCATATTTCGCTATTTCTCTATTCATTCATTCATTCATTCATTCATTCATTCATTTTAAGCACAAACAACATTTTGGAGTTGCATGTTTTTGATTAGATATTTCAATTAAAAAAAGGTTGCATTTTTATCATTTCGGAGGAATTTGTTAGTACACTGGAGAAACCAACCAAACTTCCCAAATATGATACCTTGTATAACAAAGGGTTTCCGATTAAATTACAACACATTGTTGCTTTAACAGACTTACAGTTATCTTTTCTTTGCTGTAATTTTATACCAAAAGTGTATTTTGTCCTGGAGGCAAGAAAGAATTGTCTGTGAGATTTTTGAAACCTAATATGAAGCACATTCACCACAATCATTTGCTTTGAACACATTGGGCGAGGTCGGCGGCTATCTGTAGAAAGCAAAACTTAAAGGCCAAGATGAGTGCGGAGGAGGACAATGATGAGAAAGAGTCGTGTTATTTAGTGGAACAGAGAAGCAACAGAGAAGGCTTTTGATAGCATCCCCTTTCAAGCGCAGAGGGACGCTCTGATCTTGACATTTAGTCGGGGTATTCAGAGGCCACTGATAAAGTAATTGAGGTTTTTGCACTTCTCAAAACAGTTACGCAGCCCTCGCTAACTGTGCTCAGATGCAACTTTTCCTATCCGTCGCTTGCTGCTTTCATAATTGAACCATTTTGATGATAGCATTAGGCGTTAAATGTCAGGGGAAGTTACCGATTTTGGCAGTCACCTAATTAGATATAATTGACCACACATAAGTTAGTATCTAAGCAGGCGGCTAATTGATGTCCTTGTCACGTCCAGAGAGCGCTGATGGATGGTAAAATGGCGGCGCTGAGAAAGTGTCTCAAATAGTTATCATGTCACGTCATATTACTTCATTTTTCACTTGAGCTCGCAATCCCGTGCCTATTTGCGACACACTCACACGCACACACACACACACACACACACACATTACATTTATATACATTTATTTTCATTTATATATAATATATATTATATATATATATATATATATATATATATATATATATATATATATATATATATATATATATATATATATATATATATATATATATATCAACTGGTTCGCACATCCGCCTCACAGGTCAGAGGTCATGGGTTCGATCCCGGCTCCGGCCTCCCTGTGTGGAGTTTGCATGTTCTCCCCGTGCCTGCGTGGGTTTTCTCCGGGTACTCCAGTTTCCTCCCACATTCCAAAAACAAACATGCATGGTAAATTGATTGGACACTCTAAATTGACCCTAGGTGTGATTGTGAGTGCAGTTGTTTGTTTGCCTCTGTGTGCGCTGCGATTGGCTGGCAACCAATTCAGGGTGTCCCCCCGCCTACATGGACAAGCTGCCCAGAACTGATGATTGTATGATTCCTGAACTTCAGAGATAGAAAAGAAAAGAGACGAGCAAATTCAATCGACTTGTGTGAGCCTTTATTTACATTGGATACCTTCTTGAAAGATAAAACAAATCCGCATTGAGTAAGTAGTTGTTTTATAAATAACTAATTGCGCTATGGCCTTGAGACCTGCAAAACATTCCAATAAATGATGACCTTCTGACGTGATCTCTCAAGCCTGGTCAATTGGCTGCTCTGAGCTCCGACAATATTACACAATGCAGCTGGCCGGCAAAATCAAAAATAAATAAGGTCAGGGAGAGCCTTCTTATACAACATCTCCTAATTCTGCTTTTGTGATATTGTGGAGTTGAAGAGTGTGGCTGAAAATAGTGTTAAATAAATGCTCTGAAATTCAGGAATGTATTTTTGTATATTGTTTGATGTTTTTGTTGCTTGCGTGTTATTGGCATTATTTTCTTAAGCAGTGTTGTATAAAGTGCACTTCTGGACGGCACAATATATTCTGTCAATTGTAAATGGTCTCTATAACCTTAATATCTCAAATGTTCTTAGAACGTTTTAATTTAGTCCTATAAAGCCTGTTCAAGCAGCATTTTATTTACATTTTTGAAACATCACCATGGTACCATGGTAACTAATGGCCAGTCACACCTAAATCACCATCGCTCAAATTTGTCCAATGCATTTTAGTTTCTCCCAAACAAGCCACAATCCACTGTGGTGTTTATGACTCATTCATCTGCAAATGTTGTATTTTTGCTGCCGCTAAATGAACAAATCGTGTCGGATTAAAATCAACGCCTACACTTTTTTGCAGGTTTCCTCTCACACGCTAACAAGAGCAGCAATGTGCGTGTTGGAACACATTGTTAACATATGTATGTGTGCCCTTGACACCGCTTCCATTTAGAAAAGAGGACATCTTAATATGCTTAGCTTCCCATTTAAGGAAATACTCTCATATGTACATAGGTGTGGGTGTGGGTGTGTGTGTGTGTGAGAAAGCACACGTGTAAGTCTATGCACGTGCCCGAGGGAGTTTTTCAGGTGGCTGATGCATTACAGACAGATTGCCCCTCACCCCCAACCCAACATTCCCGACCCTCCAAATGGGATCATTTGCCATGGACTGACACCACACATAAATGAGATCTACTTTAAAGTGGAGAGAGGACCTTCACTCACACTATGGCCACGACTTGAGCAGCAGAAGCTTCAGTGTAATTCGTTTATGTGCCAGAGGAACTGAGTTTGCCATTAGAGAAATGAATGCCACCCTACAGTATACATCCTACCTGCAAACATCCACTACTTCACTGATAAAATAACATGACAGTGAAACCCCGAAGACATTGTTTTTCTCCACTGGAAGTTAAAATAATTGGTACCAGAGTCAAACTGTGGCTATCATTAAACGTAGAGACATAAAGTAACTTAAGTTACATTTTTAATGAAGTTGTTAACTGTTTTGCAACTGTAACAATAAGCTAATCACTGTTAATTGTAAAAGAAAAAAGGCCTTGATAATATTGAGTCCCTTACACATCTCATTTTTGTAAAGGTGTCAAAAGAAAGATGTCCACGGATGGTAAAATTTAGTGTTCTAAATTGAAGCCCCAAAAATGAGTACTGCAGCATTTAAAGGTCATAAAAAAAATGCAGACATAAACTCAACTTTCCTTTGCAAATCTTAGCAAAGTTCTTGACAAATTTGTAGTGACTAGACTTTCGATTCTGTCATTTAATACAGAGTCCATTTTACTCAGTCATTATGGTCAAATTTAATGAAGGAGAGGCCTTAAATTTGATGGAAGTTGCTTTAAAAAATTTTATGTGGCTTCTTTAAACCTGCAGATGCCCTGTCTTAAAACCTTTATGATTAGTACAGGCAATGTTTTAGGCAACAATTCAGTGTTCTTAACTGTCATACAAGTGTAAAAGTCTGTAAAGCAATAAACACTCAGCCCCGAATTTGATTACAAGATATAAGGTATCGCATAATAATTTGAATAATTTCAAGATTAAATTCAAGATTTTTTTTTTTTTTTTTACTAGTAACCTCTCACACAAGACTAAAAATAACCATGTTTGTTATCTACAGTATACCAGGAAGCTGGTGGATCTCCAGAGTGTTTCGTGTAGGAAATAATGTAAAA
Organism: Filicampus tigris; assembly: GCF_054856515.1. NCBI lineage: Eukaryota > Metazoa > Chordata > Actinopteri > Syngnathiformes > Syngnathidae > Filicampus > Filicampus tigris. The sequence goes on from NC_141230.1 coordinate 3,761,820, forward strand.
TAATGTATAAAAAAAAAAAAAGAAATGTTGTATGGGGTCAAACATTAACCTTCATAAAATTTAGCAACTGATTGATTGAAAAATAAAACAATAAGTTCTCAGGCTAAACTTTAATAACAGATGACAAAGGTATAATACAATGCTAACTCAGTTTTTGTTTCAGTATCTTATGGTGTATACTGTTTTATTGTATTAACCGTCTTTGTTATTGTATGACAAATTTTTACTCCATGGACAACACTTTGTATGTATGTTTTTTTTAAAGTGTTCTAAGTTCAGTTGAGTTGGGTAGAGTAATTTGCATCATAGATCTGTGTCACGTCATTTTATTTATGGTTTTGTTAATAATATGAATCATAGTCACACAATGTGGCGATGTCAAAAATTATAGCCAATCAAAATGCACAGAACCTTTCATACAGACAAAAAATTAATTTCCACGTTTGTAAGCAAGTGACAAGTGATTTGTTGGATGTGATGCAAATGCTCAACACAACCAATTGCTCCTCAATTTATGGCTACGTTCACACTGCAGGGCTTGATCCCCAATTAGGATTTTTTTGTTAAATATTTTTACGTAGTTGTTCACGTTACACAAACGGCTCAGCTTCAGAAATCAGGTCAGCTGTGACTGGTCGTTACCCGAGCCCTGAGCAGTTATGATGTCATTTTCAGTTGACAGACGTGACAAAATGGCCGCCCCCAGAGACGGCTAAAAATGAGTGGATTTACTCTTATTCCACAAATGTAATATTTATCAGAATGCCTTGTTTCAACTAGTGGGCTTGCATAGAACATATTCTTGAAAAAAATATGTTTGGGTTGACTTCCCCCTTTAACGGAACGTGTCCGTTAAGTGACACGTATACGCACAAAACACGATGTTGAGTGACATGCATTCGCACAAAACATAAAGTCACATCCCCATGAAAAATATCTGACACATCACATTGGGCCTAAAAATCAGAACACTCAACAGTGCAAGCTTGCTAATCGGCCGTCTTTTGTTTCACTTCACACTCATGCTGTCCATGTCTAATACAGCTGATGATGACACATAAACCCATGAGATATTACTTTGCCGCCATCTTGTTACATTGTGTCAAAGAGATAAGTTGACTTGAGTTATGGAGTTTCAATTGAACAAAACTAGTACTTTGCCACCATTTTGTGTCACCTTGGTGGGAAGGAACTATGCTGAAATGGGTTGAGGATTTTCCATCCATCCATCCATCCATTATCGATACCGCTTATCCTCACAAGGGTCGCGGGGCGCGCTGGAGCCTATCCCAGCTGTCTTCGGGCAGTAGGCGGGGGACACCCTGAATTGGTTGCCAGCCAATCGCAGGGCACACAGAGACAAACAAACATCCGCACTCACAATCACACCTAGGGGCAATTTAGAGAGTCCAATCAACTTACCATGCATGTTTTTGGAATGTGGGAGGAAACTAGAGTACCTGGAGAAAACCCACGCAGGCACGGGGAGAACATGCAAACTCCACACAGGGAGGCCAACCTTTTGATCAATTACTTGCAGATTTTTGGTATTTGCAGCGGAGCTTTGTCCCTATCCCCCGCAAATAGTGGGGGTTGACTTTTCAGCAGTCACACATGACTGCTGTTCAAAATCAAAGTTTTGTGCACTGTTAGAGGAATACACTTTGTGAAAATGGTGTTCGTTTTTTTTCGCCGGTGCGATTATCTTTTATTTCATCATCACATTTGGCTCATCTGCCCCGTGCGGTTGTACCATTGTCAGATATGCCTTCTTTATTTACAATTAGCAGGTTGGCGGCGACAAGAGCAGTTAGCCGTAATCCGCCACCGCTTCAAGCTGCTTTTAAAATAGATCCACCTCGTACTTCAGCGTTGTTTCTTTGTGCTGCTTGCTGCACCACCTCTCTCCTCCTCCTCTTAGTTGGCAGCTTGGCATAAGGTTAGCAAGCACTGTCACCGATCCTAAAGTTATCGTGATGCAATGTAGCGCAGTTCAAGTAGGCGCAGCACAGCAAAGAGCGTACGCCAGTTTGTGTCATTATTGGGCTGCCACATGCACGCGTAACCTGATATTTAAGTGTTTGAATTTGTGCCCGTGGTGTGCTCTTTAACAAAGCCAAAACTTAAATTTTGTTAAAAAGATGAATCCGTCTTTTGTGCAGTGTTGCGAAAATAATCTGATTTTAATTCAATTATGCGAGTTAGTTGCGGAGGGCACAGGCATCGGGGTGTTTGTCGTAAGAATGTTCTGACATTGGCGCAGGTATGGGGCAGCTAGCATGTTAATTAATGATGAAGATCCTGACAATATGCGGAGGCATGACAGCGTTAAGCCAGTCGGCTGCTGCTTCCTTTGCATATTAATAGATCCTTCATTATTATTTAATATGACAGCTGCTCCAAGGGCTACCGTCAGACCTTGTCTCTGTTATTTGCTGTTTGGTGCTCTCCGTGTGACACCGCCACGCTAGTCTCCATTAATTCTTTGACGGGTTTTGCTTTTTTTTGTTTGCTTTTGCACTCCCAATGATTCATACCTGTGTCTATACCAGCGTCTGAATCTAAAGGTGACTTTGGGAGACTATACGAGGCGGGATTGTTTTGTTTGCATGGTAATGAATGCAGATTAGCAACCGAGTGGTATGTTGACGTTTCAGACTTCCTGCGGCTTAATAGACTTCCCTGTCTTCCTCATTACGCCTGCCGCGTCAAGCCACGGGTTCTGAAGATATGACAATTGATCTGTTGGAATGAAACAATTAGCAGAAGAAAGATTTTAGATTTATGCAGCAAATCGTTTAGCCAAAGACAAAGGGGTGGGCAGAGCCTCATTTGATAGCTTTGCCCGCCAATCAAAAACATCTGATCCATATCTTATTTTACAGGGATTTCTTTGCATTCCCAGTTGTTTTTTTTTTAATGCACTGATTGATAAGCAATTAAAAACGTAAAAGTAAATTTTCTGATCTTGTTGTATTACCTACCAAAAGTCAAGTACAACACATTTCTGAACAGTGTAAAGGTGGGAAAATTAATCGGTTAATCGGCAACTAGTCGATTATCAGATTAATCGACAGCTATTTTAATAATCAAGTAATCATTTAGAGCCATTGTTTAACTTTAAATTGTCGAAATTGTCTGATTTCAGACTCTCAGCAGTAATTATTGTCTGATTTCTCTAGGCCGTCATGAAAGCAAACCGATTATCTTGTGTGATTAATCAAATTAAGACATTTGCAAACACGTGTGTCTCAGATTTTGTGTCTAAATAACACAACTGTGAGATGTTCATTATGACAGGAAGCACAAGACATCTTAGATACTGAAAACACACAGAAAGGCATTTTCGTGTTGACTATTGCAGATCTAATACTAAAACAAATTCGTCTGAGGCAATTTGTCAAATTGCTACCAAATTGGAATCACAAATAGCAAACAGACAGACAAAGCAAAATTGCAGATTTAAAGTATTTATAATATGATGGAACGTGGCGACAAAGTTTGCCTCGCTAAATGGGGCATTCCACAATTTGAGATTCAAAATTCTTACTGCTGTCCAAGAGAACAAACATACTTATGTAAATAAGCCAAGAAAAACTGAAAATAACTGTCGTAATCTGATCATATGCATAAAAAGGCTGCATGAGTTAGAGTGAGACATATAATCAAGGCTAACAAATGTTGAAGTGGGCCTAAGTAGATATGTCCACATGTATTAGGGCCGATTGATCCCCGTTATTTTGACAATATTAGCGACGTTATTTACAATGACTTTGAATGACAAAATGTAATCGATCCCTATCATGTCGTCACACAAGGCATGGAGGAAGGGGAGGGGGTGTGGTCAAATCGCTCATTAAATGTAGGTGTTCCTGAACACATTAGTTTTGTACTGATTTCTGCAAAACAAATTGATAAATTTAAAATGCAAGCTAATATAATTTTCCTGACAAAAAAAAAACATAAATTGAGCTTGTTATTGAAAAATAGACCGTGTTCTATCTCTGATCCCTTTAAAATTTGATCGGTGAGACGTAAAATGACCTCCAATTCTGGAATGACCCAAAAACTTTAATAAAGTTTGTAATGAGTCCTCTGTCCTTTGAATTAAAGTTGCCATTTTTTGGCTCTTTTTTTTTTTTACAATTTCCAGGCCTCATGCAAAAAGAAACTTGTCCAAGATGATTTGTCCAAATTCTAACCATATACATCCCAGATGGACGAAGAACGCTAAAATGAGAAGAATGAATGAATGTTGAATTTTGGTCTTAACGATTGTTCTTCTCCACTGTATCATTGATTCTAGAAACTGAGATCTCAGAAAGCTGCAACCAACAGGTTGTTCACAGTTGTTTCAGTGTGGCCCTCTACTAAAAGAAATGTACACCAAAACTCTACTCCAAATGCTCTGATTTCTTTCGAAAATATTTACATACAAGTTGCCATTTTGAGGTTCTTTTTTTTTTTCTTTGTCATATTAAAATAACTTCCCCCAGCCAGTGTCGGGGGTATATTTTAACACTGTTGTGCATCAAATTCACCATTCAAGAAGTTCCCCCCAATCCCAAATGTTTTCCAATTTGTTATTGTCCCAGCCTGCAACCGACTGTTAACACTAGTTTAAGTTCACTTCTAACAGAAAAGTGTACAGTTTGTGTCTTAAACTTCACTTGCCCCACCGACTTCCATGATGAAATGTTTGTTGTCGCTTGCTGTCTTAGTAAACAAAGCGACCACTAAACAAACAGCAATTAAAAGATCCTAGGCGGTACTCAGAAATGTTAAGGACGCACAGGCTGCAGTATAATAAACCACCTCTAAAGCTGCGGGTGGGGCCGCGGCGAGGTGTTCCCTGCACCTGATTTGTGTGGTGAATTTATCACACAAACAGCCCCGAAGGTGATTTCAATATTTACTCTGCAGTCTGTTCTGCATACGTCTCATTTGGGAAACAGTTGACTCTTGGCCATTATACACAAATGAAGCCTGACCTTCAGGCCAGGCAGAGGCAACATTCATTATGTGCACAAGTATCACCTTCTTATGGGCCCGTGACTTTTTTCCATCTGACGCCTTTTGCATATGGAACAGCAAACGAGAGGGCCATCTCTGACAAGATGTATACAGTGCGTCAATATGGTCGTGATGTATTTTAAGATGCAAACAAGCTTCTAAATGATATGCGCAGAATGTCTCTCACCATCTGTCTATCAGCTGGGAAGAAGAGCATATTCTGCCCGGCTCACACGTTCGATTCCCGCCCCTTCGCATGCGCGCTAAAAGCTGCCCCTGAGCGCGACAGCGCAGCGGCGATAAATGCAAAGACAAAGCTGCATATCAAGTCTAAGCAGTTAAAGGGCAGGTGATACACTCTATGCTGGATCTGAGTGATTCCATTAATAGGCTCTTTCCTTTTGTATCCCTTCTTTTTTTGGTCTTTTCCCAACTGTGCATCTTTGATGTTGTTGGCGAGAAGAATCCGGGGAATCTCCCGGGAACACACGTACAGTACACGCAGGCCCGGAAGAGCTTTAGCGCTATTTGTCCCCACTGCTGGAGACAGAGGCCTCATGAATAAAGATTTCAAGTCACGTTTGATACAACCAGAAGCCCCGAAAGTGCCGCAATGACAAACCCGATGCTTTATGATCTCTGCAGTGCGCTCGCCATATGTGTGTCTATTATCCCGCACATACTAGATCATATCCAGTCCATTTTGTTTGAGGGTCTGGACATGTTCCTCCTCTGTGTCTGAAAATTGGAAGAAGAGTTATTTAGTAAAATCCATATTTGGGCACACAAAATAATCTTGTTCATTGTGCAACTTGGAGATGTTGGCCCACTTCCATATTTTTTATATTTCAAAGGATTTTTTTCCAATGAAGAATAATTGAAATTGATTAAATCCGTTATTACCGGTAGCTCAGATATAATAAATAATACAATAAACAATAACCACTTACTTGAAAGCAATATTTTTTGAATCCACAGAGGAGCGTCAAAAATGGACTTGATTGTTTGAACTTTCCATTGCTATAAAACAAAATATGTTAAATGATTTTTTGAAAATCTGTAAAACTTGGTGAGATAACATCAACAGCATTAGTGCTAGTTAGCCAAATTATTAACATTCTTGATTGTCACTAGTGTTGGGGGTAACACGTTACAAGAGTAACACGGTACAGTAATATGTTACATTTAGGCAGTAACCAAGTAATACAATGAGTTACCCTCAAAATGTTTCTATTATTATTACAACTATTGAACCTTGTAACACGTTACAATTTCGGTAACACAACACACATTTAATCCCATAATTTAAACAGAATAGGAAGTTTACTATATCACTGCAAGGTATGCTATATATTTAACCAATTGTCACAATTACAACTTCTTGACTCACTGTGAACATAGGGCGGTTATGGTGATCAAATTTCCTGTTACACCTTATTTCATTGGGTTCTATCTTTTTCGCTCCATTGAGTATTTTGAGGTTACATTTGTACTTTTTGATAATAATCGGAAAAGACACGTAGTCATGCATGACACCAACCAAAAATTAAGGGCTGTAGTTTGCTTCACGCATGCTTTATTTATCAGATAAATAATAGCTGTGTCATATTGGGAATAAAGCAAATAAGTACATTCATCTGCTTAGATACAGTATATTCTATTTGTCTATTTCTTTAACATATTTTATTAACATCGTGTTTAACACAAGTTTGTTGTCTCTTATTAACTCCACCACTTCTGCTTTCTTTGTTTAGTCCAATTGATTTTTGTATCCCTTTTTTTGAAATCTTTTCTTAAGTCTTATTTTCTGCACATGCCTGATATAGCCGCTCAGGTTTAGTCTTACTTTTTTTAATCTGTAAATTGCAAAGTTTTAACTTCCGATTTATTCCACTTATTTGGGTGCTTCTTAAAACATGTTTAACTGCAGTATACACCATTGCTTTTAAGTCAACTACTATCCTAACTTTCAAAAATAAATATCTAAAATACCATGATGTAGAACAGGGACTAACTTTTGGACTTGTGGGCCACATTGGGATATAAAATTTGACGGAGGGGCCGGACCGGCGTTTTTAAGCACACGCAAATAAACGAACAAGCCGACTGACTAGCAGTGTGCACTGAGGGATGCGCTTTTCAAACGTGCAAAAGCGCTCTCATGCAGGTAGTATGTTTGTGTCAATGACTATGCAAGATTCAGCATTTACACATATGTTCATTCAAGTTCTCTCCTCTCCTTCAGCGACTCTAGGCTCAAAACTTCCTGTACTTTTTTTCTGTTATTTGTGGTAATAAATGTTCATTGATTTAACAATAACATCTACAACAAAATTCAATTCAACTATTATTTTCCACTATATAAAAGGTGACTAATAACAAAGCAAAATCAATCATTTAAATCAAATGAGCCAGGGGATGGAGTAAAAATAAATGTGTAACATATTGCTATTTATCAAGAATAAATAATGCAAACAAAAAAATTCATCTTACAAACTAGTGTGAAGCAAAGTTCTTTGCAATGAACAACACAAAGAACGGACTTTAACAGTAAGGAACACAGATAAGTAATTATATTTGTGTTATCTTCGTTGCTTGAGCAGTTGTTTCTCAAAAACGCAAGGCCTGCTGCATGCCGTGCGATGAGTTCAAACCCAGCTAGAAAGAAATATATATATATATTTTTTTTTTTAATGAAGAGGAAATTAGTGGAGGACCTGAACGAGAACAAAAAGAAAAATAGGGATCAAATTCATGATTTGAATATATTGACACGTAATGGTTGCTACCTTTTGGCCGCAGGCTTTGTTGTGCCGAATTTAGGCTTATTACTGTACTTTGCGAACTGGACGACGCATGACGTATGCGCGCTTCCGCAACGGGGTACAGTTTACGGCAGGGGTGCTGTTTTCGGCACAATCATGGCGGCGGACCGAAAATTCTTCCCCATCACGGTCAACCAAAGCATGCCAGGAAGTGCGGGGCTTCACCATCGCTACAATCCACTTCATAAAGTGGATTCATTTGGCGTGGCGGCGGGCAAATCACGCTCGCTTCCAGACCCGCAAATGTATTTTTAGCGTGTGTGATGGCCTGCGCCCTGCGTGACTGAATGACGTCGTCAAGACCCATTTCTTTCGTGCAGAAAGACAGTGGGCGTGGCTTGCCAGACACACTGCAATCCTGGCTATAAAGGTCCACTAATGGGCAGTGCGCCATCTACTGGGGAAATGCGGGCACTGCAGGGACAAGGTGAAATCATTGAATGATTCTGATTTCTTTTTTTTAGTTGGACAAGTTCGGCTGGCTGGATTAAAAAGCCCCGCAGGCCATTAAGTTTCCCGTGCCTGATATAGAAAGTGGACACTTGATCCACATTCAATACTTCTCAACATTGACCATTTGCTATTTTATCAGAATAAGGTGCCATGGCTGCCATATTTCAGAAAGTGTGTAATTTTACAATGTGATGAAATGGCAATTGATTAGTATCGATGTTAATTGGTAATACTAACCAGCCATATTGATGCTCTCTACACATCTGCGAGGCAGACGTGCAGCCTGGCAACCTCAGGAAAGGGTTGGGGCCGCGTTCGACCTGTATCCTGATTGGTTCAATCAGCTGTCTACATTAGAATTGCGCAAATGGACTAGCCCTTCATTTTTTGAAGAGGTTGGGTCGATTTCATACTATATTCTGATTGGTTCAATTCAATTTATAATCCCCCTCTAAATTCCGGGTCGGTCTCTTAGAAAAAAAAAGGAAACGTGTCACAATTGGCCCCAGAGGACTGCGGGCCCACCAGGTAGATGCCCCTTGACCAGTCCACCCCTTCTGAGAGTGTAATATCAAAGCATTATTCAAATATTGAGAATGTAAATAAACCATAAACAAATACTTATATCTTGTGTAGTTATTATAACTGCATTCGCTTCCCCTTGAAGACACAAGTATTTCAATATAGAGGGTGAGGCACCATGGGGTGGGTGTAGCCTTCATCACAATCATATGATATCATCATCATGACAGCCTGCTGTGAAGATATCCTCTGTCACCACATGAAAAAAGCATGTACATGCCTATTCCCTATGGGGTATGTAATTATTCATTGTTCTACTCTTTCAAAAGTCCTCTTTTTTCATTCATTTGCTCAAGCAGGTTTTTTGCGTCCCCTGGCGGACTTGCGACACTCTGTAGCTAAGAAGTCTGTATGCCTGTTTCTTCTTTTTCCCCCTTCAAGGTCTGACGGCGGCAGCGGCGGCGGCTGCCAACGCAGCCATTGCAGAGGCCATGAAGGTCAAGAAGATCAAGTTGGAGGCCATGGGCGGCTACCATGCCAATGCCAACCACCACCACGGGGTCGACGGTGAGAACGGAGACCTCAGCTCCAGCGTCGGTGAGGACGCATATACTGTACTGTCATCAACTCAGTAATTCTCCGAAAAAAACATTAATATACTAGTACTTGACCAATATGCCTTAATACTTTTGAGTTCTAGCTATGTAATGCATTTAGCGTATGCATTTAGCTAGCTTGCTAGCTAGCTATGTGGTGCTAACAAACGAACAATATTTTTGAATATTTTTCTGGGGTCTGCATTTGTAGCTAACTAACCAATGGCACTTTTAATGCATATTTTTAGGAGCTGTCATTTATACATCGATAGCTAGATAGATAGATAGATAGATAGATAGATAGATAGATAGATAGATAGATAGATAGATAGATAGATTTTTTTTTTACTGCATAATTTGGCGGGGCTGGCATCTTTAGCACAAAAACTAACGACGGTTTGGATTAGATAGTTTGTGATGTTTGCATTTCTATCCAGCCAACAGAGTAATGACAGGTTTAACTGCATTTTTCTTTCTTTTTTTTCCTAAACCTGTTGAAAACATACAATTGAATCCATTGTCACATTTTATTATTAGTAGTGAAATACTAACGTTAGCTAAAGGAGCTAGCTGCAAAGCTTTTTCATGATTAGTCTTGTTTTTCTCACCTGACATATGAGATTGTTGTGTTAAAAGTGAGAAAAAAACACAACACTCTTGGAGGCTAAGTGAATCTGTGAACACAATTTCCCAAAGCTATCAGCCTTTTAACAAGGCCTAATTGAATTGCTGTGAGAGCTTTGGGTTTTTTCTTCCCTCCTTTTGCTGTGCGCCATTCCAATTAATTATTAGCCCTAAAATGCAGAAGGATTTTCATGATATCACACAGAAGCACTTAGTGTATTAAAGAGAATGATAATAGAGCAGATCCACGAGCCCGTTCCGAATTATAAACCAAATGTATTCCCTGAAGCTTTGGCTGGTAAATGGAAGCTTTCGGATTCACTTACTGTGACTCCTGAATACATTTCACTGGTAACACTTGACACCGCACACGAAAACAGGATGTGTTCCCGAAGCCGATTTTAACAATACGGAATGCATAAAGCGTGAGGTCATCGCTCCGAGAGAATGGAGTCCGTAAAAAAAGAAAGACGGAAGAGAATAGGAGCCCGCGAGGTCACGGAAATAAAGATAAATGTGAGCACCAACAGCAAGGCTGCGGCAATGGAGCTAATAAGAAACTCTTTTATCTTTTTACAATTTAAATGGTAACCTTGAGCCCGGCCACGCCGCGCTAGAATCGTAATTCTAGCCGGCGAAGGGCGGGAGCGGCTCTCAGGTGCGTCCGGCATTAGCTTGTGAGTGAAATATATGGTGGTGACGCCTCTCGGCCCCATCCACAATCAATTGGATTCTTTTTCCTTTAATATTTACCCGCCGCGATGAGACCATGCTCGTCTGCATGGTGATGAACAGTCTGCCAGTGGTGTTTGAAGGTGACCTGTCAGTGAGTATGGACAAATCTCTCGCTCGCAGAAATGTAGAAAATAAATCATTAGCTCGACAGGGCCACTCTACACCCCCCAGCGCCCACCTCCTCCTCATCTCGCCCCTGCTCTCACTCACTCTCTGCGGATTTAAATCAGCTCAGATTTATGATTTGAATTAATGCTTCGTTTGGTCAAAGGAATGGTCTCTGAGACAAATGATGTTTGGTACTGAAAACCATCCTCATATTGATTACCGCGTGTCGCAGCAATCTCGTGTTTATATCAAGCACTCGCCTGTGACAGGGGTGGCCAGCAGGAGTCATCCTGATAATACGCCGCAGAGTTATTGCATCGCTTCTTCATCCGTCCCGACCATTGGATTATATTTAATACCAGTAAATCCACCAAAACATAAACTTGTGTGATAACGATTCAGCAACTATCGCTCTTGACATGGCTTTACTCATACAAAATTTGACTCGACCCTACCTACCTACCCAACCCATTGTACTTTACTACCTACCTACCCGCCTATCTGCCTAAGTACCGACCTGCCGACCTGCCAAAGCTTTATATCTGACCTACCTACATCCCTACCAGCCACCTAACTGGTCCTTAGCTTCCAACCTACCTCCTTACCCTGACTTCCACCCTATCTGCCCTATCTACCTACATACCTACCAACCTTCTTATCCTACCCTACTAACCTACATACAGTACCTCCAACTTCTTTATCCTTCTTAACTACCAACCCACCAACCTATCTATCTATCTACCTTACCTTAAGTACCATTAAGGTACCTAAAGGGAGAAAAACCCAATTCCCCAACAACAGATGTCGCCCTACCTACTGTACATACTCTACCCATGTACCCCTTACATACTTACCTACCCAGCTTGACCCTACCTACCTACAACATATTTGAAGCGGGATATATGTACAGTATACATGTATGTGACCAGCCGTGACATTGATATAATTGGACTGCATGACTCTATTAAATCCCAAACCTCTTAGCTACAGGTGCCTCCACTGAGTGTCTGTGTGAGGCGGCTGAAAGCCGAGCCAGCCTGTGAAGGACACTCTGTTCCGTTTGTGGAGTTGGATCAGCCGTCGCTGTCTTTGTGTTGATGTAAACTGAACAGCCTAATGTTTCTCCCTTGCATTAAATATTCATCTCAATTAGTTTCCTGTTTGCATCAATGTTATTAATTATAAGAAAAGGAAAACAGCCGGTTCCACTCTTAAACCAGACAAGGCAAACATCCTGAGCAATAGGGGAAATAGTTTTGGATGTTGGGAATAAGTGATGAGAGACAAAGAAATGAAGGGTGTTTTTTTTTTTTTTTTTTTTTTTTTATGGGAGTAAATGGGGGTTGCCCGTTAGGAGCAGCCCTCCCAGAGCACACTGTGGATTGTTCCTGCGCCTCTCAGGAAATGCCACAATTACAGATCACAGACCAAGCAAAACACGTGTGGCGCTGGGCCTTGAGGGGGATAAACAGCCCCCACCACCCACTACTCTCCCCAGCCCTCCTCTGTGCACTGACCCCAGCCACAACCTTCATTACTGTGAGAGAAAATACTGTCCGCTGCCCACTAACAAACACCTGCCAATTCCATGAGAAGGAATTGTTTTTTTTCTTTCTTCTCTAGCGTGGAAGGAAAATAAAGTGTTTCTCAGTAAGAGGAGTGGGAGGTAAAGATAACAATGTTCAACCTCTCCTCCTTTATTATTTTACCAAAATCCATCCATCTTTCAACCCCCCACCCCAACTCCGCTCCCCTCTCCCAGCCTTCTCTTTGGCCACTGGGTACTCGCCACGCCACTCGTCCGACTCGTCACCATGCAGCTCTAATGGAGCTGAAATCCCGCTCGTAATTAGATATGGGAATTCTGACTGTCATCAGCCAGATGATGCCACCAACCAAAGAAACACAAGTGGGGAGAAGACTGCTAAAATGCACCGCTTCCTAATCTACTTCTGAGCAGTAGAGACTCAGGCGGTGTCCTTCCATACTGTACAAAACAATTTTCTTACACACGCCAGGCTCAAACAAATGTCCCTCCACACCGGTGGAATTTTAAGAAAAATCTCTGACCACATCAAAATATATTTGCAGAATCTCGGTGGCACTGTAAGCCCCTGCCTCTTTCACACAGAGGTCCTCCAAATATCTGCATTACAGCTGAAATGGAAAATGTATCCATAGAAGAGCGATAGAACATTTGCTTTTTATATACAATTGAAGTCGGTGAAGTGCATTAATGCATCACAATCAGATAACTGCAGTAGATGACATCATAACCTGGAAAAGCCACAATTACTACTGTTCTGAATGCATGAAAAGCATCATTTTGACGTGTGGACTAAAAGTGAGTGATAACGTGACAGCTCACAAAAGGACACAATTTGAGTAGTAGTACAATTAGTACAATTTGGAGTCCGTCCATTTTCCATAAAATGCACCTCTAAACTTTAGATTCAGCTCAGTGCTTTTCTTTTACATATTGTGTACAGTACCTGGTGTTACCAAAGTGGGAAGGAGTGATGACAACCCAAGAACAGGAAGTGGCACTATTCAAAAGCAGTAAACACTCCCTAACCTCTGCACATTTCAATAGAGTATAGGCAAACAAGTAGAAAAACACTGTATTCTTTCTTTAAGAAAATCTGCTCATTTGTCATAAAGATGTTCACACACGTTCTTGAAAACATCACCTGTTGGTTCTCTGAGAGCCACAGTTTGACCCGAGAGTGAATTCATTCAACTGTCTTTGTTTCCAATGGGGAAAAAAATGGTTCTTTATTGGACCAGTGTCCTGAAACAGATTTGTTTGACTCCAGCAGGTCCACTGTATTGTGGACATGGTAGCCTATTTCGAAAGTCACCACCTGCTCGGTTGCTGTTGTCCACGTACCTGGAGTGTTGCCTGCATGCGAGTTGAGGGGGAAATGGCAAGACAAGGAGGAAGCATCATTCTCTCCGTTCCAGGGTCATCAGGCTAATTTCTGGCAGCCCCACCCTCATGCTTGCATGTTAGCGCATTTGTATGCGTGTGTATGTGTGTGTGTGTGTGTGTGCATCAGAAAAGTGGGGGCTCTGGCCCCTGAGAGCGCTCTGTGAGGAGACCACAGCTGTACACTCCCAGCAGCTAATTGGTCCTTATCTAGCTGTCCCATTCATCTTCATTTTTTACCAATTACTGAGCATTATCTGTGTTCTCTGTTGGGTTTGGGACTTAATCCTTTTTGGTTAAGCTGACGCTACAGCTTGCAAATTTCAAATAGAAAGGATGAAGACGGAGCATAAAGGAATGGAGGGCTTGCGGGGAGGGCAGAAGTCATGCTAAATCTAAACTAGAAAGTTCCCATTATCCTCGGCCGGTCGATAAAGAATGGCATCGCATGAAGGAGAAATGGAAGAGATCAATTATTCGACATTTATAATTCAAGTTTGCAAACACTGCAGCCGCATTGATTAGGTTATTCTCGTTGTCGTCGCTATTATTGACTTGTTAAAACCATATTTTCTCATCATCATCATGTCTGCGGTCAACGATAGAATGGCGCTTTAAGGGGAGTCATTAATTATTTAGGCGCACGGCGAGGCCTGAGTCATTGTGTTCAGCCCACAAACAGCACGTAGCCTAGCGCGCGGCGCTCGTCCAGAAGGTACATCAAGACACGGCAATCTGGGGCAGTTAGCCTTCATTTTGCAAGATCAATGCAAAACTGGGGCCCCCTCCCGATACGGGGTCCGTGCTTGGCGTCGCCGACGAGCCGCCCAAAGCGAGCGTAGCGAGCGAGCACTAATTACCTAAATGCTTACCGCTCTGCTGGGTAGCACTTTGGATCATATCAGCCAGTCAATTTACGTCTGAATGCTAAATAAGATACTAGGCTAGCAGTGTTTATGAATGAACGTGTGTAAATTACCTTGTTATCTGATGAAAACCTTCTATGCAATCTTTATGATGGCCAACAGCTTCCCAACCTTTCAGCAGCGCTTATTTTACATGACAAAAGGATCAGACGGCACATCACTCATCAAAATTGACACAAAAAGTGGATACACAGGAATATTATGTAGCTTATGTCATCTAATGGGATCATTTAATTGTCCTATGCAGTGAGATGAACAAAGATACATAATTGTCATGAACAAATTATTTTCAGACCAATCTATTGAAATCAGATCTTTTCGTATAGCACACCTGATGATCTCTCAAGGCACACTAATGTGCTACATCTCGCTGTATTGGTATTGTTGGTCTACAGAATGCAAATGTCCGTAATCTCCTTCAAGTGAAGACAAACAACAAATGAAAACACGTTTTATTATGTCATGCATTAACAAGCATTTCCATTGACTGGCAAAGGTGTCCATCTTAAACTACAGATCGTGCTGCTAATTTGTTTTGCAGAAGAACACAAACTGAAAAAATTAGCTGATTGCTTTGTTATAATAAACCAACTGCTGACAACCCGGATTGATATTCTCAGTTCAATAAACGACTAATATCATGAGTCTGTTTGAGTCCCGAACGTCATAATCGAGTGACAAAATTAGCCATTAGACTATGAGTTATGATAAACGTGTTGTTAGTGATACTCAAAGTGTGTTATGTGTGAACACTCTTGATACGTGGAAAAAAAATTCTGAATTTTTGAAAACAATACAAATAAAATTAAATCTGTATAAAAGATGAAATGGGATGTAATATATGTGTGTGTATATATATATATATATATATATATATATATATATATATATATATATATATATATATATATATATATATATATAATTTTTTTTTTATTTATTTTTTTTTTAAACGTTTTACACACCATTGCAGGCTGTGACGGCAAGAGGTGGAGGTGAGACACAACTAAACCATCAATAGATCTATCTTGGCTCCAGTGTGGATCAGACAGAGCACTGGGAGACTCATACTGTAGACTCTCTTACAGACTCAGACAGTGATTCATCGTTTTCTCCTGGGAAACAAGTATCTTTTTTTCTCACCAAATTCTACCATAAAACCAAATAGCCTGGTCAGCATTTTCAGTATTGCCAATAAAATCATTTTCAAAATCTATGTAAAATTGTGCTTCACCTTGATGATATTGTTAGCCTTGCTATGGTAAAATAACACATAGGGTCCTATATTCATAGACAGACGCAGAGGTGGGCATTTGACAACATTTTGCTGTCATTCGTCATCCGTCAGCATCCTGGGTACCCGTCCGTCATTCGTCAGTCTGTCATTTTTCAAGGTAAACAGAGTTGTAACCGTCAGTTGGTGAGTCCATCAGTCAGTTAAGTCCGTCAGTTGGTCCATCAGTCCGTCTCCCCCACCCCGCCCACGCCCCCAAAAAAGTCAGCAAAATCAGTGACGGACCTCTCAGTCAGACGAGGTTAGTGATGATTACTCTGTCGGACGAACATCCACTTCCGTCAGTGCTAAGTCCGTTATGTTTTCAAAGTTTCCCATCATCGTTGGCAAAACGGGCATCCGTCAGTGACGGTCTGGTCTGTCAGTCTGACGGAGTGCCCACCTCTGAACAGGCGTACATGTGCTCGGAAAAATAACTGGTGCATCTTCATTTTCGTGCTGGGGCAAGTCTAGTTGATCGTGTTTGGAAATTTCGCAGACCGCGCGGCGCCTCGCTGGGCGTTCAAGGGCATATACAGATCTCCGGCGCACTTGACAATTTGGTGACAGAAAGTAGACTACGCGTGAAACCAGGTGGTGTATTGCAATTTTGTTGGATTTGATTAGTTGGCCTTGAGTTTGACACCTGTGATCTACAGTAAATAAATCTAAAAACAGAGAAAGATACTGTACATGGCAAAAAAAATAAGAATCATTTTTAAACGTACAAGTTGCATGAAAATGTTTAATACAACCAAACAAAAACTGAAAAATATGCTCAAATGTGGAAATAATACATATTCCAATATGAATAATGGGCATTTCAAAAGAAATGCATGCATGTGTTTTTCTTACTTATATAAAGAATTGGGAAAAAAAAAGACTCAATCTGAGGCAAATATCAGGCACTCATGTATGCGTCGTGGCACTGCATGGTGTTGTGCCTGTCCACAGACGATGGCCACATGCAGCGATGGCGCGCCCGCACTCTTGACAGCAATCGGTTTGGTCACACTCTCTGCGCCAGCTGTCAGCCTCAGCTCCGCTACTGCGATTTAATTAGTCTGTTTATGTCCTCTCTAATAATAACGCTCTCCGGGTGGAAGGACACATCCGAAGCGGCTCCAACCTGCTCGCTGCTGCAGGAAACTGGTGGCTGCTCTGTGAATGTGGGCCAACACATGGATGGAGGATGGTGGCGAGCGCTTCCTTGTTGTTCCTGCTAGACAGAACGATGGCCCTCAGGCTAAGATCTGGTATCTACCCCCATCGTAACCTTAACCATTAGGGGATAAAGCGCATGCTGACCTGATATGAGTGTCTGGGGGCAACTTCATCCATCTTCTTGTGTAGCTCTCTTGTGGGCGCCTTTTGTCGCGGGGAAGCTCTCGAGAGCGACGAGATTTTAGCCATGGGCTGAATGGAATTCGTTTCATGAACAAGAGCTCCTTCGCGGAGTGGTTGTGGGGGGGGACACATTATTGTCTGATTTATGCATTACAGCACTGTTTTGTGTTGTGGCGGCGGTGGCGTCAGGAGAAGCTGTTTTAAAAGGTTCAGGAACAGAAGGGTGGCAAGGTGTTGTCAAGTGAAGACAACAAGATGAGCAAAGAGCTTGATGCTCTCTCTCTCTCTCTCTCTCTCTCTCTCTCTCTCTCTCTCTCTCTCTCTCTTGGGTTGAGGCCCTCGCCATCTCCCCATTAGGCTGGCGAGCCTCGTGGGAGCCAGGTGACAGATAAGTCACACGTTTTAATAGACATTTCAACAGATAAATCTGATAATCATTTCTCTTCTTTAATGAAGTTTAATGTCCTCGTTCCAATTCCTCCAGCGTCCGCCGTTGTTCAATATGCATGACGGGGAAATGGGGAGTCACCTGCAAAAAAAACACAAATGCTGCAACGACATCTGCAGACATAGATTACGATAACACGGGGGATTGATTCAACGTAATTTCCGTAATGATGCATATCGAGCAGAGTTGGAGAGGCTACAAAAAGGAAGACTTTGAGAATGTTTGTTTAAGGAATACATTAGGCTCATTGCAGAACATTTTTAAAATATTGTTCTATACCGCAACCCACACAAATAAAATCTGAGATCTTTGAAATGCACCTGACGTCTATTCCAGTCATCACATTATGACACATTAACAAAAAGCATGTACAGGGTAGTCCTCAATTATCAACGTCATCGACCGACATCGAAGTCTGCATTAATGTTTTTCAATTAACTCTATGCACAAGAGTAAGAAAAAGTCATCATGCGGCAAAAGAAGGCATGCACAGTTACCACTGTATTTACTGTTTTTAATTTGATTGTTGGATGGATATGAAGTAGAAGTGTTTGACTTAACTACTGTGATATGTTAATGATAAAACTACCATCATAAAAAAATATCCAACCACAAAAATATTTGTTTAAGGAAAGGATTTACTGTATACTACAGTCCAACCCAGAGATACCGCAACCTGACCTGATATGCAATCCTTTCTGAAACTTAAAAAATAAATGCAATATTCTACCAGAGGTGGGCATTTTACTCAATTCTGCTGGTCCGTCATTCGTCATCCGTCAGTGGCCAGGGTTCTATGCAAGGCAACCAGTTGAAACAGGGCATTCTGATAAATATTGCGTTTGCGGAATAAGTGTTAATCCACTCGTTTTTAGCCATCTCCGGGGGCGGCCATTTTGTCTTCTGTCGACTGAAAATGACATCACAACTGCTCACAACGACCATCACGGCTCAGATTCAGAAAACAGGTCAGCCGTGATTGGTCGTTGAAAGCAGTTGTGATGTCATTTTCAGTTGACAGAAGACAAAATGGGCGCCCCCAGAGACGGCTAAAAATGAGTGCATTTTGTTGCTTAACTTATATTGCACAAATGCAAAATTAATCAGAATGCCGTGTTTGAACTAGTGGGCCTGCTGGGAACATATTCATGAAAAAAATATATTTGGGTTGACTTCCGCTTTAATTATATTCCACAAACTCAATATTAATCAGAACACCGTGTTTAGACCACTGGGTGTGCATAGAAGATATTGTTCTGACTTCACTGCCTCTTTAAATGTTAAAATGGATTAATTTCTGGTGGCTCAAGTTTGGCTATTAAACGGTGAATCCAGTTTGAAAATCCTCAGTCCTGTTCAAAATGTTAAAAATGTTGAGAGTTCACCGAAATTCAAGGAGTGCACATTACAGTGCTTCTCTTATGACGTTATATCGTTATGGTTAATGACAGTTCGTCGAATAAAGTTGTTGTTGACGTTACGGCAATATGTAATATTATTGTAAAATGTTTTGGATTCAGAGCGGAAGTACAATTTTAGTTTGGTAGTGAGCTGAAAAAGTTTGGGAGTTATGCTTTACTGAAATTTGGAAGGAATTACATAAACCCTTACATAATAAATGTGTTAATCTATATGTGCAAGATTGTAAAATTCCCCATCACATGGGATTGTAGGAGGAGAGCTCTTCCATATTGTTACTCGGCAGAATCACTCACAGTTTTGGCGACCAATTGCGGGTTTTTTTTCTCATCAAAGCAATCACCGTAGAAAACAGGTTGTTTTGTTGCTGTAATCGCTATATCGTCATTACACTTCTGTGTGGAGTAATGTGATGCGGACGTTCTAATGTTCCCTACTAAGCATGATCGCGTCTATGATGCCGTAGCGCAAATGTGTCGCCATTTTTACTGCGTGAACTGCTTTACATCGCCACACAATCACACTCTGCATTATAGCTTCGAAACCTGCGAATCGCCGCCGAAAGGTTGAATGTCGTTTATTGCGCGTATCACATTTACACCAAGTGACATTGTCTTTTCAGATTGTGTTGATCTCTTCACTTCGCAAAGGTCAGCCCCTTGCGCCGCTAAATTCAAGCTGACAGAGAAGAAGAGTGAGGAGGGGCGGGGAGGGGTTGGACAGTGGAGCAGACGCATCGCCCCCGCATCCTGGCGCTCCAAATTAATCTATCCAATTAATGAGGAATGAGCTTTAATGTTGATGATGGGTGACAACTCGACTGGTCAGTTTTTTTATTTATTATTTGTCAACTAACTGCAGGAGACAATCAGGCTGCATTTACACAGCAGGTCCCCAGTTACAATTAGGGGCTTATATTGACTGACTATTACATGCACAGTATTTTAAAGTGACGCTGATACGATATTACTGTGTTTACTGTGTTTACATTTGCTCAAGTGTCAGCATTGACACTGATAAATCTTAAAAATATTAAACATAGCATGCCGTGTAGTTGTACTATGTTTCCATCATATTTAATGGTCTATGCATTTCCTATAGTTTTGATGCGTTTGTTATTCTCGATAGGTTTGTCGTTTGAAAGACGTGTGGGATTATGTCCTTGATCGGAGTATTTTTTGATCATGTCAGGCTCGTGTTGATGGTATATACAGTATAAAGGCAGATATGCAATTCATGTGTGATTGTCATTTGCTTTCCAAGCCGGGTTTTATGTCTTAATGTTGCTATGACCATTATTCGAATTGGGCCACATGGCACATAAAATCGTAATTGTGCAATTTGAGTAATATTGTCAATTAAATTACTGCATTGGAAAAGCCATGGTTTTTCAGTTAAATTTTTTAGGGACAACAGAGATCATGGCAGCAAATCAGTGATTAATACTAATAGTATAACAACAATAAAATGTATAATAACAAACAATATTAATATTTTAAAGTGAAAGTTAATCCCCAAATTTTCTTTACAATAATATGTTCTGCGCAGCCCCATTAGTCTAAACATGGCCTTCTGATAAACATTGTGTTTGTGGAATTTGAATTAAGCAGCAAAATCCACCCGTTTTTATCCATCTCACGGGGCAGCCATTTTGCTACTTGCTGCTGACTGAAAATGACATTACAGTTACTATAAAGACTCAGGTAACGACCAATCACGGCTCAGCTTGTGAACATCACATGACCAAACTCAGAAAGCAGTTTACATTAGTTATGTTAGTACATTTTGAGTTGACTTCCCATTTGAGTTTGATCGTCTGCAATCCAGTTATGCAAAGAAATAAACGCAGAGAGTATTACTTCATCATGGTGCAATAAAAAGCAGACTTTTCTATTTACAATGGAATTACATTCCTAGGGCAGTGACGTAACCCAAATTTGTACATACCTGTATGTCGTAACCTACCCTACCTGCGCTAACATAAGGACAGAGATATAGTAAATATTTGTATGAACTTCTGGGCCATACATACAGCATAAACAACTAAATAAATAATATGTTACTCCACACAGTGCTTAACAAATGTATTATCTGAAATATAAAGTTTAGGATCCCATCCAACTTCATGAAGTGCATTAATGCAGACTGTTTCATTTTCAGTGATTTTGCCATTTTTACTCTCTCATTTTAATCCACCTTTTTTTGCCCAAAATATAGACAAAAATCCTGTTCTGGAATAAAAACAACAAAAACACACAGCGAATGTGGAGATAAACACTTTGAATTGTCAGACGCTATGAAACATTTAATTGCCGGCAGTTTGTTTTGGTTGTGTTGGCACTGTAAAACCTACACGACATCATTCGCTCATGAACCGTGTCGTCGTAATACTAATTTGTGTTATTAAAAACATGCTATCCGCGTGAAACCCTAACCGGCATTCACCCCTCAGCGACCATTTTCCTGCCTGCGCGATATGACAGCGGAGTGGGCCGTGATTGATAACGCTCGTCGATATATTTCATTTGGGGAGCCTTAGTCAAATGACAACGGCTTGTCATTGACTGAAAGCAATCTTTTTAAAAGGGGGGAGCCTTTGCTAAGTATCAGATGAAAATGATTCCTCTGTCTGCTTGGGTGTCACTGTCTGCTGGAGCTTTATTGATTGGCCTTGAATATATTGCAGCCGCTGCAGTAACAGCTGCTGCTAATACCTGCGCCCTGCTTACACTTTGCACTCTTGTACACGGCACTCTTCACGCCATTGTCGCTTATCGCTGGCTCTCTTTTCCCCCCGATGCGGCAAATTTATCAGGAGTGACGTGACGCAAATATAAAAAATGGGCCCAAATTAGAGGCTGTTCCTCCCGGGAACCCGTTTTGCTGTCCGAGCGTGAAGACGCTAACCAGAGCCGCCATTGTCTCCTGTGCTGAGCGTTATCAAGCGCTGGGATGTTGGCATTGCCTGGTAAAGGTCATTTACTGTAATGAGATTTGCCACATGCAAGCATATGGCATGATTATGGAGCCCTGTTCATTAACATTTGCAGCAAAAAGCCAGACAGGACAACTCAAAAGCGCTTCAAGGCAGACGAAAACGTGTTTTGCATGTTTTTTATCTCAAAGAATTCTTGCACCGCAACAATTCAGAACATGAATGCACAGAAACACGAGAGATAATCCACAGAATCGGGGGAAAAAAGGCCAAAGTGCACTGTGACACTCAGTATAATGAATATGATCACTCCTCTAGCCAGTTATTTCTTGCACACAGAACGGTAGAAATAAAAAAAATAACAAGAAACAATCCAGAATCAGAAAAGTCCACAACACGCATGGTCAAATGTGCAGCCACTCATTGGAAACCCGTCATATAATTACAGTGATGGTAATACAGGGTGACACCCCCCCCCCCCCAAAAAAAAAAAAAAACGGGCCCCGAAAGAACATTTGAATTTGAAAATTTGAAATGGATTTCTGAAGAAGAAAAGGCCAATGAGCATAATGTTTTAATGTGATGTTCTAAATACAATAAACTAGTACCTCAAGTTGCTTTGATTCCGTAGAAATTTCAAGGAATTATCTCTATTGAAAGTTGGGGCACTTTTTTTTTTTTTTGGGGTGAGCCTGTATTATTGATAACGAATCTCTGCACTTTTGTTTTTATGCTCTAAATGTATATCTTGTAAGCATGTACATGTTTTGGGATTATGTATTTCAAAGTGATGAGGCTTCCCCCCCCAGATTTAAGGATACATGACTACATCATGTTCCAACCCGACTATTTTCCAGAGCTTTTCAACATATTCTACCATCCATTCGTCCATTTCCAATAACCCTCATTGTGTTCATGTTGCAGGTGGGCTAGAGCCTATCCCAGCCAACTTTAAATAAAAGGCATACGTAAACTGGACTGGTCGCTGGTTGCAATCACAGGACATATACTGCAGCGATAGACAACTATTCACTCTCACATTCACTCCATCGCTGAGCTGAATCCACATTGCCTGCATTGAATTCAGGCTAGTAAACCACTGCACCCTCAGTTAGATTAACATTTTCACCTAAAAAAAAAGACTATGGTCAATAAACGTCCGTTAACATTTGCAGCAAAGAGCAGACGGACGGCTCAAACACACGGCTTGCGCTGGAAGGCCAAAACGTGTTTTGCATTTCCTATTCAAAGATAGGAAGAACTTTTTTTTCCCCTCTGTCACATAGATGATGGATCTTTCCATTTCCCCTTTAAAGAATGCATGCCATTAGAGTGCCTGGATTTTAAATGATCCCATAAAAGTTAGCGCGATACACTTAAAGGACAAACACCTCTGTCTGGCTGATAATTTCGACCACATGCTCCACTCTGCCGCCTCTCCGAGGAAAGCAATTATTCTATAGCTCGTCACATCTGAGATGTTTTCTGTCTTATCGTGGTTCTGCTAACCTCCCTCCGTTTGTGAGCTTGAAAATGCTTGGTTTAATTGGTTGAGCTCGGGAAGGAATTTGACTGATCAACTACACTTTGATCAACTAATGACCGTTTAACTGCTTTTCAAATATAATTTTTAATAAGATGGGAGACTATCTCGTTTATGTCGCATTGAGCAGAATATTGCTGAAATAGCACAGGTCTGCCGGCGCTGTAACTTTGCTTTTCATCGCTGATGTCATTTTGGTCTTCGCTTGACAGCAAACTAGTTGAGCGTGGCAACAGTGCCTCTGCTGCCAAATGGTGCATTCGTTTTTGTCTAAATTGCTTCAAGACCCGATCAATTACACATGAGCAACAATTTCTAAAAAGCATTTAAAGAACTTAAGTGAACCAATCTAATGACTAGAAATAGCTAGCTGACCCACCAGTTTTCTTTTAAAATGGAGAACTAGAAAAGCATGTTTAATAGTTTTCTAGAAACGTTTTTTTTTTGTAGAACATCCTTTCTCAAACGCAAAGTTTGCAGTCCCGATCTGTACTATTTGTATTAGCTGAGGTCGATACCATGCCAACTACTGCCAGTTGCTCATTGGTCAAGCAGATTTGTCATTGTAGCATTTGAGGATTGATACTGTAAATACTCGTGCAATTGTTAGTTTACCCCTTTTGCTGTAGCTCTGGACGCCACTGTATTGTACTCCACAGTCTCAATTTTTCTGCAGGCCTCACTCCTCTTAGAGGAAAAGACAGCAGTAGCTGTAAATTCATGTCTGTTGCGTTCATCATCATTAAGTATGATGTAAGTTTCAGCACTATGTTTTACCACGAGGCCACAGTGGTGCCCATCAAGGTTATTAAGTAAAACTTTATTAAAAAGTAAAAATGTAAGTAAAACGTAAAACTGAAGAGATGTCCGTTAATCAAATAAAATAAAAACAAAAATGCTCTTAACAAAACGAAAACGAACCACATCTTACGTTCATAAAAAGTAACTAAAAGTGAATTATAGCGAAAAAAAATGTCCTTTGTTTTCGTCTTAGTTAATTATTATCATATATGAGCTTTCAAGGTTAATTTTAAATGTATTAATTTCGGTATTGGTACAACTGTACAAAAGAAGCAAGGTCCAACAGTTCTTTGTGAATTGTAGTTTACTTTATAATGTACTTTACTTTAATACAGACCACTTATTTACATTTTTTTATCTTGGACTCAACAAATATTCCATATTAGAGGTGCACAATATATTGAAAAAATATCGATATTGCAATAATGGCCTATGCATTATGCATATCGCAAAGATTTTGCAATAATCGTCTTACGCAGTTACCTGAATTTCACCAGTCAGATGTAAACGTAAATCGCCACGCAATTGCATCCCCAATCAATTGTTGGACATTATCTAGGGCAGGGTGCCCAAGTCTGGACCTCAAGAGCCCCTGTCCAGCCTGTTTTTGGTGCATCCCTATTCCAACACATCTGATAATATCTATCGCTACAGTCAACATCCATATTGAATATTGCATGTTTTTCCAATATCGTGTAGTCTTACTCCATATAGATTTTTTTCAAAAGCTAAAACTAATACTAAAACTAATAAAAACCAAGGTAAAATGAAGCATTTCTGAAAAAATAATACCTAATAAAAAAACAACAAACTTGCTGATTTAACTAATTAAAACTAACTGCATTTGAAAAACAAAAGTCAAAACGAAATAAAACCTAACTATAATAAAAAAAAATCTAGGTGCCCATATTGCTAAGGTTTATAATACAATTGTATACATAAAGGCGCTGGAAAGACTTAAAATTTAATCTGTATTTAAGCAGGAAATTTCATTCAGCATGTTTCAGCTTGTTGACGCACCTCATCTTGATTTGTCTCCATCTGGCCTGTGGAATGCAAAGCATATTGTTTGCATGTGTTTCATGTCGGGTCGTCTCTGCGTGCACCTATAGCGCGTTATCTGAGGTTTCATGTTTATGTCGTCTTGGCGGCATCCGTTCCCTCGTGTGTGCACGCCTACGACGTATTTAACAAAGGCAACATGTTTGCTTTATGATCAACATTAAGTGCGTCAACACAAAAGGTTTTCTTCCGCGGTGCGTTCAATGACACCGTGGGGCTGTGGGTGGCAAGATCAAAGCCAGATACCTTCCTCCCACTTTAATGAGAACCAGGACTCGCCTGCCTGGACTTGACCTGCCATCTGCGTGTGTGCATCTGTGCGTAATGTAAGCGTTGTAAGTGGGAGCACAACTCCAGACAACACAACACATTTATGGAGTTTCTCCATGTTTGATGTCGTATCCGCCAGGCTTCCAAAAACGATGGCTCCGGTAATTTTTTTTAGCGCCATGAACAGTTCTAATAAAGATGAAGAGCTGATTAGTGCTCACTATTCATTTCCTCTTAGGGCCGCACAAATGCTTGCTATGACCACAACAAAGGCTGTCCATACCTCACCTTTTTTGCCAGAATACGACATGGGGGCATTTTATAAGTTCACTTAAATGAGGACTGCCTCGTTTACACCCTTCAGGAGGAGTGTGAACGGGCTTCTGGGAAATTTGCCTGCCATCGGCTCTAAACTGGTGACTGTTGGACTGTTGTTTTTGCAGAAACTCACACAGCACTATATAAAATAACTATCAACTATTTTTGTGTGCATTGGGTAATTGTTTTAAGGCATTTTTCGTGCAGTCACTGATATAGCAGGGAAGAGTGTTCCAAGTCAACTATTTTCCAGAAAATGGTCTACGATTGATGACATTTTAGAAATAATACATTTTACAATTATTTCAAAGCAGTTAAGTGATTGGTCTTTTCTGCTGTATCATGAATCAAGATATAAAATGCTGAGTCAAAAATGTGACAATTTATTTGTTTACAATATATATCAGGATCTTTTATTCCAGATTTTTACATGACTACGTTTTTTTTTTAACCTTCTCACTTCTGTGCAGGCAACATGGGTTCATTTCCCTCTCTGTGAAGGGGTGGATGTGAGTATTTGAGAGGCTTTGTGTCAGTACGTTAGCACTCCCGTTTCCCAAAGTCAGCTAGCTGGGATAGACTTCAGGTCACCCATGACCCTCAACATGAATTGATGTAGACGATGGGTGGATGGATCAAAGCAGTAAGGGAATTAATTTTTACTTAAATGCCAGTAAGATAACCCCCCCTCGCAAAGTCATTAATATATCACGAAAATGTCAGGTCTGTAAACGATTATTCCAACTCCACTGTCTCCATCCATCTATCCATTAGTCTCTGTGAGAGTCGCGTTTGAGTCAGCTGACTTTGGGCAAGAGGCGGTGTACATCCTGGACCGGAAGCCAGCCAATGGCAGGGCAAACATAGACAAACAACCATTCAGACCTATGGGCAGTTTCGAGTCTTTAATTAACCTGCCATCGTCAATTACAGTGAACACAATTTGCGAAGAAATTGCATATTTTTCAGCAGATTCTTGATATGACTAAGAAAAAGATTGTTGGCGTGCACTGACATCTCACAATGTTTGCAAGAATACAACTTTGCTGCGCTCAATTAAAGGCAGCTTGGGGTTGAATTGCGTATCGAGCGGTGACTCGCTCCATTTAGCCAGCATAGTGGAATGTTCCTGTTGAGTTTGACAGGATCAGAGAGACGGAAGAAGCGTCTCAACACGAAACAACCAAAAGGCTTAGCGGTCAAACACGTCGGCCCTTTTGTCTCGTCCAATTGAAATCAAACTCAAAGGATAACCGCCAGGAATGTTTGTCTAGGATGCATTGTTCTGACGCTCCAAACAAAGACAGATAGGCTTTAAACAAGGCATTTAATTAGCGCCAGATCCCAAGCTCGGGCGGCGCCAACCAATTAGACATTCCTCAGGCGTGTGCAGGTCCTATTTCACAGATCCTCTCCGGCGCTGTCTCTTACAGTACATCTCCTGCCGTCCAGTTAAGAGAAGGTAAATAGCCCAAGACAGACAGCTTCATTAGCCAGCGTCTGAAAAGCGTCGGGGCAGATTGTCGCTTAAATAGTGCGCCGTTACTGTGGGCTCAGCCGGCGACCTCTGATCAATTACAGCTGACATTATTGTTTGTCGGGAACCTTTTTTTTTTCTCTTTTATTCCTCGGAAAACGAGATCAGGCTTGAGCTTTGGCTGGAAATGTAATCTCCCCGTTCTCTCTTTGTGCTTCCTTGGCTCCACAAACAATAAATCATTCCATTGAAGAGATAATAAAGTGCCAAGTAGGATCTAGTTTAATTTTTGTCAGGGGAAATCTCCCTGCAACAAAGTTAAAAGAGTAAGAGGCTTCCGATTTACTTGTTCTCATATATTCATCCACAGAAAGGCAGACTTCCTGTTTAGATTAAGATTGATGGTAGTGGGTTATCATTTCTGTCCACCGCGTAGACAACAGCTCTATTTAATCATTTTAAAATGTTCTATCTTTTGTTGGCATTTTTTTGACAACATGCAATTTTGAGTTTGCCATAACAAGCCCTTTACAGTAATTGCGCTCTCACTGAGGGCTGTTTTAATTCACTCTGTTCGTCCCCGCCGATTCCGATCTTTGCTTAGCCAGGCGTGAGCATAATAGCTGAGCTGTTTATGTCGGTATTAAGTGATTTGTTGTTTTAATGACGGCACATCGGAGTTCACCTTTGCGGCTCCCTCAGGCTCACTTCCGGTAAATGACTCCAAACGCTTTGTTTACGCAAAGCGGGAATTCGCTTCTTCATCACTTCTTAACTTCTGTGTTGAAAATTGCAATAGCAATCTAAATTGCAAGAATTTAGTTGGAGAGTGTACGGATATACAGCTGACAAAGGTATATTACACTTTCCGATGAGTTTAAAGTTAAAGCTGCAGTATGTAACTTTATTTTGTTTTCACAATTAGAAGAGATGACACCAGGCTTTTTAAGCCTATCAGCTCCTATAACATTTTGCTAGATTTTTGTTTTGTTTCAGATGCTTTGTATTTGGTGTCGACTGGCAACGTTCCCACTCTCTGCAAATGATGCATCTTACCTAGCAATGAGCGGACCGTGGCCCTTTGTCACCATTTTTTAAAAGCAACTGAATCTGTTAATATGTTTCTCTTTACCAGAAAAAAATCATACAATAAGAGTGGTAACTCTTCCGAGGAATAAATCATTTTTTCCCCGATGGCTGTCCTTCAAAACAAAATACAAAAGAAATTGTTGGGGAGGAGTAGGCCTAGGCATAGCCTACGTCATATCCTAGAATAGAATAAGTAATATAGGAAGACATTTAGTAATTTACAAATTAACGTTTATGTTCAGCAACAGATTGATTTTTTTTCTGAAACATCATAGCTATAAATTCGAACTCATGGTAAAATCCATATTGCGCAAGGCCGCAAGCTTTTAAAGGTCAAACTTAAGAACCAAAAAATAAAAATATATAAATATAAATATTCCCAAAACCTGTTGTTCCAGAATAAAAGTAAAAACCTTTTGGATATTAGCGTCAAAAATATGTTTACAGACAGAGAAACCCATCTGATTAAAAGTTGTAGTTGATCAGTGTAAGATAAGTTTACACAACGCAGTCCACTTGCAAATGGTATGTTTTCCACAGGTTTACATTTGCATTGTCAAAAATTATTTATTTTGTGATTACGTATTTCAAAGCAGCGTTATTGTTATGACTCACTGGAATTTAAAAATCCAGAAAAATATCTTCACAAAAAATGCGCCTGTGGCGCCTCTAAGGTTGATCCTTTGTCAACCTGCAATTTGAAACTATTTTCTCCACAACAAATAATGGAAATGGAAATAATCCATTCAAAGGACTGTCACTGCCAGACATGTTTTAAGTAACATTCCACCATTATTTACCATCAGACAAGTGTAAAAATAAGGCAACCAAAGTTTTATAATAAAATGCAAAGACAATTAAAGTTTCTGTGGGATCTTAAAAAGTCCTATGGGATCTTAAAATGTCTAAATAACACCTGAAAGTCTTGGGACTGTGTCATTTAAGTAATCACGGAAACATGGCTACATGCTCAGATTCCTGACACTTAAGTGCAAAGCGACACAAAAGCAGCGGCACAAGGCGAAGTTTCATCGCCAGATTATTATATCCAATAATACGCACACCAACCACCACTTGACTGCACGCTCATGACCCGTGGGAATGAGTGGTTCAGAAAATGGATGGATGGATAACAAACACTATGAGGCTTTCCTACTGTCATGACAGTAATTAATTACTGACCTAACGTAATAGCTACCCTTGAAAATGTCCATTCAGAATTTAAAAAAAAATAAAATTTAAGATAAATTGTTCAGGAAGTGAAGTGCGGTCAAACAACAACAACAACAAAAAGTTAGTCTAGCGACCTGCTTTATGTAACTTCTCCTTGGAGAGGCCATAAGGAGAAGTTGCAGAACTGGCTGACTTGGATAAAGATATCGCTGCCAAGAGTGCGGAGCTAAGCAGTTGACTGTTCCTGACCTTAATTGTATTTATTTATTGTTGAGTTACGATTTACATTATTTCTCAAGAGTCTCTGTACTCCATATATTCCTAGCATGGATTAAGTAACCAGCTAATGTAAAAAGCAATGGAACCCATGTAAAAAAAAAAAAAAAAAAATTAAAAAAGCAAAAAAAAAAAAGTCTGCCTTGATTTTTCTCACCTCGACTTGCTCTTTATCTGTGGTGTGGTGGTGTTGCGTGAGTAGCCTACTCAATATTTTGCATTCTTACATCGTGCACACAGGCCACATTTCCACATTTGAGAAATAAATTAACGCAAAATCATTTTGTTTTTCTTTGCCGATTTGACTATGAAATAAGCATTACGTTTTATCTTAAAGGTCTAAAATAGTTCTTGAGTAGTCTTACATTTAATTTGAAGAAACCTGTGGGAACCCTGAGCAAACAAAAAAAATCTCAGTCTTATCTTGATTGGCAAAGCTGTAATGTTTTTTTTAATGGCAATACTGAATACCATGCCAAACTGACCTGACCCACACTGCTTGGTGGAAGTTTGGCTTTCTGCAATGCTACACATCTAATTTATTCTCTATTGATGCTTTTATTAGTTGTGGCACCGATCTACAGTTGGACATGTATTTTAGACTTGGTTGCAGGTTTTCTGGTGATTTCTCATTAAGAAATTTTGACAAATATGCTCACCTGAATCATTTCAGTCTCCAACAAAATGAAGTTTGTGTCACATTCTCCTTCCCTCCTTTCAATGCGCTTTAAGGAGGGGTGGCCACTTCAGGACGAGGCGGACATGAAAGGTGCTGGGAAGCCGATGAAAGCGACACTAATACCCCGAACAGAGGTGCAGTGTTTCGCCTCAAGGACAAGTGGTGGCGAGTTCTCCATATATTTGGAAAGGGAGGACACATTTGGCCCTGGGTGTAACGCATCCCACCCGAGAGGTCCTTGAGGAGCCTTGAATGGCTGATGGGTTGCCAAGACCCTCTCCATGATGTCCTACATTAAGCACCTCCGCAATCAGTCCCTCATTATTTTTTGGGGGGTGTTTGCTTTAATTGAGCTTTGGCTGCTGAGTGGTAATTGATTCAGTCCAAGCACTGATACAAGGTGCTCGCTTTAATCCTTTATATTGTTTGGGAATACTCTCCACCGAGGCATCTTTCTTATGGAAATCAATGCTCGCTTTTCGAAAAAGGAGCCCTTTCATTTCCAACCAGTGTCCTTCTCTTTAGAGCTGTCGCCATGTAGATCTCCTTGCCCTTTAGTGACTGATGTTTTGTCAGAGTTGTTTTTCTGCAGATCAGCTTTTTTTTTTTTTATTACCTTGAACTGGTCTGCCAAGTGAGAGAGAGAAAGAGAAAGGTAAAAAAATCAACAACAAAAAAAGCTCAATCAGTATCCGAATGTCTATGAGGTTGTCTTTAAAGCGAGAGGCGCAGGAACGAGACCAAACTGTTCACAGTCACGTTTGATCCTCCGCCGTTCAAAGTCCCCATCAAGCTGAGTGGGGACGGACGGTAGGGAAGCGTGGGGAGTTTGAGGGGTGTGCAGACACCTAACTGTGACCTTCTAAAAGTTGCCCTGCTTACATGAAAGAAGCACGGCGCACTGCTAACTATGAACCCCCCGCGGTATCTTTATTATTCCGCTCTCTTTGCCGTTTAAACGTCTTCAATTTCCCCCAATTAGGCGTCCATCGGCGGACTGCAATTGAATAATTTAAAAGACACGTCTGATGCCAGAGTGGAATAATGTGCGTGTGTATGTATATGAAAGGGAGTAAATTCCTTCATTATGCCCACTGATAGGCGGATATAATTAACCTTAGTCGCGTTTGTCATTAGTGTGCTTAACTAGTCATGGCGGCTTTCAAGATTGCCTTTGTTTTTA
Source organism: Filicampus tigris (assembly GCF_054856515.1). NCBI lineage: Eukaryota > Metazoa > Chordata > Actinopteri > Syngnathiformes > Syngnathidae > Filicampus > Filicampus tigris. Next base: position 3,793,844 of record NC_141230.1, read on the forward strand.
CTGCCGTTTTTATATTTAAATATTGCAACAATTTCCATAATATTCCCATATTTTTTATTCATCAGAGAATAATTGATTCCATTTTATTGCAGTGTAAACTTTGGTGCGTGAACTACTGTGTGGATAGTTTTTATCCCCCTTTTTCTTTATTATTATTGCGTTCCTTCTCTATTATTAACGCATAGTAAAACATTGATGTCTATTATGTTAACATGGAGAATTATTCAATTGCTCCAGCTTAAGTGTTATTGGACTTTTTAAGGGGTATTTAAGGGGTGAGAATTGCAGAACACCACCGGGAAATATCTTTCGGCGAGTTCCGGACGTTCCCCGCTCGTGAATATTTTGATACACATCGTTGAGTAACCAATGACCTCCTCTTCACATCATCGCAGGCCTGGAACTGCCCTTCATGATGATGCCTCACCCGCTGATCCCCGTCAGTCTGCCGCCGGCTTCCGTCACCATGGCCATGAGCCAGATGAATCACCTCAGCACCATCGCCAACATGGCCGCTGCGGCACAGGGCCAGAGCCTGCCTTCGAGAATGGTCACATCTGTCATTAAGGTAACTTTTTATACATTTACATTTATTTCACATTAAAAATGTTGCTTTATGTACGCACCCTCATTTCACAAAAATGAGTGTAAAAATGTAAATAACCTGACATATACATATTAACTCATTTACTGCTGTGATGTTTATATTAGTCAACTGGAATCCACTTTACTTTCACCAATGTATATATTGGTTAAGTATGTTTTTCAACAGTTAGGCGTGGAAGAGGGTCTCACCCAGCTTGTCTGTAAAATTCTGATTTGTTACCACTATAATAACTAACAGATCCATGTAGATGGCAACATTTCATCGTTTTGGATTTGATCTCAGTCAGCTTTTGAGTAGAAGGTAAGGCCGAGGTGAAGTGAAGCTCGGCTTGTCTCGTCAATTAGCTTGGAGAGAAATGCCAACACCTTAGAAGTCGGACAATTTTAAGCACCTCATAGTCGAATAGATTATGTCTAATTATTTATGGTATAAACAGAGTACCCTATGTGTCGCAGTGGGGAAAGCCCTTTCTCTGTCCTGTTTGTCTCGTTTTATAGTTTATGGTTTCACCGAAGTGAAAAATTTGTGTCAAAGTCACTGTTCTGCTTGGCATAATAAAAAGCTAGAAACCAACTGTTTTTCTGGTGAATAAAGTGATTCTGTTTCTCTTGGTAGGTTTGCTGCTTTTATTGTTACAGAACATAATATTGTATGGGTCTTGAAAGACCAGACCGAAAGCTCTAAAATGACTGGCAATATGGAGAGCTTTGCTTTGAAAATGGCTGGCAGTCAACAAGTTCAATATGAACTATATTTTGGGGATTGTATCCCTCCATTCCTGTATTAGCTTGTAATGCAGTGTAAAAATTAGCTAACCACTCTTTTTAGTGAAACGTAAAAATACTTTTTCAACGTTAATAATGAATATACTGTATTTATTTTAGGGCTGTGTGTTGTCACTGCAGGGTTTGCAGGAGCGCATCCAGGACAGTCCATCCCCTGCCCCGTCCTTAGAGGACCACCGAAGGCCCGGCAGTCACCCGTCATCTCACCGCAGCAGCAGCGTGTCCAGCTCGCCCGCCCACACGGAAAGCTCTTCAGACAGGATACGTACGTCAACTCGTGGCTCACAATTACATTTTTCAAACACGTCCTCATGGCAGCCCGGCTCCCTTTTTGTCCACAGCGCCACACCACAACGGCCTGTCCATGAACCAAGCCCTGCTCGGTTTGTCCCCCAACATCCCGCCTGGGCCTAAAGAGGGAGACCTGGCCCATGACATGAGCCACGAAGTGAAAAGGATGCATGCAGAAAAAGGTGAGTAGTGGTTTTATTTGTCAGTATTTTTGGATTAAATAAATAAAGATTTCAAGGAATGTAAATTAGATGCACAAAACATTGTGGTGTGATCACATCAGAGTCTACTGGGATGTTATCAGCATTAAAGATACATGCACATACATGAGATCATCTTTAATACTGTACAGGGAAGTCTTTTACAACTTACGGTAAGTCTCCACAATTGAATTTGCCAGGTGCTGCTGTTTTGGCTTGCAACAAATAGGCTCAGAAACTGAGTAAACAACTGTCGATACAGTTTGCCATTTTTTTTTCTATTTAAAGGAGCCATTCATTGCTGTGAATCAATTGAGAAACTGTCTATCCGAGTAGGGGCTACTATTTGAGGAAATATAATACACGTAGGTACCGCATCAAGCTAATTGCTGGACGGCAAGGTGTGAAAGGTCAAATGTTGTCTGATAACAGAGCTTGTTAAATAAAAATTAAAGGTCAGAAAATTAATCCGAAAATTGTTCTTAAAAAAATGAAAGGTGATATGAAAAAAGGGTTTAATCTCCAAGTCATTATGAAAACATTAAATGCTGCAACGTAGTTTTCTTCCTTTTTATGGACGTTTTCAGTCGTATTTCTATATCTCCCAAAGATTGGGTCCGACTTAAATTGATACCGTGTCTCAATTAGTCGCTGGGTGCATCATCAACTTACAACAAATAAAAGCCTCCCTTTTTCTCATCAGGAAAAAAATTGGGTAGTAACTGTAATTATCTCGGTTTATAGACACTCTGGTTCCCATGCAGACATGGCTTAACTGCTAATGGCTTAACTGTTTAACCCTTTGAACTCCATTGCTTACCAAAACAGCAACACTGAAGCAATCTCTCAGATGCTTTTAGGTGTGGAGACTTGTCACATGTTGTAAGCGAATTTTAAAGCTAATGCTTTTAGTTTGAGGTTGCATAGGGATGACATATTTAAGGATGGTTAGCGTTCTGTATGCGTCCATGTTCAGGAGCGCTAATACATGTAATGGTTCGCCTCCCTTCTTATTAGAAAAAAATGTTTTAAACTCCACTTTCACTTGAGATAACTTTTAACATACCAGTAACATTTTGTAGCATTATTTGAGAATTTTGTGTGTGTGCTTGTGTTTTTATGAATAATAAACAGTATGTAAACACTCTTTGCCCAAATACGGCAACCCATTTTTATTCAACTTTTTAGAAGTGCGATGAAAGTCTGGATAATGGTGCAAAAGGCGGATTTGTCACTGAATAATGCATCAATCTCGAGGTTTAATATTCAAGTTTAAGCGGGATGTGAGTATCTATGAAGGTGCGTCATTTATTTCACTGATCCAAATTAGGAGGTGGAGGTCTGCCATTCCGTTACGAAAGTCAAATTAATTGATATTACCATAAGTTCTCATTCCCATTTGCTTCACACATGGGAGGGGATATGTTCAAGAGATGTACCCCGGTCATATCATACAGGCTTGAATCATTTTATTAATTGCTGGCAAGATTTTTCATTAGAAATGAAAAAAAAGGAAAATGATCTATAGTCATAGAAAGTCAAGCAAATAATAGATTTGTAGTATTCTCCATTGGTTTAAAGGGAGCAGGGTAGGTTGCAATGCTGTGCTCTGGGTGATGCGGGGTGGGGCGAGGTGATAATGATACGAGAACCACTGTGGAAATCATCACCGGGATCCGCTTTGCTCCCTGTTGGATAGTCTGACATGAAAATCACTATTAGCCCTTCACTCGCAGCCTGTGAAGCAGTGCATCGGAATAATTAGCAGGATCATGAACACAATTTATGGGTCACCAAAAGTGTGTGTGTAATGTGTGTGTGGGGGGTGTGTGGGTGTGTATGTGTGTGTATTTTGAACAGATCCTCTTATACTGCAGTTCTATAAATCTTGAATGACATGCTATTACTTTTTTTTTTAATGTCTGGCTCTGACTACTGGCTAATATCAGTAAAACACAGATAAAGTTCTGCGCAGCTTTCTTAAAAACATATGCAATAGTATATCATATATTACGGTAGATATTACCACATTTTTAAATTAATGTTTGAATGATATAGCAGCTGTTACTATGTATTCAAAACGTTTTTTCTCACCATTGTATAATATATACTGCATATAAAATGAAATACATCAAATGTATCTATTAGTTTCTTTGGCTACAAATAAAATTACATTTTATTCTATTTTTTAACAGATGGATGGATGGATTTGGTATATACATTTAAAAAAATTAAACTGAGACCTTGTGCAAAAATGTTTTCTATAGTACTTCTACTTGTAATAATAATAATAATAATAATAATAATAATAATAATAATAATAATAATAACAATAGTTAGAAATTAAAAATGTAATTAAAAATGTGATCAATGTTTTTAAGTGTATTGGTTTTGTTTGGGGGCAGCACGGTGGGCGACTGGTTAGCTAGTCCGCCTCACAGTTTAGAGGTCGTGGGTTCGATCCCGGCTCCGGCCTCCCTGTGTGGAGTTTGCATGTTCTCCCCGTGCCTGCGTGGGTTTCCTCCGGGTACTCCGGTTTCCTCCCACATTCCAAAAACATGCATGGTAAGTTGATTGGACACTTTAAATTGCCCCTAGGTGTGAGTGTGGATGTTTGTTTGTCTCTGTGTGCCCTGCGATTGGCTGGCAACCAATTCAGGGTGTCCCCCGCCTACTGCCAGAAGACAGCTGGGATAGGCTCCAGCACGCCCCGCGACCCTTGTGAGGATAAGCGGTACAGATAATGGATGGATGGATGGATGGTTTTGTTTGGTTATGGGCAGTTAAAAACAATATCATAATGTGTAAGTCCGCTGATAGTGTAGTGGTACACACGCCTGAGTTGTGTGCGGGCAGCGTGGGATCGATTCCCGCTCAGTGACAGTGTCTATGTGTGCCCTGCGACTGGCTGGCGACCAGTTCGGGGTGTAATCTGCCTTCGCCCATTGACGGCTGGGATAGGCTCCAGCAACTCCCCGCGACCCTATATAGGATAAGCGGTTTAGAAGATGACATGACATCATAATGTGTGAAATACTAACAGTAAAATGAATCATGCATCAATATTTAGCGTTTCCAAAAGCTTTGGTAAACAGATTCATAAGCAAAATACAAATTCTGTTTAAACAAATTGAACATGTTAATCAAACATTGCTTCTTGCTTTTGTTCCAAGTCACTACAAGCCTCTACTGAGTTGTGAGTGAAGATGTGTCCAAGTTTGAGCTCGGGTCAAGGTTATAGCCAAAGTTAACACAGTTTAGTTTAGATATGGTCAGAAAATGGACACAAGAGAACCATAAAAGACAGACCAATGGGAAGTAACAGTCCAGGAGCAATTCCAACCAGGTGACCCTCACGCATGTTATACACTCTGTGTTGTCAATTCCCGATATGTCGCCAGACTTTATTAGGATTCTGCTCTCTTCTGAGGTCTTGCACTGTGGAAAAAAAAAAGATTTATTTATTTTTTAGTTTTTCATAAAATAACCCATTAATGCAGAGGAGTGCAACCAAATTAGTTAGCAATTTGCTGAGCATGAATTAATGAAGAGAGCTCCTTCGCCGCTCGCACAGTTGTAATTTTCATAATAACCCCGGAACCTTTTATTTGGCAGCTTGTTTAGTTTTTTCGTTTGAAGGTTTTCATTAGTCTAATGAGGACTGCGCAAGGGCGAGCAGTCAGCACAATTTACATGAGGAAGCTATCATAATAAATGAGGCAATTTGAATAACATGCACAGGTTTATGCAGCGAGATAAGAGAGATGGTCGCCACCACCGTCCGATACATTAAGAACTAACTAATAACCAAAGTAATTCCAATAAAAGCTTTAAGTGAAGGAAATAAAATTAATGATATATATAGTGAACTGTAATGATATTACACGATGCGTTAGATGAATAATATAAACCATTGTTCGGGAGGCTTTGTTTATGGCCAGCTTTTTAATTAGGGCCCCGTTTGTCACGTCAGTTTGTTTAGAGATAGCATTCCGATGGTTTAATGATATCGCCCCCACTTGTTTGATCTTTACGATCCTGGCAGAGCATTCAATTAATCTCGGGCACAGCGGGAACGCCAGAGAAAGGACTCCATTTAAATAGGATTCCCGAAAAGACGCTGCAATGTCATCTACACCGTGGCGGGACAAAGGCTGTTTGTTGTCAAGCCTTTTTCCGAAGTTGTGTCACCTAGCGCAGACGAGCCAGATGGTCTGAGGTTGTTGTTGTTTTTCTGTCAGTGGTCCAAAAATTTTCCTGGATGAGAAAAAAATATGTGAGATTAGATGATGTTTAAAGTATAAAGCTATCTCACATGTGACTAATTGAACAGCTTCAAACGAAAAGAAAAAAAAGTCTTCCTACAAGCCTCTGTCTCGTGAAAACAGCAGGTAGCCTCGACAAATAAGGCGGGGGGACATTTGGAAGCCTTTGGCTGTAAAACCCACTCTGGACATCAAACGGCTTGACATCATTTCATTTCTTTGGGAGAGAGTGTTTGAAATGCCAGCCATATGCATGTACGTCGAACCATACACCTAAATACCATGTGGCGGGGGAAGTCTTTTGCCAACAGAATTGCTGAAATGCCAGACTGGATTATTTGGTTTAGTCACCATGTTTAGTAACAAGGATAGGCTAACGTAACGAGCTAACACCATCATACCATTATTTTATGGTTAATATGAGCTTGCTTGCATTGGAGCAAATGGTGATGTGCCTGATATTTTTGAGAGACTCTGCACTCTAAAAATAGTTGGGTTAAAAATAACATAATTTTGGGTCAAAAATGGACTGATAGACTACTTGGGTCAATTTTCTTCAAAAGCAACCCAAAAAATGGGTAGTATTGTACAAAACAATCTCAAAAATTGGGCTGTTTTGCACAAAACAACACAAGAAGGTGGGTCAAATTAACCCAATTAGTGCATCTGTCTTTTTTTGACCCAAAATTGTGTTATATTTAACCCAACTGTTTTTAGAGTTTGTGTTTATTACATAGAATTATCCAGATAGATTGGTTATATTTGGGTTTTTGGAAGCAAAAGCTAACACTTCCTAACATGAATATACAACACATTGCTTAGCTTGGAGCAGAAAACAAGCTGATGTTTTTTGAGCAATTAAATATCTGGCTTTGTTAAGCGTTTGGGAAAATGTAAAAAAAAAAAAAAAAAAAAATCAAACTTTTCCCCATAGCAATGACTGAATTCTTAATGTTGACCACCACAAACCAAAACCATCCATCGAGTTTGTTGTCATTAGGATCATGGGTTAGCTGGAGCCTATCCCAGCTGCCAGATTTGAACCTAGGACGACCATTAGTTGACCATGCCATAACAGAACTAGGTAATAGATATTTACGAACTAAAAATCATGAATAATTGAATGACTTTGTTTGGATAATCAAGTATCATATGTGCTTTTATTAACATTTGAACACGACCGAAGCCTTTGGCTGTAAAACTCACTCTGGACATCATACGGCTTAACATAATTTCCCGGACTCAAAGTTTCACAATATCAAAATGTGTCACAGCAAGGCATGATTTTGCTCTCTTCGTAGTGGTTACAAGAATGTAAACGTGAAATAAATTTGCTGTAAGGTATATTAGCAAGGTATAAGTTAATTGCTGTATTCATTTGAATTTGTACTGTCTTGCACAAATGAAGATCAAATTGAAGAAAACATGTATTGATTTCTTGTTCATCACAGTCTGGACAATGTAACGAATAGCCTAGACTTTAAAAACACAGCTCGACCGTGGTGTAAAGAAGACATTCTGCTAACTGTGTAGATGCAAAAGCAAAAACGTGTCAACAGTCTAATCTGTTTGCACACCACCTGTAGTTTTAACACCATAACAGTTTTCGAGCAATCAAAAACACCTGGATTCTATTGGCAGCCAGTGCTGTATGTTGTTGAACTAGAAGCTTTTTGGAGCAGTGATCAGGGCGCCATGACACATCCACGTGCCGGAAGAGATCATCAGCGGCGCGATCCGATGTCACTTGATTTGTCCAAAATTATGATTTATTAATTACAAATGCATTCTTGTCCATCTGTAAATGACAGTGATATATATAGTGACAGATGGAATAATGAAAGGCTCTTTTATTAGATGGCAAAAGGTACAACGGACCCGCTTATCCACCTGTTGCCATTCATACAACCGAAAAAGTCACGGCTTCCTGTGAATTTCTCAACTTTGTGCTCAATTAAACAGACCTAGATTTCACATTAAGTAAGTCGCACTAGAGTGGGTTAGAAGCATACCGAAACCAGGTCTTGCAAGAGGTCTTGGACCGTTTCAGTTTATCTGCACCACAGTTCATTTAATGTTTACACGCGTCCGACTGAACAGCACCAAAGAAGGAAACAAACTAGAGTTCCATTAAAACAAACTAAAGGCTGCTAGTGTGAAAGCACCTTTGAATATAAGTTGTCCAAAACCTGCTCCATGTGAAAAGTGCCTTAAGAAAATTTAAGTTTACAAACAAAACTGGATTTGGGATCTAGGCGCTTGATCATTCATCTCCGCAGTCACCAATGGTTCCTTTGATTGCCGACCTGTTTTTCCTGACGTTCCATATTTAGCGAGGCCTCTGCGCACTGCCTCGTGTGCATCTCTGCTCTGGCTGAGTAAAGCACTTGTTCATTTGCACTGAAGGGTAACATGAAACAGGCCCCAGCCTCCTGATGGACAGGCAGATTTCACCTTCGCCAGTGAATGATAATGCATTATTAAATTTGCCTCTCTGCTCACTAGATACACTTAGCTGACCACAGCATATTTATCTCCCCATCCGATGCTCTCCGTCTTGGCAGGAGAGAGCATTCTGTCACTTTTGAGGCATTTCAAAGATTAAAAAGAACCTCTCTCTTTTCAACGTCCCTAAAAGCATTCCCCCTCCCACCACCACCACCACCCACCTGAGTGAAATGTGATTAGCGGGGAGATGGTGTCACGCGATGGAACATTCATGAGCGCAGAACAAATATCCAAATGAACTCCCGCGTCCCTACTCTTGCACCATCAGCATTCCTGCTCACATGGTGCAAGAAGAAATTTGATTGATCCTCTATTGAATTATTTTTTTCTGCACTCTTTCATTTCAACAGCACGCACTGACAAGTTGTTTGATCACAAAGCATTATTGTCTGCCAAGTCACATTTCAGGGGCTCTGATGGCTAATGATCTTGCCTCCTCCGACCAGGAAAAAAAAAGTCTAGTAGTCAGCACCCCGTTTGAAGCTGCGAGCGCCAAGGACACTGGGAGGACCCAACACAACACGCAGCATTAAAGTCAGCGTAGATGAAGAGAAGAAGGAGCTGAACACGTCAAACTTTTAATGACAGTCATAGCATCAATGTCAGGGAAATGTCTTTAGCGTTGTTGTGTTTTAGTTTTTGCTCCAATGCCGATGGGGAAAAAAACGGGACTATAACGGCATGAATAATCACACTAAACATTTTCTCGACAGGATTAGTATCCAAAATTCTATATCGCATTAGATTCTACAGTTGTACATCAAATTTTAGGTGTACAGAATCAGAATTACTTTTGGAATCTGAGAAAACCACGTCACATTGAATGCATCAGTCGGAAAGACAGGGTCCCCTGTCTTTACTTTGGCATGTTATCCTCGAGCAGACTGAATAGAGATTATGTAGTAGCATTTTTGTTGTTGTTTTGTTTGTACATGAAAAAACTTGCCACCATTAGCCTCATTGACTTTACACCTTGGACTGGCCAGTCAGTCACTAGGCACCTAAAGACAAATAACCATTCACACTCACATCTGCACGTATGGACAATTTAGTCTTTACTCAATCTAACATGCGTGTTTTGGGAAAGAGCGAGGACCTTAGCCAAGGTTCAAACCTGAGACCTCTTGACTGTGAGGCAGATGCCCACAATCCCACCGTGATGCCATTTTTCAGATGTGCACGATCCATGAGTGACCTAGTTATCTAATTTCACTAGTGAAGAAGTCATTCCCCGTGCCTCTTTCCCTATATAGAAATTTGAATTATCAACAAATTGGACCCCCAAAAATCAAGTTTCATAACATTAATACATTTTAAAAGTATTGTTGTTGGATTATAGTGCTGCTACATCACTTGACCCAAACACACTTTTTCTGAATCAAGCTCAGAGACACCGGGGGTATAATTTCATGGTATCTGGAGGTGGCAAAGATATATGCTGTGAAGTATGAACGAACATTCCAGTCGTCAACGTATTTATCTTTTGCATTTCTGCTCTTAACTTCCAAGGGATTTGCAATTTTTTTGTTCTAGTGGGCGCTCAAACAGCAGCTCTCAACAAACTGTTTTTAACAACTTTTTTTTATTATTCCTATTGTTATTCTTGCTCCCCGAGAGCACACAAGGTGAGTTTTACATATCTGAGCATCTGCTGTTATGCAGATCGCAGCAGCACATTCCCATCCCGACGCCCTTGGACAACAGCATTGGGCAATTATGAAGATTATGTACAATGCGGTGAAATTTGTGATTCAAAACAATACATATCTTGGCGGCAGCGACTGTTGCGGACAGATAAGGTTGACCCTGAATATGTATTTCTGTACTTTTGGAGATGTTCTTGCAGGAGGGGGTCTTTTTTGTATAATTTAATATTTGCATGTAAACAGTAATTAAGGGATGCCGCCGACACGCTGAGGCCAGTGCTTGCCAAGGTAAACAACGAGCGGCCCTGCTCGTTTGCAGCGCTCCCGTCCTGTTTACAGACTCGCGAGTGGCGCTCCTCATTGGCAGCACTCGTAAAAGACACCGGCGATGCGATGCCGGGAGCGCAGCGCGGCCTCTCTTATCGTCTGGCAGTCTGCTCGATAGCCGACTTGAGGACATTGTGAGTCAAACCTCTAAATTTTCACTCTGCGATAATTACGCGGCTATACTCGAGCTTTTATATCCTTCCACCATGAAAGTAAATCATTCCTAATAAAGAGAGGAAGAATAGGGGGCGGGTGGTGGAAAAGTGCTCAGGACTAATTTTCTTCACTCCCTCCCTTTCTGCTCTCCATTCTTTTTTTTTCATGAAAGCCTTTTTCCTCAGTATTCCAGTCACCTTGACTTTGCAGCTGCCGCCTTATAGAGTGTGTTGCTTATCCCGTATAACCCCAGTCTGTCAATTAGGTGTTTGAAAATTAATCTCTTTAGCTGAAAATACCGTGCCAGCTTTTCTTGAGCGTCTGCAAATGAAGTGTTATTAATTCACACGAGCAAAGCCAGTGTTATGAATAATGTTATCAAAACAGATTTCCGCGCGTTTAACACGTCCCCGCGATTAAAAGGGCCCCTTAAGTATTTTTATAACTGTGAAACGACTAATGGATTTGCATCCGTCTTTGCAAAGTGTTGCTCTAAGCCAGTCCTTTTCAAGTCCTCGCTTCTTCTTATTCTGCTTCTTTTTGTCCATGTCTTCATCATCGTCGTTAAAAAGCAAGCCAAGCCGAGTACAAGTATGGATTAGTGCCAGCAGAGCTTCTCCCAGTGGATTCCAGAACCAGGCAAAGGCATGTCGAAGTTAAGACAGTACTATGAGGCTATATGTCCACTGCTAATACTAATAGTTGTTCCACAAAAAAAGCCAATTATGAGGGATTTGCCTCTCTTGTTAACAATTTGATCAAAATATGCCTATTAAGTTACACACAAATTTGTCATGGGTGCATGTTACATGGAGGGGATGGGTATGAAGGTGTACTACAATGGAACCTCGAAAGTCAAAGTCACTCTGAGTGTGGGCTACCAGTTGCCCATCCCTGATATAGGATATCAACATTGAAGTGTACACTTGTAATGTAAAAGGTCAAACATCCCTGAGGTCGGAGAATTTGGAAACCCAACCAAAGTTTTGGGAAATATTATGATTAATTGTTTCATGAGACCTCAGTATTAAAAGATTATTTTGCTTTATCTTTTGGATTTTTTGCGAGATAAAACTGAAGTTACGACAGATAATCAGATTCAAATTTAACGCATACGAATGAAGGCAAGGCAAAACAGCTTTATTTATATAGAACATTTCACACAAGAGAACTAAATGTGATTCACACAAGCAAAGACACAACATCTAAACGACACAAACACACACAAAAAAAACACAACTGTTAATGACATTTAGAATCAAAGCAGAGAAAACAAAAGTAGCTCACCAAAATTACCACCAGAACGTACATTGACAACATTTAAACACATTAATAGAACACTTTAAAAACATCCATCCAGCCATTATCTATACCGCTTATCCTCACAAGGGTCGCGGGCGTGCTGGAGCCTATCGCAGCTGTCTTCGGGCAGTAGGCGGGGGACACCCTGAATTGGTTGCCAGCCAATCGCAGGGCACACAGACACAAATAAACATCCGCACTCACAGTCATACCTAGGGGCAATTTTAGAGTGTCCAATCAGCCTATCGTGCATGTTTTTGGAATGTGGGAGGAAACCGGAGTACCCGGAGAAAACCCACGCAGGCACGGGGAGAACATGCAAACTCCACACACGGAGGCCGGAGCCGGGATCGAACCCACGACCTCGAAACTGTGAGGCGGACGTGCTAACCAGTCGACCACCGTGCCACCCACTTTAAAAACATTTAAAAGAAAAGTAAAAAAAAATACAAATGTTTAAAAGACTGATCAAAGGAATGGAGGACAAAAAAAAGCAAAGTTTTTAACCTGGATTTAAATAATTTACCCTCGGTGCTGACTTCACTTCTGTTGGCAGTTTATTGCATTTACATGCAGCATATTAGCTAAATGCCGCTTCACCATGTTTGCTTTGAGCTCTGGGCTCCACTAATCGACCGAAGTCGGCAGACTTCAGAAACCTATTGGGTTTATATTGAATCCAAACCTTGGTGATTACAAGGGCTTTCAATGCATCTCCTCTCTCATTTGTTTGGAACTCTGAATCGGATCAAAATGTGCCAAATGTCACACACACAAATTATTCAGTCATTTTTTTCTTAGATTCCATTCTAGTTGTAAATTCAGGATTTTGGACGGTTCCACATTTTTCTGACATTTTACATTTAGCCAAATTTCTCCTCGTGATAAGCAAATGCATGCTTTTCAAGATATGGGTGAGGTGAGAGATGTACTACTTTGTAACATATAAAAGTCAGAAACCACTGAGTTTGTACAATTCAGAGTTTTCAGAAGTTACAACTCTCTCTCTCGCATGTTCTCATCATATATACTGAGAGCTCAGTTTAACGAGCATCAAAAGATGAACTTACTTCTTTGGCATTATGCGACACCGGAGGTTTACGTGAATTCCGTAAACATTCAAAGCATACCACTAAGACTAATACTTAAGTTAAAAAAAAAAACTGACAGTTACAAAGAATTTCCTCTCTCCGTTGTTTATTTGTTTGTTTGTTTGTCCCGAATGCTTCATTATTATTATCAATGTGTAATTGCCGCTTGTGTTGGTCGTATTTTGGCGGCGCTATCAGGTACACACAGGGCTCCCCAGTCACCTTCCGTGTTAAGCCGTGTGAGGAGGCGCTCTAATGAATTCATAAATGCCAAACAAAAGGCAAAGTAAACAAAGAGTGAGGAATAAATGGCTGGATGATTAGTGGGTCACGCAGAGATTAGCGGCGTATACTGTACAAATGATCCCCCTCGGAAATGGGAATGAGTCAGGCAAAATGGCCAATCAATTTTAATCTCTCAGTTTCTTGTGTCAATAAACGGTCGCCCGCAATCTAAATCACTGCTTCAATAAACAGTGGAATGTTGTTGTGAGCTCGACCTCAGATGTTCCACTGTAATTCTTAGTTCCTTTGTAGTGTTATCTTGCAGACAGTTACGGATCGCAGTTAAAGGAGAAGTCAACCCGAATATATATTCTTTAAGAGTATGTTCAATGCAGGCCCACTAGTTGAAACAATGCAATATGATTAATATGAAATATGAGTTAAGCAGCAAAATCCACTAGTTTTTAGCCATCTCAGGGCGCGGCCATTTTGTCATTTCTGTCAATTAAAAATGACATCACAGACCCTCACGGTTCAAATAACGACCAATCACGTCTCACCTGTTTTCTGAAGTTGAGCTATGATTGGTCGTTGTCTGAGCCCTTAGGGTGTGTGATGTCATTTACAGTCAACAGAATCGACAAAATGGCCTCCCCCATAGATGGCGGATGGATATTGCTGCTTAACTCATATTCGACAAACACAGTATTAATCTGAATGCTGTGGTTCAACTAGTGGGTCTGCATTGAAGATATTCTTAAAAAAATATGTTTGGGTTGACTTCCGCTTTAAAGCCTTTTCGCTAACTTCTCTCCACAAAACGGCCACCTTTGATTGAGGCTCGCTTTAAGAGCTCGTCGGAAAAGGCGGAAACTAAAAGTCCCGCTTTTATGCAGTCATCACAGTCGGCCAAGCCTGTAATCCTCGTCGGTCGGATAATGACACAGCCCCCTGCATTTACTACACGGCGAATAGGAGGGAGGCAAAATGCTGACTTTGAACAAATGAACACTCTGACCTTTATGCAATAAATATGACACGGGCCGCATAAAAAGACAAGATATCTTCCTCCCAGTTGGAAGTCAATGCAGATCCCTCGTTACCTTCCCTCTTTCGCTCTCTCGCACGTCTTTGCTGTTTAGTTCTGACTGAGCAAATGATGAAACACGCTTGTATCCTCCGCCTTTTAACGCACGCTACTAAAGTTCAATTTGTAGCTCATAATCTTCTCTTATTAGTAGCGCCACACCTCATATACACGGTGGAACACAAGGGTGGATCGTTGTCTGTATGGCAGTGTGCATGCATGATTAGATTCTTTAAGTTGATTCTAATTGGGACTTCTCCCACCACTTAACGCAATAATGTGCTTTATGCATGCATGCAAATTAACAGCGTCAACGGTTGAGTGCATCTCTTTTGACGCTGAGTTCATATCTGCACCAGTATCGTTAGAATATGAAAACATTAACCAGCTTGGAGTTGGGCATATGAATGCACAGCGCACATATTGCGGAAGTTCACTGAAAAACTCGACTTACAATACAATACAATACAATACAATACAATTGTATTTGTATTTCACAACAGCTAGAGCCGTAACAAAGCACTTTACATACAAAGAACAAAATACCCATAATACAACAAGTGGAATCAATAAATTAACATAAAACACTACGTATATACAATAGACACCGGAAAAGAGCCACAATTTCAGGTCTCAAAAGCTAGAGTTCATTCTTGGTGTTCTACGTGTTAACTGTTAAACGTGTGGTGCTGAACAATAACTAAAAACGTGATTTATAGTGTCATGTTAACGCCACACCATGAACTTCAGAACTGTGAGGCACACTGGACTGCCCGTCTACAAGCAAACTGTGCAAAGCATCACCAAAGTCATTAGCTACCAAAAGCCAAAGTTTCCTAAAATGTGTGTGTGTGTGGACATGGCCTGAATGAGCTTCTTGTTAGTGTCTTTTGTCACGTTCCTGACGCCGGAGGATTTATTGTTATGTCCATCTGTGTCTCTGTCTTCATGCGGCCTTGAGGATACAATTCAATTTATTATTAAGGTAAAAGCAATGGAGCCGTCACTTTAAGAATGCGGCAAGACAGACAGAGGGAGAGGGAGGCGGGGAGGGAGGCAACAGTCGGAATGGGTTATTAATGGAAAGGCACGGCCATAGGGCAGTTGAGATTTAATGATATCCAACGAGAAAAATATGAGGGTGTCACTCTCCAAAAAGTCACGCTAAATGTCAACATTTTAAGGTGGGCTGCCGCTAATTTAATGCCTGTGCACAGTAATGTTTTGGAGAGCATTTAGGAAAACACGGCCGAGTGACCAGCCTGATTATCAGCTCACCTTCTTTCCTCCCTCTCTCTAAATGGCTTTGTGCACCAAGCGATTTCATCTCTACACGATGGGAGGGGGGGACAAAAAACACAGCGTTTTGATTGAGAGAGCGATAAGAGAGCGAGTGCCAAATGTTACCTGTTAATCGAGCCCAATCCCGACCAGGGGCCCTTGACTTTGTCCCCCAGCAGGGATGAGGCAAACTCTCATTTTCCTCTCTCCGTGATGAAAAGGAAATTAGCTTCAATGTGATGAGGCCACATTAGTGTGTGTTTGTGTGCGCGCGTGTGCGTGTGTGTGTGTGTGTGTGTGTGTGTGTGCGTGCGTGCGTATGTGTGTGCTTAATGACTGTGTGTTTGCGTTGCTTTTCGCATACATCCATCAGCGGGCTTACTTTGTTCACTTTTCAAGTGAAGCAGAACTTTTTCAGTTCAAGGACCAATCTAGAATTCGGGTTCTTTCTAGGCACCCATACATACTCAAGTATAATATATCATAACATCAACGTACAGTCACAGCCTGCTATTTGCCAGGGATATGAATTTAGCCCAGCCCTGACTAAAAAAAAAAAAAATCTGCTAAGTAACATAAATGACTGTATTCAGCAGTTACATTGTTTAACGCAAACAATCTGCCTTTACGTGGGGCTCGTCAAAAATATTAGCTATCGGCATACTAGCATGAATAACGCACTAGAACAAAATAATGAATGAGCAAACAAATATGCAGACTTGCACTTTACACAAACAGTATTTTCATTAAACGTACCATTTTGGAAAATACTAAAAAAAAATATATATATTAGGGAATACAGGCAAATTGTCACAGCAAAGTAGACTGCACAAGCTATGACTGGCTGCATCAGGAGAGAAGCAGAAACAAGCTGCATTCAATGTCCGCCAACAAAACAGGAAATCGGAAACACAGATGGAAAAAACAACATCAATTTATTGCACCTAACAAAGTCACCAAGATACCACCAGGTGGCGCTAAATTAACAGTTGCGTTTGGCCTGATAACAAAAACAGCTGACAGATAATATTTTCGGCAAAATAAATTCAGAAAAATGTCTGTGAAAAGTTCAGATAAATGCCTGCCAATATGTGTGTTTGCCAATGCCGGACCACAAATATTCGGGAGTCTGCTATACTCACATAGGTTAATGAAAAAAAACATAACCATAAATCAACTAAACAATACTGTACACCATCCTTTAATGAGCTCAGGCTAAGAAAGTTAGCCTTTTCTGTCTTATTCTAGTTTGCTGTCTTTTTGCTCCGTGAATGCAGCACAGAAGCAGATAGTGTTATTTTGTCCTGTGTTTTACATATATGAAGTATTTTCTTACATTGTCCTCCCTGCTCTAACACAAATAAACACATGAAACACAAAGAAAATGGAGCACTTGCATTTAAGATGAGACTGTGGTGTAAGCTAAACTTTAGCATGTGTCTTCGTTGTCATCATTTCTTGCTGCTTATCATCAAAGGTTACAATGACTAATGAGAAGTGAGCAGTGCTTTATGTCAACCTTATGATATTGGTTTAAAATCACCTGGTAGTATTAGATTCTGGAGTAAGCTAATATTAGCATGTAGGTTCATTTTTGCCATTTCTAGCCTTTTATCCTCAAATGTGACACTGGTGTTTATGCTCAAACTTGGAACCTCAATTTTCAGGTACTGTATTAGAAATTGTACCTGTAAGTTGTCAATAGTGAGTAGAGCCAAGGATGCGTGGACTAACTTGTGCATGTTTGCGTTGACATTTGATTCACATTGTTGCTCATATCCACCCATTTAGACGGGTCATCCAGTTGAGTCTACTTAGCCTGAAAGACACTTTCAAGTGCAGACAGCGATTGCAAGATAAGCAAGCCTCATGTTTTTTTTAAGTGCTCAAATTGCATGCAACTCCTCTTTCCTGCCTGCATCGCTTGCATTTGCAGCAGCAGACACATGATTCCCCTTGACAAGATTTTCCAAATCCATTGCTTTTAAGTGCAGGTGGAATCAGCGCCGCGTTAGCCGCTAATGGCTGTCCGAGAGGTCATAACTGGTCCATTTGAAGGAGGAGGTTCCGGGGCTAGGCAAATCCAATGTAATTGTGCAGTGAAGAGTCTGTGCTGACAAGCTGCTGCTTTTTTTTTTTTTTAAAGCTTCTCCTGCTGGGAGGAGCGGCGCTCACAAGGACAAAAGCTTCACCTGTCAATATATCATTCTGACTGGCCCAGCCCAGTGTACCTTTGCCCTAGCTCTCTCTCTCTCTCTCTCACTCTCTCTCTCTCTCTCTCTCTCTCTCTCTCTCTCTCTCTCTCTTGCTCTTGTCACTATTTCAATCATTCTGTTCTTGTGCCGTCGCCATCTACGCATCCATCTCCTCCGCCTTTTTTTTAACTATCTTCCTCCACCTCCTTTTTTTCCCCCTCTTTCTTTGTCTGTCTCTCCTCCAAACCTCCCTCTCCCGGCTTCAACAATGTCCTGAGGGAGTCGCTTTCAAACACAGGAACCAGAAACATATGGCACATTTTCAACTCCCAAGGTCAATTACAGCTATTTATCCTGAGATTGCGGCTAAATTTCCCAAGGTTTTCCTCCTCTGGCTTCGCTGCAGATTGCGATGCGTATCTCTCACAAAGAAAAAAAAATGAGACCACTTTAATACATCATTTTGCCTTGCCTACATAGCACGACTTTACATGTAATGATGATATTTATTTATTTATTTATTATATCTATAGCAGCTAGTTCCAAGTGCTACATGCCCACAAATGTAATTACACAAACACATAGGTTTTTAGTTTGTGTTTTTTTTCTTAATTTAAGGTCCACTTGCAACAAATATTTCATAACATGTGCAACTTGATCTTACTTTTACTATTTATATTATTATTTTTGTAATCATTATCATTTTGTTAGTTTAACAAATGTAAGTTTTAATTTTTATATATTTACTTTTTTGCTTTTTACATGCTGTATTTTGATATTTATTTTGTTAAAATGTAAACATGCCTTCACATATACTGTTTTATTATTTTATTTTATTTTATTCTTTTTTTACAAATGAGTTGCACTATTTTCTTTATACTGTATTATTATTATTATTATTATTATTATTATTATTATTATTATTATTATTATTATTATTATTATTATTATTATTACTTAGCAGGATACAACCAAACTAGATATGTGACATTTAAACACTGCATCCGGTCACATGTTTTTATTTTATCGTTTTTTTTTTGTTTTGTTTTTTTAACAGTACCTCTCACAACACAAATGTTCCAACATATAAATCCATAAACACAACTTAACATTTATTAGTTTGTATTTAATTTTAGAAACATAAATGTAATGGCATGTAATTGTACATTTTTGGGGGTTTCACTATGTTGTTTTAATTTAAGGTCCAAGATACCACTTGCCACACAAATATAATCACATGTAAATTGGACACAAGCCTATATCCCTGCAAGCGCTTCATATTTATATATTTATTATATATTTTTGGTATTTATAGTCAAGTCAATGCCGGGCCTGGTGTTTTAGCAGCACAACAGTGGAGGAGTGAGAAAATTAACTGGATAGGTAATTCATCACTGCTTGCACGCTGTCAAGGACTCCCTCCGCAGCTATTCAAAGCAGGAAGGTGGAGAAAGGAGGGAGTTATGGAGGCTGCGGTGGAGGTGTTTAAATTACTGTGTTTCATTCACAATGCATTGTATTTACAGTGTCCTCATTTTTATTTGTGGCTCCTATTATCCGGCGAAACAGTTGTGCGTGAAATGTTATTGGTGACAGGAAAGGGGAGGAGGAGTGGGGGCGTCGGGGTGACCTGCCCGTTTTTGCAGGCGGTATTTCACATCGGGCCTGGACGCCGACGCCGCCATCACAGCTGCTGTTGGCAGCCTCGCCAGCCCCGCAGAAATATCACCTGGAAGCAGATCGCTCTGTTCCGGCGGGCCGCCGTTCAGTTCGCTGTAATTAAGTTGAAGACTGCGCTTGTGAAGCGATTGTGAGGAGTAAACACGCCAGCGCATGCCAGAGTTTACATCCAAGAAGTGTGTGCTGAATGAAAGAAGATGAGGATGTTCTGGATCATACATTCAAATTCCATGAAGCCATTTCCTGTTTTGGTTTCATCACATTTTATTTGCCTGTTATATACAGTATAAGTATTGTTTTTTTACATCTCACGTTGGAAATGTTATCTGACAAGAGGCGCTTGTACGCTCGTCGGAGTCTGTTGAACAAAACGCTCTGTTTGCTTTTCCCACGGCGTGACAGGTTGTTTCCCCGTCGCAACAAAGCCATCAAATATTCTGTGTGATCCAACATTGTGTCGAGCTGGGGGTGCCGGCGGAGGCCTGACGCCGGAGTTTGTTAAAGCAATGATTTATGATTAATGCCAGCTCGGAATAAGGACGACAAAGTGCCACCGGTACGAATCAATTACAAAGCTCGCTCTCCCAGAGGTCTGCTAACATCCCTCGTTGACATGGTGATTTTATCGGGGGTGGGCGACGTCTATATCAACCTGAGCGCCAGCCAACTCGCGGCGTTTTGATCTTTCATTAGGTGTTTTATGGAGATGAAATGGGGCTTTCATCTTACTCTAAAAGACGTTTATTTCGCACTCCGCACAAGGCGGAAATGATTGCTGAGGGTGACCAAACGGCATGGCTTTCCTAGACATGTCCACTTTTTGGAAACTAAAACAGCATCCAATTGGGATTGGATCCAAATCTCTCGTGCCCTGTGAGTGTGGGCTGCACCTGCCACCCTACATCGTGTCTTGCTTTGTAGTCACTGTTCATGCAGTTATTGGGCGGTCACCATGTCAATCATTGTAGCACTGATTGGTCATGATTTGACATCAGTCAGTGTACTTGTGTTTACAGTAGCACCGGCCTCCTGTGCCTTATGTTTCGTTCAAGTCCCCCGACTGCATTTGTCGTTTTAGTTTATGCCGTTGGCATTGCCTCATCATTTTACACAGCACCAAAAACTGGTCATTATGGATGAGCTACTGTAGATGCAAACAGATTTCCATATTTAAATTTGATCTGGCTCAGTCAACCAACCTGCGATGGTTGCATTGAAGGGGGCGATGTGCACCTCTACACACTTGAGCTCAGTCGCGCGTGTGTCCGCTGGAAGCGGAAACAGAAATGCAGAGTTTGTCACTCACTCGTGAATCTCCACGAATGACCAATCAGCAGCCAGTGTCACGATGGGCAGGGACTTTACTTGACATACTTCCATGCTACTAGCAATCATGAATGAGTCAGCGTAGAAGAAGAGCGGAGCAGTTGTAAACTACGAAAGTGTGCTCCGAAACAACCTTGGCTCTGGGCCCGTCTCCATGGAAACGGAGGCCATGTTTGACGGCTAGATTCAAAGGCTTGGATTTCGGACATCGGTATGCAGTTGACGTGTGTCGGGAGTTACGTCATGTGGCTGACAAATTCAGCATTTGAAGGATGCAGCCTAAGAATTAGGACAAATAACTACCTAATAAAGTCTTACCTTCCATCATTGGTCAGCTTTATTGTCACTGTGGCATTGCATGGTACTTATGTTTTTGGAGTGGGCTCAAGAAACTCGTCGCAGCAAATTGCGGACTGCTGCTAACATCGGGGCTGGAAGCGCCCCGGTGGCCGAGGGCATAGGGGCCGCCGACGAGGCTCAGTCGTATGATAATTGAAAAAAGTCAGCCCTCAAAATGGCAAATTTGAGTAAAAAACTAACGCTTCGGACAGCTTATGAAGCTTATGAAGAGAACAGGGCAAATAATGAAACAGAACCTACAACTTCCAATTAAAAAAAAATGTATATATTTAAGACGTATTTAAGAGACGCAGTCCGTAAAGGTTTATATAGCTAGTTGACTCGCATGTACCAAATCCACTCTGCTTAATATGTCAAGACAGACTCGCAAATGAGACATCAAAGCTGCTTCAGGGCATGTAGCCTAAACTCTCAGCATTAAAAGATGAGCTTTTGGAGTTTTGGAAATAAAAGATTACCCTGTAATGAGACAAGTTACTTGAAAAGAAGCAAGTGCAGGGATCCTACTAATAACAGTAACTACATTCAGCGTAATGTTTAGTTGTGTTTTTAGTAATTTTTCTATTTGTTTTTATCTTGGTTTGTCAAAATGTTTTTTTTTCTCTGGTTGGGGACCGCTGGCATACATGCAAACACTATACTGTTTATGATGGACACACAGTCGCACCCCGTTAGTAAATGTTTGTTTTTAGAGTCTGGTGAGTCGTAAAAAAATAGATATAATTATTTGGGGAATTATTCATATTCTGGAAGACTGCCCAATGTGTTGATAACCAAAATATGGTCGCCCTATCACTTAAGCAAGACAAAGCAAATTTCTATTTCAAAGTGGGAACTTCATTATTCCTACAAAGTCGCATTATGAACACATTTTAATCCATTAGGCAAACATCCATTCTAATTAATCACACAGAGTGAACTTCTTCCCCTCGAATAAAAGCAGAAAGGTTGTTTATTTCCTCCACGGACCTTCACCGCCTTCTCCAAAGGAAAGGTGGACTCAAAATCCAAATTACCAGCCTAAACTGTGAATCCTAACGCTCCATTTTTTGGCGCCCGACATGTTTCCAGGGCATTTTGCAGATGCTCGAAATAATCTCCAATGTTTTTGCTCAATCTGCTCTGAGGATGGGCGAAATAAATACTTTAAACTAATTAATGTAGCACCAGCTGTTCCCGGCTCTTGGCTGGCATCGCTTGAATGTTGATGGGGGGGTGGTGAAGGGAGGAAAGGGAGGGAGGGAAGGCGGGCGCTGTTTGTGCACCGTTCCTCTGTTGCCACACAATCACAAATGAACACTGAAGTCCACATTCCAATCTAGAGTCGCACTCCGTGAGCGTACACCTCCACCAAGGCCGAAGATTGTTAATTTGGATCTGCTCCAATTTACAATCCTTGAATTCATTGAGGTTGAATCAACAGCGCCTCTGCTGGTTGCAGAAAATTATTGCCAACGATCAATTCCACGTTTGGCAAAATTCTTAAAAGCACATTTTTTTACCGTCTCTAAAAAAAGTATAAAAAATATTTACTTATTTGATTTTACTCAACATATAAGCTTAATGATAGCAGTTTATCTTAAAAAAATACAAACAATTATCCAAAAATAATAAAATGGCATAAAACATTGTCCTTTCACTTTCATTAAATTAGCCATTAAACACTGACTTTCTGTTGAGATCCCTTTTAAATAAATGGATACTATTAAAATATTATTCCAACCTTTTTGTTCATTGGGTAATTATCCATCTTATAAAATCAAAAGGTATTTGAAAAAAAAATTATGCAGTCTGCTAATACAATCGCAAACAAAACAAAAAGATACACTGTAAAAAAATGGTGTGTTGATTTTATTTGGTTGCATTGAATAAAATCATCTGCATCCAGATACATTTTTCCGTAGACTATACATCTACTTGAAAAGATCAAGATTATTCTATTGTGTGCAGCCACTTGACAAAATAAAATTGAGTAAATTCGACATACCATTTTTTTTCAGTGTACATACAGGTAATGAATAATAATAATCAAAGGTGGGCATTCCGTCTGAGGGACGGACTGGTCCCTCAGTGCGTCACCATTCATTTTGTTGATGAATGCTCGGACTTTTTTTTTTTTTAAATGACGGACTAAGCACTGACAGAATGTGTTTTCGTCCGTCAGAGAGACTGAAGGAAGCCCGTTTTGCTGACGTTTTTTGCACCCCCGCACCCCACCAATAGTGACAGGAGAGGAAATTAAAATATTTTAAAGATGATAATGATTATTCTTTGAATTGATTCCTACAATGCTTCTGAGAGATTGACCCACTCTGGTGTTATACTCCTGAATGAAATCCAATGAAACCAACCATGCACGTCCGCGCATCACCAAATTTGTCTGCCTGCACCTGGATCAAATGCACAAAAATCACATTACAACACCTGCGCCACAAGTTACACACCCTTTTAAATTGAAAACAATTATTTCAAAAAGTAGTTTGTGACAATAATAATGCATTGTCAAACCTTATGATGAACAGAAAAAAGCCCTCTCACTGGAAATGATTTACTGTAGCCGTTAAACAGTGACTTCCTGTGGAAATGCCTTCACAGCGAATTGTCTCCCTTCAAGGTGGACAAAAGTAACACGTCCGATGTGTGCGCTATCTTTGCCTCCCACCCTCTCTGTCTCCTCCGAGGCTGGACGGCAGATGGTGGGGTTCTCGCCCCGCATTTTGCGATGAGAGGAGGATGATGTCATTACCGGTTTGACAGACAGTCGCGTGCGTATGAGCACAAAGCAAGCGTGAGCCTCACGGGGGTCGAGGCGAGCGGGCCTTTTCGTGATTTTGTTGTACACATGACATCTCTTAAATAGGGGAAGCTGGGATTTATGTCCATCTTGATAGTGTTTAGCCCCCACTCTGGAATGCTGAGGAAAAGCAATACAAAGGAGTCTCACAGGGGCCACCGCAGCGTATTTATTAGAGTCCGGGTGACAACAGAAAACGAAGAGACTTCTATTAGGACAGTAGAACCTCTAAGATCAAACACAGTCCGACCACCTCAGTGGCTTTCCTCCTTATAGGCTCTGCTATATGTGCTTTTTTACTTTGTACTGGTGAGGATACATGGTACAGAAAATGGATGGATGAATACTTAATCTGCTTTTGTCTTTTTCTAGATGATAACCTGATGTGCACGCCAACAGCGAGAGACAGCTACGAGCGATTGTCTCTTGCTGGACCGACTCTGCCTCCTGGCTTCCCCTCGCCCTTCCTCTTCCCGGATGGCCTGTCGTCAATAGAGACACTCCTCACCAACATACAGGTAGAATTTGTCAACCAAATGTCATGCTATCCATCCATCCATCCATCCATTGCATCAATTTTCTGTAGCACTTGTTGTAATTAGGATCGTGGCTAGGGCTGAAAAATGGATTGAATTCAAATTGACGTAGAATGCAATTTTTAAATTCCCAAGGCTATACTTTTGGGTAAAAATCAAACAAACAGACCTGCATCATTTCGTCCGGTCGGTAGCTTTATTTTTTATTTATATACTATAATAGACAATGTATTGCTTGTGTTTGTTGAAAAATACATGGGAAGAAGACTTTGTACAATCAATTGCAAATTAAATCGCAATATTGAGGGGGAAAAAAAAATCACGGATTGTTTCAAAATCATTCCGCACTAATCACAGGTTAGATTGAGCCAATCCAACCTGACTCAGGTGATACATTATATACAGATGCATTTTTGGCACCATGTTCTATTTCTGGTAGTGGGTACTATTCCAGATACCAGGTAATATTTTTGGTACGAGGCACTCTTGTCTGGTACCGGGTACTTGCTATTCTACTACCGGGTAGTATTTTTAATACTGGCTCAGCTGGGGTTCAAAGCGTACCGAGAAGATACTATGTGGATGATGTAAACCACTTCTTGTCTATCAGTGGCCGATCAAATTTGTCATTGTTCTCTGCATTAGCTCCCGACACTACAATTATATTCCACGGCCTCCACTTTGGTGCAGTAGCTGTCGGTCTCCGCTTGGAGATTAGTTTATGATATGATGACAATTAAATAAAAAGCAGCTGGGTATGAGTTGTCATATATAATGTGCGTGTTTGCAGGGACTGCTGAAGGTGGCCATCGACAACGCGCGGGCTCAAGAGAAGCAGGTTCAGCTGGAGAAGACGGAACTCAAGATGGAGCTGTTCCGAGAGCGAGAACTCCGGGAAACTCTGGAAAAGCAGCTGGCCATGGAGCAGAAGAACAGAGGTAACCGAATCTGCGTGTGTGAGTGTGTGTGTGTGTGTGTGTGTGTGTGTGTGTGTGGGCGTGGGTGGTGGGGGGGTTGTGTGCGTGTGTTTGCATTTGCGTGGATGCGTGCGTTTGTGTGGGTGTGAATGCACCATTCCTCCTCTCGTGGGCATATGTGGAAATACACTTTACGTTAATATGCCTTTCACTTTATTTAATTTGTATGTGAAGACGTTTATGGATAACAGGCAAAGAATGATCAAAAGGGTTTAATTTACATCATACAATACATTGAAGAATGTATTTAAAGTCTGTGCATTTCCTCCCACATTAGCAATCATCCAGAAGCGCCTGAAGAAGGAGAAGAAGGCCAAGAGGAAACTGCAAGAAGCCCTGGAGTACGAATCCAAGAGGAGAGAGCAGGCGGAGCAGACCCTCAAGCAGCCATCACCCGCCGACAGCATGCGCTCACTCAATGGTCAGTCAATGAAAAAAAAAAAGATTGAATTTTGTTTCATTTTCACACAGGCTGTAAGTGTAAATTTTAAATATGTTTACATCGTTATTTTAATTGATTGTTTTTTAGTTTATTATGTACAGTATTTATTTTCGTTTCTATATTTTTTGCTTTGTTTATTTTTATTTTTTTAACCCACCTATGTCTATGTCCAATTTCTGCATTAACATACAGTCAAGCTAATTGTTGCCAGGAGGAGGATAACATGCTAGGTTGCCAACAAAAGTAAAAGTACTCGCTCAAGTTAAATATGGGATGATTTTATTTTTCATCCACCTTCTTTTTAGCATATTTGCTAGATTAAAGTGATTTAATTGAATGGTGTGTTCACCTTTGTTCTATGAACTAGCAGTACAAAAAAGGATGTGGCAAACACTAGTGGCTAGTTAGCATATCCTAGCCATAAATTAACTTTAACTCATTCTATCCCAATGCCATATTTTTGTCATTTCAGAATGGGTCTAAGAAGTCAGGTACTGAATGAGTTAAGGTTTGTGTAGTGTAGTGTGTTATCTCAGGTGCTTTCGGAAATTCACTGACGGCCTAACTCCACTCTGAGAGTGTGTGTGTTCTCAGAGGTAGCGCGCTCCCCTCCTATTTTCATCTGTACTGACTGATGCACTGAGCAGAGTGCAAACTGAGTTTCTAAACGGTCGAAGTGGAGCAGTGTGCGCTTGAATTTTATTTCCACAACATACTTCTCAGCATGGCTTTGTACAATTTAAGCTACAAGCTAACTCTGCTAGCAATTACTTGAAACTTGTACTAAAGATTTTTCAAGGATGCTAACAACACTCATAGCCTAAACATTGTGTGTATGTTTTTTCTTAGTAAGGTTTGTAAAAATAAATAACTGAACTGTCATGTGTACACTTACAGCAGCACTGACACAACATACATACAATAACAGAGAGGTTGTCAGTAACTGATCAGTTAGTACTATAGACCTACTGGTAGAAAACTTTACAGTACCGTATTTTCCGGACTATGCGTTGCTCCAGAGTACAAGTCGCACCAGCCTTAAAATGCATAATACAGAAGAAAAAAACATATAAGTCGCACTCGGAATCCAAGTTGTCTCTGTCGTGTAACGCAAATAAATGTGTCCATATAAATCAAATTAATAAAATTGTGCGCTTAGTACACATCATTTCCACCGAGCTACGATGGTAGCTAACATCCACACATGTAGCATTACAAGAAAGTTACGGAAAGATAACTTTAAACTCACCAAAATGGTCGTAGATCAATTAAATAAGTCTTTTATTTATCGCCGACCATGTAAAATGTTTCCAAGTCTCCAAAAGTATTATTGTATTCGGTCGTAATTATCTGTTCTCTCCTCCGCTCTCGTGCGTGTGTGTGGCTGGCTGATGATGCAGGACCATGCACAGCCAGGCACTACGCCTTTTTAAGGAAAAGTACACTATTTTGTATCGATGGATTGATAGACAGTCAAATTGTGTTTTTATCGTACTATTTTAATTACTTATTTAACACAATATTAGACTTTAACCGTTTAAATTATTCATGCATTTTAATAGCTTTTAGGATTTATCTTCTTTATGTGGGTTAAAATAACATGTGAAATGATATACAGGTAATAATGTGTTAATAATTTCACACATAAGTCGCTGCGGAGTATAAGTCGCAGCACGGGCCAAACTATGAAAAAAAACGTGACTTATAGTCCGGAAAATACGGTATAGCGGGAGGAAGTGTCCAGCGTGTTTTTATTTTTACAAATGCATTTTAAAAAAAATAAGATTTAACAATGTTGGTGGCATATTACAATTTATGAGGACTTTTAATCCAAGAAAAATAATATTATGGAGATACAACAGGAGGAACAAATAAGTCGGTGGAACACAAACATGGATGCACTCAACGGTGTGGAGCAATCACATCAGAGAATGCTAATTGTTACTAAAGAACCCATCTTCAAATACCGTAAGAATATCCTTAATACTGCCCAGAGAACTTGCTTTATATCATTCAGTTAGACATCACACTTACATTTGATTGGATGATGCTTTTTTTGGTTAACAACAGAGTACATGGGCTCAGAAGTTCAGTTATTCAGGTATTAAGAGGTGCCAGGTAAAGCATAGGCATCAAATGCATTGTCCGCAACTCATAATTATTCTTACAACCTTTTTTTTTTCCTAACGAGAAAATTAAAGGTGTCTATTTAAAGATTTTATTTTTATTTGTCTTAGGTGGATGACGTACCTGATGACTAACTGAGGCACGGTGTCTATTAGGTTGACTTTTTAGGCTTTACTGTGAATGGTTTTGAAGCTGTCGTTTTAAGGTACAGTGATTCCAAGCAACAGATTATTAGAGCAAAAGTATGTCTCGCATTCGCCGCGAGGCTCCGAGGCGCTGCTGCTTGTTCCGAGTGAGTGATGCGCCGGCACTGCTGACATTGTGCCGGCCGGACGCCGGTAGGATGTTTAACGGCGTTGATCTCTTTTCTGCTGCAGACGCTCTGACCCCTGAGATGGAGAGCGACCGCAGCAGCGGAAGAACAGATGCTGAAAGGACAATACAAGGTACAAGGGCTCAGATGAGACTATAAATCTCTTTCTTTTTCTTCTTCTCTTCCTCTTTTGCACACACACATTTAGTGTGCTCGCCGTTGGGCCATCGCTGTTCACCATCTGGGCCACCGTACTGGGTCAAGATCATAGCTTCTCTTTAGAGACAATGTAATACTTTCAGGGGAAAAAAACAATAACCCTCAATAGAACCGAACCAAGCACTTTTCCATCCTGTCGGTGGTTTAATGTTCCCTTTTTCACGACAGCAATGAACTAAAATAGCACTACGCTGCCATTGACAAAATGGTAACAAACGTTGCGGCAAAACATAAATACAGCACAGTCGCATTTTAACGGCAAGGAATTTCTACTATTGACTGCGTGCATGACATGCGTGGCATGAATATGGCAATAGAAGTTAAGGATGACCTTAATTGACACAGGACCGTTATCACCGTCCTTAATCTTGTTAAATCGTAACATAAATTGACTTCTAGCCCAAGCCTGTCTTTTTTTAGTAAGAAATTTACATTTTTAGAGATTGTACTTAATTTGAAATTATTTGATTGACTTTGAAGACCTTAATGAATCCTGGACTGCATATTACATTATTGAAATTTTCACAAATGCATTGACACATAAACACAAATGTGGTCAACAGATTATGGTGCAAGATGATTCGACTGTAAGACTTCCATCAGGAGTAAAATGGCAAAAAATGTTGAAAAAAAAAATGTTTATCTGTCCGTGTTAGTTACAAGGCCAATTTTTAGCATTTGGAGAATAACGTTAGCACAAAAGAGGTGGGATTGCACTTGAATTCTTGGAAAGGCAGGGGGTCACTTTCAGTGTGATATAAACATTTAAACTATGAACAAAAGTGGAAAAAAATTGTTACTCGCAATTTTTGTTTGTTCGTATGTTAGCTAGCAATCTATTCTCTCGTGTGTGGAGAAGTTTAGGATGGAAAGGACTCTACCATTTGTATTTTGTGGTGGTGGTGGGGGCGGCTGTTCCATTATGACTCAAATTGTGAAAACAGAAAAGAAATCCCTCAAACAATGTATTAATGTTTAAGATAGGACACTGCTTCCTAGTTCAAGATTTTTTTTCCCCATATGTTAGCTACCACACCACCTCCTGTATCATAAAGAATGACGTTCAGTGGCTACACACTCCCATTTCCATTTTGCAGTGGGGCAGACTCTTTCGTAGCTAATTTTGTTGGTTGGTTTGTTAGTTAGCAGGCTAATTTCTGGTTCAGAAATGACTAACAAACTAACCAACTGATTTCTGGGACTCTACCTTCTGAATTCTATGACTCCGCAATGCAGGGCCAAAAGACACATATTTATCCAAGTTCATACCTAAACCTAATGGATTCTTCTTTGCTTGTGTAGTTTCAGCATAATTGTGACACCCAACAAACAAACAAACCAACAGAGCTAAATCTGCACCTCATGTCTTCACATTTTGCGCTAAAATGTTGCTAACTGTTGCTCTCAGTTTTGTTTGGGAAATTTGCTCCTGCAGTGAAACTACATTTTCTAGTTTGGGAGTTATGCTAGGAACAAACAAAAACAAATAGCGACGCTAAACAATCAGGTAACCCTTTCCCCTCTACCAAGGGTAAAAACATCTCCATGCAGTCAAAAGCACCAAACAGCACACTTGTGTGTGTTAGCGTTCTTTGCAGAAGCAGACGCGTTTGTTTACCGCTCAGGAAATACTAATGAGTCATAAAACCACCAAAAGCGTCGGAATCTCCCCTTTGGTAGCAATAAAAGAGGCCAAATCAATCCATTTTATGAATAAGCCTTGTGCATTTTTAATGTTTTGTTTGTTTGTTCGCCTCCGGGGCCGGGGGAGGGTCGGATGCGCTTTTTTGGGGAGGAGCGCACACCGGTGATAACCTCAGTGGGCTGTCTGTTATTTGTGTTTACACACACACAAGACACCACGCTAAAACATCCTCAATTATCACGCCGAAGACATGTCGCTTTAAGATGCCTCGGGGCGAGAGGGTGCACCTTTAATCGGAATTTGATGTGGAAATTTTTCGTCTCCACAGAACAAAACGTTAGATTTGTGAAAAGTGCAAACTGAAAAGAAACTACGACCCCTCTCTTAATTAAATGTCATTCACTCACTGTTTGAAGTCAGGATTTACACGTTAAATGCAAAGGTACTTCACACATCACAGATCATTTAATGCGGTGCCTCATTCAATCGCAAATTTGTGTATTGTTTTTAGCTATAAAGTTGCATGATTCTGATTGCCAAGTTCTCATTTTAAAGCAATATTTCCCATAAAAGGTCATGCCATGAATTTTTTTTGAACAATTAAACTTGTTTAAAGTGTACAGATAAGTGGCCAACACTATGCAATAAAACCAAAATAAACCAAAATTTCAAGTAATAGCAACAAATATATCATATCATATCATTTCATATTGTATTTGTACATAATTTAAATTGATAGTTTAAACCATAAATATACTACAATCTATGATCCCAAAATAGTTCAATATGATGTAAACATCTTGCATGCCCCTAAAATTGAATGACTTATGAATGACAGATCATTAGAAAAAAAAAAAAAGCACTCTCTTGTACCTTCTGTCACACGGTGGTTACTCTTGGCTCCTCCCTAACATACAAAGCTTGTCTCTCACTACTACAACATACTTCCTGTGCACCTACTTTTCTATTAGACCGGGTTTGGCATCATGTTGCCGCATTTCACAATGAGCACAAAAACAGCAAATAGATGAGTTTTACAGCAAATAACTGAGGATAGGTGGCAAAAATAAAACTGCAAACAGGCACGAAAAAGAGTGTATGGTGCAGTGCACTTGACTTTAGCCATCATCATTGCCCTTTTTTGTGACATCACACTAAGAAAAAAAAAAGAAAAAGCTAAGCACTTGTGTATTCAACGTCCACTGTAAAATGATGTCAGAGACTTTTAATATAAAGTGTCGTTTTCCCCGTCCATTATAAAACTGAGACTTTCTCACATTGCCGTGTTGGACAATCAAGAGGAATAGATAAATTAAGAAATGAATTCATTAAAAATACAAGCTGCATTTTTGTGCTTTTTTGTTCAATTAGAGAAGCATTTGTCTGCCACCCGTGTCTCCTCCTGCGCTCGACTCTGCCAGCCTGGCTGTATAATTAACCTCCAATGGCAAACAAAAAAACATGAGGTTGATAAATTACATAGAGAGGCAAATAAATAACTAAATCAGGAGAAAGGGAGAGAGCGACGTATCAGCAGAGTGAATGTGTTAGTATATTCTCCTAACTCAGGGATTCAAGGAGGTGGGGGTGGGGGGTAATGAGGGTGTAATTTTTAGCAAACTAATTATTTCTATTTGTCTTTTGTCACACTTCTCTAATTCTGCAATATGAACACAGTCGGTGTTTATTAATTGCTTTTCGCTGTGTTTTGAATGGCTTCCAAGAGGGAGCAAAGCTCTTTTGGCAGGCGGGGCACCACCACCACCTCTACCATCTTGAATATCTTTGCCATCCGCTATTTCCAAAGTTCTTTTTTGTTGTTGATGTTGTTGTTGCTAGATTTAACATCAAAACAGTTCAAGAGAAATTAAAAATTAAATGAATGAATGTCACTGAGGCAAAAGAAAGGGAGGGGAAAAAAACGGCTGTAATTAATGAATCCCTTAATTGTCTTCATAAAATATTTGCACGGGCATAATTTGCATAATTTACATGTATTAATTAATCTTTCAAAGGATTTTTTTTATGCTGAGAGAGGCCGAAAAAAAATCCCTTTGTTTTATTTAGCATCTAATGAAATATGTATTCTCTTTAATGAACTTTTTTTTTTCAATCTCAATTTGAATGTAAAAATGCTAAAGTTTTACGTGTTTTAATGAGGCTGTTTCGTAAGAACAAATTGTCATGCAATTTTTCAACCGTTGCGCAAACATTTGCAAATGAGCTAATGTCTGATGTGTAGCACGAGAATTACTGTAATAGGAAAAAAAAGACTATTTGAAAGGAGAATGTGGGGGAAAAGTGCTGTTTAATTGTCAATGCTATAATGACCTATGCTAGATAGCTACCAAATAAAAACGACACGCCCTCACCCAACCAAACACACATATATACACAGATTTGTTAACAGTTTGGCCTTAGCAAAGATGTCTCTGACATGACATGGTGGTTACTGTATTAGGGATGTAACGATATCCAAACGTCACAATACGATAATATTACAATATGAGCTTCATGATACGATAATTATCACGTTATTGTGGGGAGGTTGACGATATGTTTAAAAGCTCACAATACTGTATGAAAACTCATGATATTATAAAAAAAAATGAAAAAGCTCATATTGAAAAAAACATAATACTCTGTTTTTGTATATAATAACAGCATTCACAAAGAAATAGGCTTGGCCAGTCATTTCATTGTCATGCGTTCCTATTGGGTCAGCAGCACAAAGTATCTTGGTCTATGTAGTTCACAATGCTGTGGTCGGCTGAAGCGGGTCGACAGAGATGTTGCAAAATATTTGCTGGTACGACAGATTTATGGGCCCTTTTATTGGTTTGAACATTGTTTTGTTCATGTCAGCAATAATCTGTTTAATTTGCTTGTGTGGGTGTGTGTGTGTGTATGGTTTCTGTACAAACGTAACGACAAAATACATCCATCCATGATCCAAACCGCTTATCCTCTCAAGGGTCGTGAGAGCGCTGGATCCCATCCCAGCTGTCTATGGGCAGCAGGCGGGGTACACCCTGAACTGGTTGCCAGCCAATCGCAGGGGACACAGAGACAAACAAACATCCGCACTCACAATCACACCTAGGGGCAATTTAGAGTTTTCAATCAACCTACCAAGCATGTTTTTGGAACGTGGGAGGAAACCGGAGTACCTGGCGAAAACCCTCGCAGGCATGGGGAGAACATGCAAACTCCACACAGGAAGGCCAGGGCCGGACTCGAACCCACAACCTCTGCACTGTGAGGCGGACATGCTAACCAGTCGACCACCGTGCCGCTCCATAGGTGGCCAATACATGCCTAGTTCAAATTAAACTGCACTAATAAACTAACCACCAGAGGGTGCTGGAACTGCACAAATGGAACACAATTTGTTTTGTTTTTTAACAGATTTGCTGCTATTAATATTGTGACATGATGACGACGATATTGTGGCATTTTTAATATTGCGATATCACGATATTGCCATTATCGTTACATCACTAGTATTTCATATCATTGTCCAATGACAAGCATCTATGTTCGAATATTTTTAACAATTGTTACAGCTCTAGCTGTTATGAAATGTGCTGTATAAATAAAATTGTATTGTATTGTATTGTATTTAGTATAAGTGACAGAAAGCAAAGATGAAACATGTTTGCATTGCATCATTGGACCATAATGATATATGTATATATATTTTTTGCAAACATTCTTCTGTAAACCACAAGATTTTTGCATGTCAACCCGTGGTAAATCCAACTGAAACTTGTTGAAATACTGCATCAGCGTACAATGAAAATCCGTTATCGCCGTACAATATGACTTTGTTGTCATGTCCACCGTCAAGTTTACCATTTCCCGCCGCTAAATGTCCTTGTGTGCGTTTCATCTTCAGCGTTGAATTATTTAGCCTCGCTGCCGTCGAGAGGCGGACGTCACGTTAAAGGCATTACCGCTCTTCTGGCAGAGGAAAGGTAATATACATCTGACAAGCTTCCTGACAGACGCTTTTACCGCCGCGGCATTTCCAAGATGAGCACGTTCTCACAGGAAATGGACAAAGCGCGTTAGGTTAGCGCTGTCTAAAGGTAGCATGCCGCTTCCGATAAGTATATCCGATGTCTTACTCATGAAGTGCGCGACGCTATGTTTTAATGAACCAAATGGCTTCGACATCAAAGGCAAATAAATAAAGGTTTTGAGCAGGTGATTAAAAATAAAGGTCTCATTTTAACCGAATCTGTTAGATGCACGCAGATCAAAATTAAGTGAGTCAATTAGCCATTTAACATGTCAGGATTGCGAACTTGGAAGCACATGTGAGCCACCACAAAGACAGCATGGATTCTGTTTTCACTCATGGAGCCAGCACTTCGCTAGCAAGCTGCCAAATTACACCTGTCAATGTCAGTTTGTGTGCAGATCCTTGTCTGTGGTGCATGCAATAGACTAAACACAAATAACCCCCTACAAAGGTGATTATGGTTAACAGACACTGCTGAGGGCAACTACAACTAAACAATAATGAAAAATCCCAAAGTATTATCACCCTGCCCCCACAAACCCACTGCAACAACATCTCTGCAAAACCAAGTAGCCTGTATGCCGCTTATCAGAAGCTAACGCTGTCAGCTCATGCTAATCTGCACATCAAACAAAAATCCGCTTCAACATAATTTTTCCGACAAGTAGTCTAGCCACGTGTGGTGGTCGACTGGTTAGCATGTCCGCCTCACTGTTCAGAGGTCGTGGGTTCGATCCTGGCTCCGGCCTCCCTGTGTGGAGTTTGCATGTTCTCCCCGTGCCTGCGTGGGTTTTCTCCGGGTACTCCGGTTTCCTCCCACATTCCAAAAAACATGCATGTTAAGTTGATTGGACTCTCTAAATTGCCCCTAGGTGTGATTGCGAGTGCGGATGTTTGTCTCTGTGTGCCCTGCGATTGGCTGGCAACCGGTTCAGGGTGTCCCCCGCCTACTGCCCGAAGACAGCTGGGATAGGCTCCAGCACTCCCCGCGACCCTTGTGAGGAGAAGCGGTATAGATAATGGATGGATGGATAGTCTAGCCACTGTAGTCGTTGCTTGAAAGAGCCTCTGATGCTTAATGCAGTCATGGGTGCAGTAACTCTTTGTGGGGGTGCCTGTTAGTTTGTAAACACTATTACATCACTATTTGGTTTGTTGAAGGTAACTAAAGATTTACTTGGTTGTATAATTTCGCACTTAATTTGTGGGCAGGCACACTAGAGACCCGCATTTTTATACATGCTAAAAAAGTCAATTTTCCAAGCCAAAGCCCTTTCTTGCCATGAGTTTCAAAGTGTGGTAGGTGCACTGTGTCCCTCTTGTGGTATGTGAAAACAATTACTGCCTGAGTACAGTTCGGTTGTGTTTCACTTTTAAGTACATTTGCAATTTGTCACTGTCACATAAGACAGTTTTTTCAATTTTTAAAAATGTTTACATTAATGGGGTTTCCGCATTACGGACATCCCATTAACGTGAAAATTAAAAGTAACGAACTACTATTTGAGTGGCGGTGCACAATAATATTGTAAATACTTCTTAAATCTTCCAGCACATTCCGATAAACATGCTACAGAATTTTAATGTTGGTCTTGACGGAGTTAGTTGGAGAACTATGAATTTTTGTAGGTGGTACTTGGCGTAAAAAGTTTGAGAACCACTCCACTCGAGTTTTGGAGTGTGCTAATTTCTGTGACCCATCTCATTCTTCATCACCGGTGGCTAACTCTCATCTTTTGTGTTGCAGATGGCAGACTCTTCCTGAAAACCGCAGTGATGTACTAATAGTGCCGACAGGAGCTACGTACTTGGAGGAGGAAACCTGGTGGGAAAAGGGCGATAAAAAAAAAAAAAAAAAAAAAAGATGGAAACAAAGGATCGAAAAGATTCTCCAGAGTCCATTTCCAGGGTGGTTTAGTTTTTGGGACGACGTGGAGCTGCTGCTTGAAGGGAATGCTGGAGGAAGGTGTGTCTGAATGTAGAATAAGAGCAAGTTTTTTTCTCTCCCCGGGATTTGAACTAGTTTTGACCGAAAAAAGCAGCTTTGGGTCATAGATGTTGAGCACAGTCAAACGTTGGCACTGACTCATCCAACCGCAGCACTGAAGATTTGTTTTTAATACCAGTGACATAAAATTGACGGTTTTTGTATTTCAAATTTGAATTTTGAGACGCAAACAGCAAAGACGGGAAAATTGTTCAAAACGTCCAGACGATAATGTTTTTTCTTAGATGACAATACAATCAAGTTTCCTTTCTACCATTGTTGTACATACAATGCTATCAGTGATAGGACAACTGGAGCAGATTGATATGATATGTGTATATATAATGTCATGCAGTAGAAGTCATAGGCAAACAATACCACCGTTTCTATAAACTTCTCTTTTGGGGGGTTGGGGTTGTTTTCTGTTGTATTCCTGAGCCATCATTCTTTCCGATAGCTGCCACTTTGTTGAGAAAGCATGCAGGCATGATGTAAATGTTTGTCCTGGAATTATGATATTTAATAATAAATCCTATATTGTGCTGAACACACACTTAGGGTTTTACTCACCACCACACAAAAAAAAGGTTCAAATTGAAGACTTTCCCTCTTGTACGCTCGTACTGTAATCTTTGTAACAGAGATTTCTTGGAATTTTGCTGTACATTTTGGATGATTTGAGTCCTCAAAATCTGCACCTTTTTTTTCTTTTTCTTTTTTAAAAAGAGAAACAAGAAACTCGAGAACAGTCCGTCATTGTTTGTGCAACAAGTTCTCCTGGAGAAGACCATTTTTCCCCCCATCACTTTCCTGGTATCCCAGTGGATAAAAAAGTGAACTTTTTTCCCTGAAAGACTTTTAAACGTGTGTGTATATTCTTATAGAAATAACCCGATGTCTCTTTTGAGAGTATGTGTTCCAATCAGAAGAAAAAGAAAAAAAGCCTCCCGTGTGTGTGTATTTTATCACTGATAACTTATATAGCTTCTTGTTTTTCCCTCTCAAAATCATCTCTTCATTGTACTTCCGATAATGTTGACAATAAAATCATGTGAGCGTGAGAAAGGGGGTTCGCCCTCTCTTTTTTCCTTGTATGAAAGGGGTGGACGAGGGTGGGGAGGGGGTTACCAAAAAAATGCAGGTATGCTGTACTTTAGAAAATGACTGAGCATATTGTTCTTCTCTTTGTATAGCAGTGACAGAAAATGTATACGAATAATCCTTTATCCTTCGGGAGTCTTTTTGGGATGGTGGGGCGCACCTTTGACTTCCATGTGTGTGTTTTTTTAGGCTAATTGGAGACCCACATCTTATGTAAATGAGGGTGTGACCAAGCTGACTGTAAATAAATTATTCCCTGTGTTCTTTCAAGTGTATGCTGCTGATTGGCCACAACAACGCACCACTGATACGTTTCCTACGCTCAGGTGCATTCCGGTTCTATTTGGATTGGTTAAAGCCTCATCAAACTTGCTAGGTTTGCTATACTTGGGGACAATATCTCGATATTCGTACAGGGGCGCTTCGTTTTGCTAGGTTTCTGACATACGACATTTCAAAGTTGCAAATGTTGTGCAATAAAATTCTTTAGACAGAAGCGTAAGGATATGTCGTCACGCATTACCAGAAGGTACGTTCAGTGTTTCTCATTCAAATATTTATTGGAATCATGACTTCAACTGACACTACTGCGTTAGCATAGGCAAGGCGAGTCAGCTATAGTTATATAGCGCACTTCACTTATTTTAAAGCATTTGTAAACAATTAATTCAACGCATTTAGCAAAGCTTAAGCTTTGCTATAAAAGCAAAGTGAAGAAATGAAAAGTATCTTTCTAGAATTACCAAAAGAATGCACGGCGCAAAAAGATTTGGGAAAAATTGTTTTTGCAAATGCTTTGTATGACCCAAGTCAGAGGTATGAGAAAAAGCCTAGTTTTTAAACTGGATTTAAAAGCATTTACACTTGGGGCCGACTTCACCTCTGTTGGCAGCCTATTCCATTTGTTTGCAGCATAACAACTACATGCTGATTCTCCATGTTTGCTTTGAACTCTGTGCTCCACTAATTGACCCAAGTCTGAAGACCTCAGAGCCCTACTGAGTTAGTGTTAGCATAGAGTTACAACTGCCGTACATTGGGTTACGTTGCTACTCCGTCGTAAGACAGAAAAAATAACAATAATAATCTTGTTATCTCAGGGTGCGGCATCCATACTGCTTACTGCCGCCACATTCTCTTAAAAGTATTGTCAACCTGCAAAACAGCTGATAAAAGCATGATGTCATGCCTATGTGAGTACCAATTACGCTACAGGATAATTATTATTATTGCACACTTACTGATACTAGCGGTTACATTAACCTGATATGTAAATGAGTGCGTGACTAAGATGGCTGTCATTAAATGATTGGCTGTGTTCTTTCAACTCCTTAAAGTGGAAGTCAACGCAATTTTTTTTTTTTTCAAGAATATGTTCTATGCAAGCCCACTAATTGAAACAGGGCATTCTGATAAGTATTGCGTTTGTGGAATAAGTGTTAATCCACTCGTTTTTAGCCATCTCCGAGGGCGGCCATTTTGTCTTCTGTCGACTGAAAATTACATCACAGGACCAATCACGGCTCAGATTCAGAAAACAGGTCAGCCGTGATTGGTCGTTGTGAGCAGTTGTGATGTCATTTTCAGACGACAGAGGACAGAATGGCCGCCCCAGAGATGGCTAAAAATGAGTGCATTTTGCTGCTTAACTTATTTTCCACAAATGCAAAATTAATCAGAATGCCTTGTTTCAACTAGTGGGCCTGCGGGGAAAATATGCTTGAAAAAAATATATTTGAGTTGACTTTCGCTTTAAAGCAACGTAATAAGTGACACTTGGATAATGGATAGATGGATGTTACAATATGTACATTAGCGATCCACCAGAATTAAATATCATATATATATTTATATATATATATATATAAAACTGGTAAATATATTTATACATTATTTTGTCAGTGCCCCTATGTCAAGTCAAGCATACCGAACCCTAACCCTTTTTGTATTAGAACTTTATGTATTAAATTGTTTGACATACACTTTTGTTGTCTTTGTTTTCCCAATAACTATGTTTCTCGTCATGACAAATTATTCAAATTCCACGGGGATAGTTGTAGAGTTGCCGCTCTTAAAATGCACACAGAATATGGAATGGACATGGAGAGACAAATTTCTCCCGTAAGCATTTCTGAGTGAAAAGTGTCGACACAGCATGCTCGGGCCCATTCCCATTTTGCATGCTTTTTAAAGCACGGCTGTAACACAGCCGCCCGAATGAATAATTGACAGATTGTTGCATAATTCAATGGCGCATTGTTCACATACAAGGACTGCACTATTTCAAGCTTCTTATTTTTCCTATTTTTTTTTTCTTTTTTTAAGCAAAATACGGTTTAAATTTCAACCAACCTTGAAAGAGCAATATGACACACAATGGGCGGTCAGTCATGAACGCCCGCAAGTCGCCCCCCAAGTGAAAGAAGTCATCCATTTAATGACTCAGTGCTTCACATGCTTTTTGTACTCACTTCCTGTGCGCTATGATATTATATTTATTTCTCTTTATGTGATGAATGCACACAGGGAGCCCCGCAGCTACATGTTTCATATCACTGCACATTTTGTAATAAACGAGACTCGCTACAAATTTGACCACGAGGCACAAACACTTTAAATACCAAATGTGCATTATTGTTGCCTTTTTTTTTTTTTAGGAACATGCAACTCATTGCATATTCAAAGCATGCAAGGCATTGTTAACTTGATTTTTTCATTGAGACATCTATATTAGGATTATTCCATGTCACCCCGTTTGACAACACAGTATTTTCCCACAGCTTTCATCCAATTGTTAGCTAATTTGAGCGTCACAAGACAATCCTAAATTGGCAGGAATTTCAGTTTAGGTCTTTCTGAAGTTGAAGATTAATAACTTATGGCATAAAACAAAACTTGAATAAGTCACCAGATTTCCTGCAAACTCTTACAGATGATTTGATTTGGAAGGATTTGCATCACTGCAGTGGTCCAGTGATTGAACCTACGGACTGGAAATAAAATTTTAAAAGCATCTTTTTAAAAAAAAAAAAATTACTTTACCACATTTTGATAATGGCAACAGATGTATGTTCGACTGAAGTGAATCCAAATTATTATTTTTTTCAGAATACCACTCACATCAACAGGTCTTAACAAATGTCAGTCATGATTTTGCATCACAGCAAGATGCTATTCATTTTTAGCACTATCTGACCCTTGATTCAACGTATCTGCAGTCAAATACATTTCTTTACTGGTAGCCTTCAGGGATTATGTTTGTATAGTAACAAGAAGAAGAAGAAAAAAAAAACGATGAATCACAGCTGCTTGTGTGTATTCACAAAAATTAGTGCTAAGCAGAATAGAATGTAAGAAATAAAGACATGAAAAACATACCTAAACAAAATAATTGAATAGATAAACAAAAATGAATATGAATTAAAAAGTAAATGCATATATGAAATTGATTGGCTGGCAACCAATTCAGTGTGTGCCCCGCCTACTACCCGAAGACTGCTTCGATAGGCTCCAGCACGCCCGCGACCCTTGTGAGGAGAAGCAGTTAGGATATTGGATGGATGGATGGATGGATGAAATTAAAATTACATTTAACAACTTAAAATTAAAGCATTCATATTTATTCATTTCTTTTTAAAATAATTAAATAATGTAGGCTAATGCAAATCTGGAAAATAAACATTTTCAATCTTAAACATATCGATTAGTGCAATTAAAACTTTCTGAAAATATAAAAAATAAAATAATATTAAAAATATATCCTTATTTATACGTAATTGTTTTAATATCTTACATTTTCATTTTGTAAATCAATAAAGTTGTTTTAAAAATAAATGAAAGCAACATTTACAAAATAAATTAAATTAAAACAATAAGACAATTAAAAATGTCTTACATGTTTTTTTCATTCTTCCCTTATTATTTTATAAAAGTTTTCATTAATTACATTTAACATTTACAGTTTTTAACATTTTTCTATTTTAAAATAATGGATGGATGAATAATAATTAAAAAAAAAAAACTCCTTATTTTAATCCGTCACAGAGCCACAGTGTTTACGGTATCTGAGGTCATGTGACAGTTGATCTTTTACAGTGTAGCTGCAAACATGGTTTTGGTGTTACATTGATGCCACATGTGATTTTAAAGCCTACCACCCAAATTGTTTAGAATACTTTTAAACGAAGAAAAGATGATGTTGACATGACTATTAAAAAGCCACGTTTGTTGTTTTCAGGCTCCAAAACATCACCATGTTTTATTTATACTCCAAGGTAAGCCTCGCAAGAGGTAATTCTCTGTTCAACTCAATTAATGTGGAGGTGGCGTGGTTGCACGTGTGCATATTAGGACGGTCTGATAGGCCCGGTGTCATCTAATCAGATGGACCATAATGTATTAGGTGAGGTACAAAACACTTTCATCTGACAAGGGCCGCGGCCACATTACCTAAATTAACATTTTGCAAGCATGAACATGGAGGCCCACAGAGGCGATGGATGGAGGAAGACTGGGGGTCCGCGGAAGGGGGGGTGGGGCTTGATGGTTGCAGCACTGTGGTCTGCGCTTAGACATTCGGCAGTAATTATTAATTTATGATTGTCTCTGGTCTTAATGAAAATGAAAGGCAGGCAAAAGAACAGGGAGGGATAATGTGGCGTGAAATTGAGTTTCATTTGTACAGGGGCCACCTTTTAACTCTGCGGAAATGGAGACGGCCGCTTCTTTCTCGCTTTCTCTCCAGAGAATCCCTTTTTCTTTTTTTCCCTGACTTTATCATAGATGGTCCTCCTTTTGTAATCAGAACACTCTGACATCTCCATTACGCTCTCTTGACGGCTGATAAGTATGTCAACAAGTGAGAGAATATTTCAGCGTAATGTTCCTTTTATATCAACAGGCTGTTGGTGAGGCAGTAAGACCATTTGTGATTTGTGTACTTTGTCATAATCAAGTTTACAGTCAACAGTGTTACTGGAACACAAACAGACGGGCAGAACAAAACATAAATGTGTATATATATATATATATATATATATATATATATATATATATATATATATATATATATATATATAATGTTATGTTATGATTAGGCCTACTTGTTAAATGTAAAATCCAGATGTCACCATATGTATTATAGTCACGAATTTTGCAACGCGTCACCAGACTCAGTAACTAATAATACAAAAAAATCGGAGTAACAAGTTACATTACGTCCTTACTGCCTAAATGTAATATATTGCTATACTGCGTTACTTTTGAATAAATTGTATACTGTCGATTTTAGTGCGTTCAAATTATTTGTGAAATTCTATTCAACATCCATTCATCCATCCAAATGTGTACACACCCCTGTTCAAATGTCATGTTTTCGTGAGCAAGATATATCACTTAATATTTTTCCCCACAAAACAATATTGCAGCATTTTAGAGAAATATAAATACAAAATAATATGGCGTTTGCTCCAAAGCAGCTGTATTATTTAACAGCAGGAACCACGCAGCGCGATCGAGAGCCGCACGGGACAATCTCAGCGGTACACCACCTTGTTTCTTGTTCATTTAGCTGATACAATTTACATTAAAATATACCCACAACAGAATTTTACTAAACAACCTTTATAAGACACTCAAGCAGCGAGTAATAATCTTTTTAGTCGACGAAGTCATTGCCAGAGTGCAATCAAAGTGACGTGCGTAAAAATGACTGCCCTCGTATAGTTCTAAATCCAAGCGGCGCTTGACCAACAAGTCGCTCTCAAAACGAAATAAACATATCTGTCAGAACAACACTAATGTAAATGATTGTGTGTGTGGGTGTGTGTGTGCATGCGCGGACGCGTGTGCGTGTAGGTGAGTGCGTGCGTGTGCGCGTGTCAGTGTGTGTGTTTGAAAGGGCTGAGGGGCTGTTTGTGTGAGTTGAATCCAATGCTTGTTTTTTCAATTGAAGGGGAGATCAACGCAAACATTTTTTTTTCAAGAATATGTTCTATGGAGGCCCCCTAGTTCAAACAAGGCATACTGATTAATATTGTGTTTGTGGAATATGAGTCAAGCAGAAAAATCTAGCCATCCCAGGGGTCGGCCATTTTATCACTTCTGTCAACTGAAAATGACATCACAGATGCCCTGTGGGCTCAAATAACGACCAATCATGGCTCAGTTTAAGAA
This sequence comes from Filicampus tigris, assembly GCF_054856515.1. Lineage (NCBI taxonomy): Eukaryota > Metazoa > Chordata > Actinopteri > Syngnathiformes > Syngnathidae > Filicampus > Filicampus tigris. The sequence continues at coordinate 3,837,518 of NC_141230.1, forward strand.
AACAGGTGAGCTGCGATTGGTTGTTACCTGAGCAACTGTGATGTTATTTTCAGTCGACAGACGTGACAAAATGGCCGCCCCCGGTGATGGTTAAAAGCAGGTGGATTAACTCTTATTCCACAAACGTAATACTTATCAGAATGCCTTGTTTCAACTAGTGGGCCTGCATAAAACATATTCTTGAAAAAATATGTTTGGGTTGACTTCCCTTTAATAAAGTGTTTGCATAAGAAAATCAATCCTCTTATTAATGTTAAGGTATTAAAATTCAAGAAAATAATCGGACAGAAAAATCAAGGGATTTTTTTTTTTTACAATAAATAAAATATGCGATTAACTACGAGTTAACTATGAAAAATGCGATTAACTATGATTAAAGATTTTAATCGCTTGACAGCACTACTTACAACCCAAGCCATGGTCCAGCAGAGAACTTCCACAGCAACAGAGGGTTGGCAATGTTCAAAAGTATCAATCAAAAGAAACATAGCCCAAAACATCTAAGGCATTTTGTTGTGTACCACACAACAGAGTGAAGACAGTCCTCTTCAAGTGGAGAAAATATAGCACAAGAGTTAGGGTGGATGGTTGCTTCGACTAGCGCCTGAAATGAATAGGCCATTCGGAAATCTCCCGATATTCCCGATGGCCACACTGGCCCCGCCCCCAAGTCATGTCTGTGTCCTTTTAGTTTATGCCCTCATTTGTTACTTTGAATCTCATTACTTCGACTTTTTACTTGACCAACTCTTTTTTTATTCCTCCAAGTATATTGTTTTCCTTATTGTTCTTTTGAAATGACATTCTTTTTTGGAAAGCACTCTTGTAACATATTGTTTTGCATTGGTTATTTAATCATTCTAAATGTATTTTATTTGCTTTCTCTTGCTGTGAATTTATTTTATTTTTGTAATAATTTTCTTTAATAATCTTTAGCTACAGAAATGTCACCCTGATGCAAGTGGATTGTAACATCAACATTTAAGCAACTTTGGAATCTATTACATCTTGAAATCCAAGATGAAAAACGCTGATACAACAGTGACAAAGAGAAGCTTATATTTACTTTGACCTGCCAGTGCCCCAGATGCATACTGGCTTGAGGCTAGCTTGACCAATGTGCGTGTGTGGGTGTGGGTGGCGGGGGGCATGCATGTGTGTGTGTGGGGGTGTGCGCGCATGTGTTTGGGGGTGTGTGTGCGTGTGTGTGTGTGTTGAATCCACGTGAATTACTCTTCATTTGGTGCTGGTGTCAAAAGGGAGGGGAGAGTGAATAGTGTGTGGCAAACCAAAGAAAACAGACACTCATTGGGGTCAGTTCAAACACACGCATACACACGCACACGCACACATTTTCACAAACACGAGGTTAAGCAATTTTATTTTGTAATTTTCCCTGAAAACATGTTCTTTCTGTAAACAAAAAATAAATAAATAAAGCAATATTTAAAGAATGCAAAAATATAAATAAACATTTTAATTAAAAGAAAGCAAAAAATAATTATAAACAATCTTTTGGGAACAAAGTAAAAATATAAGAATGATCAAAGTTAAGGGATAGAAATAGAGGAAAAAAAGACAAAAAAGTATAACAAAAATGAAGAATTAGAAAATACATCTAGGGCTGTTCGATTTTGCCTAATAAGAAAATCCCGATTATTTTCTCTCAAACCCGATTTTACGATTACGATTTCTTTGTAAAATAAATAATAATGAAAAATGAAGTATTTTGAATGTCTTTTATTTAAACTTAATTTTTCTTTCCTTGAGCTCCAGTTTGAAATGCCAGTCAATTTAAGTTCAATGAAGGGGATCGTCTGGCTAGAATGCAGCCTCCTACCAGCCCGACCAGAGCAGGGATGATTCAGAATGGTTCAGTTCTATTCCAGGCAATTTCAAAGTTTCAATCCTGGGCTCCTAGCTCACCATCGACCTGGCCAATTCCGTCAGTTGAGCATACGCTCCACTTCACTTCCTCACTCACTCAGCAGTCGGCTCAGATAGTCGCCTCCTGCCGAAAACAATCCCCGACATGTCACTTTCCTCGGCCAGCGGACAATCGCTTCCGCATTTAAGCAATTGGATTGAACGCACTACTCACATGACCGCATGACAAACACGGAAGTAACCACCAGAAAACAGAGATCTTAATACGAAGAGAAGAGTAACAGAAAGTACAAATACGAAGAGAATGTACAAACAGAACGCAATACAGAAAGTACAACTGGGCTACACTTAGAAACACAAAAAAATAACAAAATCGAACGTGCCGATTTCAACGTTTTTAACATCGTTTTATCCAGAAAATTCGATTTCGCTTCAAAATCGCTTAATCGAGCAGCCCTACATCCATCCATCCATTATCCAATCTGCTTATCCTCACAAGGGTCGCGGGCATGCTGGAGCCTATCCCAGCTGTCTTCGGGCAGTAGGCGGGGTACACCCTGAATTGGTTGCCAGCCAATTACAGGGCACACAGAGACAAACAAACATTCACACTCAATGTTATAATTATTGTTAACTATATTGAAACTATATTTATAATACAAAAATACAATAACTTAAAAAAACTTTATGAAATTATATACTTTTTAGGCATTGAAATCTTTGAATGTTCAACATCCATCCATCCATTATCTGTACCGCTTCTCCTCACAAGGGTCGCGGGGCGTGCTGGAGCCTATCCCAGCTGTCTTTGGGCAGTAGGCGAGGGACACCCCGAATTGGTTGCCAGCCAGTCGCAGGGCACACAAAGACAAACATCCGCACTCACAATCACACCTAGGGGCAATTTAGAGAGTCCAATCAACATTACAGCATTACCATGCATATTTTTGGGAATGTGAGAGGAAACCGGAGTACCTGGAGAAAACCCACGCAGGCACGGGGAGAACATGCAAACTCCACACAGGGAGGCCGGGGCCGGGATAGAACCCACGACCTCTGAACTGTGAGGCGGACGTGCTAACCAGTCGACCACCGTGCCGCCTAGTACTATACAGTGTTTGTTAAAGTGATGTGAAAGTTAATCAAACGAAGTGCTGCAGGAAGGTGACATCGATGAAGTGAGCAGGGGCCCAATGGTCGTCAATGTAGAAATCTCCATAAAAGCACCCCCGAGGATCAGGTCAGCCTCCAATCTTGTAGCAGTGAGTTGCTGTTGGATCCAAACAAAAAAGCATCCGTGATTGAAGTCGCCGCGGGAGAGATGCTAATGGCAGAGGCCTTCAAAATAAAAGCATGCCAGCAAACCACTATACACAGCAGGTTCACTACGGCGTATTTCCGGAAGTAGGGAAGACGAGCCAGAAGAAGTGCATTAACTCCACCTTCCTGTGCCAGCGTCATCCTTGAGTGTTGCGCGCAGCTTGACTATACTCGTGGACACAAGTTGTTTTGAAACTGTTACGTTCCAAGTCTGGGGGTGTCGCTTCAAAAAGATAGCGACAACAATGGATATCGTGCCTGCTACAACCATAAAGGGACCGAGATGACTAGACGATGGATTTAATTTTATTGTGAAAAAGATTTGGAAGGTGGCTAAAGGGGATCGTAGGTGAGTAGCTTTTTTACACACACACCCACGCCGCTGCCAAACTAGTTTGCTTTGCAGCTCTGCATCCTCCCTCTCCTCTCCGCGTGGGAAACTGTATGTCATCGCAACATGTGACATAATGGACCGATCAGAGCAGCAACAATTCCTGATGTGTGCGTGGCATGTGTTGCAGACATGTCGCCAACAGCATAATGCGTCGGTCATGTGAATCAGTGTGGCAGTTGGCGTTCTCGCCATTGCGGGAGTAGAAAGAAGCCTAAAAAGAAGCCTTTCACAGAGTATGCTGGAATAAAATGTTTTCGCGTCGCGAGCATATCACACGCATGAGGGCCGATTAGTGGGCCAGACTAAAATCGACCGGCCATGCTTAGTCCAGCCCTTTTAAAAAATTTATCAGCCCCCACCCCCACCCCAAAAATGGGCATCCTGGCCAGCTCTATATATATATATATATATATATATATATATATATATATATATATATATATATATATATATATATATATATGACACTCTAAATTGCCCCTAGGTGTGAGTGTGGATGTTTGTTCGTGTGTGTGTGTACGTGTGGGGGGTGGGTGGGTGTGTGTGCGTGTGTGTGTGCGTGTGTGTGTGTATTGCGATTAATTGCTACGATACAGGCGTTGTGGATTCAGCTCCCACTCAGTGATGATATAAATGTGAGAGTTCATTTTTGTTGCCCTTCCCCTGAACTCAGCTGCAGCTCACAGAGACTCTTACCTGGATAGGTGGTATAGAGAACGAATAGATGGGCAGGACCCCTGCTGTCTCTCGTCAGATCATACTCAAAATGAAGTGGGCCATTGTCTGTTAGGAATTGTGTACTGCAAGACCGGACTTTAGCATTTAGCATTAGCCACAACGAGAAAAAGAGGAATAAACTGGTCATTATTGCTTTCTATGGTCTATATTGGATTTCACGAAGCATCTATTGTCTCCTCCACACACATAAAAGCTAAACATGTACGACTCGACGTCACGGTGTGGACGAATGGTTTCGTGCCTTGTTCCTGACAGCTGCGCCGCTCGTTGTTGGCCCTCTCTCTTGAGTTGTTTTAATAAAGTTGTGCGGCGAGCGGGAAGATTAATGGACGCGCGGGAAGTGCGGCGGGGGCTGCGCGAGGAGATGCAGGACGGAGCGGGCCCGCCGCCATCTGTTCCCTCTCCTTTACAGCTCTCTTAATGGAGAAGCAAAAAGCAAACAACACACACGTACAGACACACACACACTCAACTAAACACAAAACATCACTTTATATGACAGGGATGAGAGCTGCGCTTTTGTATTCCCTCTTGTTGGAAGTGCATGTACACGCCTGCTGCTGCCGTTGTGTGTGTGTGCGGGTGTGTGGGTGTGTGTGTGTGTGTGAGCGTGTGTGTGAATGCTTACCTTTCAGCCATGTAAAGTTGGGCGTGAGCCACGGTTGTGGGCTCTCCACGAAAGAGGCAGCGTGTGTGGAACGCGATGAAGACGAGACGCATTCTCTAGGCGAAGCAGCACTTGGCGTCGGCTGAGCCGAAAAAAAGCGTGATCGTATTAAAGCGGAACGCCGCCATTGTTGTTGAGTGACTGTTTGTGTTGCACGTATGAAGCGAAAGCACACAAACGTGGATATGATGCATGTACTGTATGTGTGTGGTCTTATTGGGGTTTTACACGCTAATGACGGCTGCGCCCAGTGATGCCCACAGCACTTTATAGAGCTGCCTTGTTCACAATATTTACTATGACGGAGCTAAATGGCTCGGGGACTGACTATTTTGTATGATTTTTGTCATTTTTTAAAAGCATTTTACAAAGTCATTTTAACCATAACGGAGTGACAGCTCGAGTAGATGGAAACTGGTTAAAATGTTCATTTTTAAGACAAAAATGCCCACTGCTGTAATTGAGAAACGTTTACGAAAATGTGACTATGTACTACTAACAAATGTGGAAATCTCACATTTCAAAACATAACAGTGTTCGGGGTTACGGGGTTTGGGTTTAGTGATTAGGTTCATGTTCGTTTTATGGGTAAGGGGGTTTATGGTGACATTAGGGTTTAAGACTTAGTTAGGCGTTTAGGTTTACGATGGTTGGGGATTTAGATGAGGTTGCTTAGGGTTAGATGGCTAGCATTAAGTTTTTGGTTTAGGCTCTTAAAGTTACATTAAGGTTTAAATTAAGTGGTTAAAGTTAGGAGTTACTGTTTTCTTAGGTTTATGATGGTTATGTTAAGGTTTTGTGGTGAGGGTTAGGTGGTTAGGGTTGGGTGTTAGGGATAAATTTACATTGGTTCGGGATTTAGGTTAGGTGCTTATGGTTGCGGTTAGGTACTTAGCGTGAGATTTCGGCATTAGGTTTAAGAGCTAGGGTTAGGTGGTAGATCATCTTTAATATTGTGCAGGAAACTCATTCATTGTAACAGCAACTTAGAGACAGTTAAGGTCCATCAGTAGGTGCTTTGTTTTATGTTAGCAAGTTCATGTTAGCTCAGCATTTATGAAATGAGCTAATAAGTTACTACTTGTTATTTTCCTGATGTAAAAAAGGAGGGAGAGAGACATTTTTTATACAAGTGGACAAAACACCTGGTGGCGTTAATGTCAGACATTTCTTTTAAATGTAGTGCATAGCGTGTCACATTAAATGAGAGCACACACCGTCTCCTTCTGCGTAGAAGTGAAGACATCTGTACGACATGATCAAGTTTCCTCTGTTAGTCAGCGGAGACGTGATGCGCACACTGAGGGGAGAACTGAGGGAGTGAAACATACCCAACCCCTCCCTCGATGCTCACCACCTCACTTTTCAATGCCTACGCACACACCCGCACACGCACACACACACAAAACATAAACACATATTCATAAGTACACCGAACCCCCTACTATTCATGGTTCGCTATACAGTACTGTATATGAATTCACCTGTTTACCTTTTTTCCCTGTGGACCTTATTTTTGAGTCGTTTGCTGAAAATCCTGCACTCTTTATGTATTTTTTCGTGCTATTTCGATAATTACCTAAAATGATTTTGAAATGATTTGAAAGTTTTTGGGTATCATAACACAAAGCAACACAAACAATACTGGACTGGTATAAGACTACTAGACCAGTCACAGGTGCTAGCAAATTAGGCTTTGGCACTGCCACGTTGGCAACGTTTTCATGCGCCAGTGAACACTGACACTACAGTACGAAGCTACACAGTAAATTTCGTCGATTATATTTTAAACAATTTGAGAGTAAAATATAAAACGTAAAATCTTCAGAGAATTTTACGCTGAATATTTTACTCTCAAATTTTACTGTGTTTGCTCTGTTTATTTCTCTGTTTATTGTTTTTTTAAAATTTGCTGAGAATTTTACGCTGAATATTTTACTCTCAAATTTTACTCTGTTTGCTCTATTTATTGTTTGAAATGTAATCGACTAAATTTTTTGGAGTAAAACGTACTTGACGAAATTTACTGTCGGACATTGTTTACTAAATCTGTCTTGTAAAATTGCATTGCGTGAACACACAAACAGACAGAGTGATGTATAATGCCACCAACACATGTCTTCCTCACATTGTCCATTAACAAGAAAAATGAAGAGAAGTATGGTGGCCCTGAAACATAAAAAAGGCTCAATATTGGACTACTACAGTGCTACGGGTCCACTGGTTAGGCCACTCCCAGCTTATGCTCCGTCACTGTCATCCTACAGATTGGAATCTACACTTGCTCTTTTTCACACCGCAACAACATTGCAAAACTAGGATGTCATCGAGTGAATCCACTTTGTAAATTCTCATTACGTGAGAATGAGGTGCAAATCCACATTTAAAATAAAATTACTGGTTACACACACGACCTCTGACTTGTTTCCAGTGTTGCCAATTTAGCAACTTTCTCACTATATTTAGCGAGTTTTCAGACCTCTCTAGCTCTAGCGACTCTTTTTCAAAAAAGTGACTATATATAGCGACAAATTTAGCGACTTTTTCCGGTGTTATTAGAGACGCTGATATGAAAGCATGAATAGTTCTTATTGTTCTCGACATGCAGCGGGTGCTTTCGTTGGCCTCTCCGTCCCAGAGCACTCACAACCCAGTCTATTCGTAGCAGATCCTCCCAGCTGCAGTCAGAGCAGATGTTCACCCCTCAGAGTAGACTGCAAATGAATCGTGCATGCGAACTCGCCGCTTTTTCTCAGTCTTTGTTTACAGTCACGGCGGGTTAAATGTTTTTTTTTTGTCTAAATAATTAACTGCATTTAAAGATACTCACCTTGCCCAGACAGTTCAGTCTGTTTGCATTTCTCCATGAAACAAGCAAAACCTCTAATGTTAGCTCTCTAGTTTAACATAGTTCAGTCTAAACTGCACAGTCAAAAGTACAATCATGCAAATTGGGTGATGGCGTTATTTAGTGACTTCTAGTGACATTTAGGACAGCCAATAGCTACTTTCCTTACTGAGGAGTCGGCAGCACTGCTTGTTTCACTCACGCTCGGATGACGCACAAAATAAACAACAAGAAGATGGCCCTAAAGATACTGTTAAAGATTCACAGGGTAGCGTTCACGATTATGCCATGTCACTGATTCACTGCTGAAGATGGCTAAAGCACTTTGTTTGTCACCGTGCGTGATGAGCTCCCCTTTCAAATGACAATTTTGTAAGATTCATTCGGATTTGAGTCAGAAAATTAAGATTTGATGATTGTTTTTCCATGCCCACTCAAACCTCCATTTGAATCATCACCAATTTGTGCACAGCCCTACTACCCACTCAATGCTGGACTGGCGCTACACGTCCACAAATAATGTAATACATGAATTTTTTGGCTCTTTCGCTCATTTCTGAGAAACACAAAGGAGAAATATGGTGGCTGTAAAGGGTTGAAATGACATCACAGATAGAAATGACATCACAGATGCCCTGAGAGCTCAAATAACGACCAATCATGGCTCAGTTTCAGAAAACAGGTGAGCTGTGGTTGGTCGTTACCTGAGCCCTATGCAACTGTGTTGATCATTTTCAGTCGAAAGGCGTGACGAAATGGCCGCCCCCGGTGATGGTAAAAATGCATAAAAAGTGGATTAACTCTTATTCCACAAACGCAATATTTATCAGAATGCCTTGTTTCAACTAGTCGGCTTGCATAGAGCATTCTTGAAAAATAATATGTTTGGGTTGACTTCTCTTTAATAAAGTATTTTCATATGAAAATCAATCCTCTTATTCATGTTAAGGGTATTACAATTCAAGAAAATAATGGGACAGAAAAACCAAGGGAATTTTTTTTACAATAAATAAAATGTGCAATTACGAGTTAACTTTGAAAAATGCGATTAACTATGATGAAATATTTTAATCAATTGACAGCACTAGAACAGGTGGTGTAACTTGTTGAACACACTTTCACATTACTGATTAAAACTAGACATATGGTGGCCTTAAACGGTCAAAAACGCTTGGTATTACAGTGATGGAAGACACTACTAGAGCATGACAGGTCCACAAAACCAAATTATGATTTGTCTGGCTCATTTGCTCAATACTGACAAAAACAAGTGTAACGTGTCATGTGTTCGGCGTTGAAAGAACAGTCTTCGTCAGATAGAAAAATACTTCAAAACTTGTACTTGGGAGCGACAACTGTCGGGCCGTTTATTCTTTTTTCCATGTCACTCTCCCCTCACGTCATCACTCCGCGACACATCCTCCTTAACGCTTACAGTCGACTCCCCAAACAAGAAGGAATGTCCCCATACACAGGCAACAGTGAGAGGGAGAGGGGGAACAAAAAACGACCCCCCCCAAAAATGACAAATGCACCCAAGTAACAGAACATTCCAGAGACAATCACAACACATGCATAACAAAGAGGCATAAAGCTAACAATACAGTTCAATGTTTCTTTCCTTACTTTTTTTAATTGCATTTTTGTTCAATAGGCAGTTCAATCATCCAATACAGAAGAGACCCACATTCAACAACATAATTGATGCATGGATCAACAACATACTTGATGTGTGGAACATACTCGATGAAATAATCAACCCCACACATAATCCCCAAACCGGGTAGGAGGTCGTGAGACCCTGCCAAAATGAGACATCTTTGAGTCATCAATTATTGGTGCAGGAGACTCCCCTGAACCCAGTGCAGAACCACTACCCACATCCAGACCAGTTAAGCCCACACCTGCAGGACGATCAAATATAACAGCCTCATCCTGGTCCCCACAAATGGGCTACAAATCTGATAAGTAACCCCTATCTCATTTTCCCTATCCATACGCCGCTTCACTACGTAAGGTCCTTTCCAATGCGGGGCCAACTTACAACTTGCCTTCGGTGGGGTCATTAAGCCACACAAGGTCCCCGACCACATAAGGATCATGTCTCAATTTAGCATCATAACCAGCTTTCTGCTTCTTGCTCGCTACAATGTTGTTGTCCTTAGCTTGGCCAAATGCAGTTTCCAGGCGTCGGAGAAGAGAATTTGCAAAGTCCATCGCGGGCCCGCTCTCAGAGCTGCCCTGCAACATTGGCCCCAGCACCACTTCCACTGGCATCTGGGCCTCCCTGCCATGGATAAGAAAACAAGATGTGAACTCAGTGCTGGAGTGTACACTCGTATTGTTAGCAACTTGCAAGAAAGAGTCCCACTCCCCCTCACATGACAAAAGCGTCTTGGCCAACTAATTGATCAGTTTCCTATTGAATCCCTCCACCATACCATCTGATTTTGGATTGTATGGAGTGGTATGAGTTTTCTTCACGCCCAATATTTGGCACCAATGTCTCACCACATCTGATTCAAATTGCCTCCCCATATCTTTATGCAGTGTCTCCATCACCCCATGTTCCAAAATATAGTTCTGGAAGAGACATTGAGCAACTGTGGTAGCCTTTTGATCACGGATGGCATAAAGATGAACAAATTTGGTAAAATTATAATCCTCAACGACCAAAACATAACGGTTGTCCTTTGATGTGAGCGGTAACTCCAGAATGTCAGCTGCAACTTGCTGAAAAGGCCGCTCCATCTGTGAAGTCCTCATGGGAGCATGGTGTTGAGGAACAGGAGACTTCCTCCTCTGGCAAGCATAGCACTAGTCGCACCAGGTCCTGATGTCAGCGAACACAGTGGGCCTGTAACACACCCCTGGCACGAGCCACAACTCGGTCATAAGCAAGGTGAGCCGTAAGCGGTGTGCCATGCAGTTGTGAGAGAACTTCGGGGACCAGCACAGCCCGAACTACTACCTTTGTTGTCTGACCCATTTCAGTCAGCCACACAACCCTGCACAGAAGCCCATCAATGGAGGCAAGACAATGAAATGCGCGCCACAGTCTCCTCAAACCCAGACATGCCTCTTTCAATCTCCATCTAGGGGGTCTACGGCCCTCCTCCAACCAGACCAAAACTTGACCAATTTCAGCGTCCCATCTCTGGCGCTCCTTGATGTTTGAGCCATTGTGGGATAGTGTATAAATTGTGGCCTGATCTGCATTAGCCTGGGTGTATGGAAAAGAAAGAGCCGTGGTGGATGACTCAACAATGCACACCGAACTAGTGGTATCGGCCAGCCCCGTTTGGGTACTCGCATGCACGCGATCACCAGTTGTATCAAGGGCATCCCTATCTCCCAATTTCGCATCAGCGATAGGCCTGTGCGACAGCGCATCAGCGTTCGTACGTTTAGCCACAATTTTGTATACGATTACCCAATCATACGGATCCGGTTCGAGGGCCCAACGACTCCGACGCCCCGTTCGGTCATTATCAATGGGGAGCCTTCGAAGGCCCACCAATGGCTGATGATCTGTAACAATGGAGAAAGGACAAGACCCAGGTAGTGTCTGAAATGACGGACAGCCCAGACTATCGCCCACAACTCCCTGCTGTATGTAGACCACTAGCGTTTGACTCTGGTGAGAGAGTGGCTAGCATACGCCACGACTCTCTCCTGTCCGTCGGTGTCTTGCACCAGCACCGGTATGAAGAATGAAACGGTGGGAGAAGTCTGGGTGTGTCATTATAGATTCAGCACAGAGAGAGTCCCGAAGGAACTCAAACGCTTCTTGGCACTCCATAGAAATGGTGCATCTTTCCCCGTGAGTTGACTGAGGGGGGCAGCGCGCTGGGCAAAATTCCTCACAAATCTCCTATAGTAAGAACAAAGTCCCAGGAAGGCATGGATCTCAGTAGCAGACCGTGGTACAGGCCAAAACTTCACCTTATCCGTGTTTTTAGGGTCAGGACGAAGTCCTTCAGCAGACACAACATGACCAAGGAAGACAACGTGGTCACGTGCAAGATGGCACTTCTCCGCATTCAGACGCAGCCCAGCTGACCCAACCCGAGAGAAGACCTCTTCCAGTGCAGATAGGTGGTCCTCGAAAGACCGACTGAATATCAATATGTCGTCAAGATAAACCATACAGATACCCCTTCAACACCAACTCCATAACCTGGTGAAAGGTTACAGGTGCGTTTGGGAGACCCAAGGGCATAGTCTTGAATTGGTAAAGACCTTGACCGGTGGTGAAGGCAGTCTTTTCGTGGTCCTCCTGTGCCACCTCAATCTGCCAGTAGTCGTCGGCAAAAAGGTCCAGGCTACTTAACCAGAGGGCTCCATCCAAAGCATCCAATGAATTGTCGACCCGTGGCAATAGATGGGAATCTTTAACAGTCACTGCATTAAGACCCCTGTAATCCACGCAAAATCGCCATGTGTTGTTCTTCTTCCTAACAAGAACCACAGGAGAGGACCACGGGCTGCAGCTCTGCATCCTCCAATAGGCACTGCACCTGTCTATTTATTTCCCTACGTTTGTCAGGGGAGGTACGGTAAGCCCGTTGCTTTATCGGAGGGTTGCCACCAGTCTGGATGAGATGTTTGATCCAATTGGGGTTGCTCACCCCACCACGTGCACAGTTGAACACACCCTGATGCTTCCCCAGCAGGACCTGCAGCCGCTGCCTTTGATCATTAGACAACAAACAATCAGACACATCCAGCAGCGGGGCATCCCCTTGTCCAGAACCAAACCACTCTGCAGGGGTAAGTATGTTGAATTCGTTAATATGGTGAGAAACCCCCAGATAAGAGCCAGTGTGTAATTTCACCTCCAGGTCAGTTGGGTTAAGCAGCCACGCCAGAGTACGCCCATTCTTCACAGAGGCCACCGAGCGTGCAACCACCTGTCCCATACTCTGGTGAACGCTGGGAAGGAGACAAAAACCTCACTCCACGTTTCGCCTGCTGGTTCTCGCTGTAGGTCTGCTCCCTCCGGCTTTCGCTGTTCTGACGGTGCTGCGGGTCCCCCCCTCTTGTGAGTTAACACTCTCTATTGCCGAAACCTCCGAGTTGTCCCCGCTGCGCAGACCGGCCTCTTGAGCTGTCGCCCATCCGAAAGTCCCTGGAGGTGGACCTGCAGCCAACTCCACCACAATCACAGTGGCACTCTGGTTGTCGTTCACCGCGCTCCCCTGGGCTCAGCTGACGAGTCCCAAGAATAGAGGAATGTCGGCCCCCATGCACATCTTCTCGGGCACGAGATCTCAAATCCCTCGATACCTCGATCTGCAAGTCATCCATCCTCGAAGTGAGACGCTCCAAGGCATGGACGAGTTTTCCGTCGAACTAGAGTTGCAGTCCATGACACTCCGTACTGATGAATCAAGGGACACCACAACAGTAGGCTGTGTGACAGGGTAGGGTGGTGCAGGCATGCCTACCCTCAAAGCCTGCCTGGCCCGATCACAATGGCCCGCGATGATCAAGGCCTCATCCAAATCAGTGGCCCCTTGTTCGTGGCACTTAGCCTGAAGGGCCTGGTCAAGACCAGCAAGCGCCTGAAAGTTTCGCCATTTTTGGCAGCTCTGTCATAGTCCGGAAACGCTTCAGACACAAATTTGGAAACGTCGGCTGCATACACATCCAGACTCTCATTTGGCTGGCGGGGCCATGCAGCAACACATGTCTGGAAATAGATGAGGAACTGCTTTTGTCCAGAAGCCTCCTTGAGCTTCCCCTTAACACGTTCATAATCGCACTGGACCTCCAGCGGCAAACTGCCCACAGGCGAAAAGCCGCGCCGTCCAACCTCGTCAGGAGGAGACTCACAAGAGCAGCGACGTAACCCCCGCTCCTCGCCTGTGCGCGGACGGCGGCCTCGAACTGCTTCACCCAGGTAGCAAAAAGCTTCTCGCCGTCCCTGCGAAACGGCGCCGGGAGCTTGACTCTCACGCCACCAGTCCACAAGGCAGCGCTCCCGTAATAATCCTCATCGACGCCACAGTCCATACTGCTGCGCTTCAATCCACCCAACATGCCGCTCCAAAGTAGAGCAGAGTAGAAAGTTCAGTAAATTCATGAAGAAAACAGTTCCAAAACCCAGGAAACACACACAATCCCACCGCTGCCACCAATGTAGCGTGTCGTGTGTTCGGCGTTGAAAGAACTCTCTTTGTCAGATAGAAAAATACTTCAGAACTTGTACTTGGGACCGACATCCATCCATCCATTATCTGTACCGCTTCTCCTCACAAGGGTCGCGGGGCGTGCTGGAGCCTATCCCAGCTGTCTTTGGGCAGTAGGCGGGGGACACCCTGAACTGGTTGCCAGCCAATCGCAGGGCACACAGAGACAAACATCCGCACTCACAATCACACCTAGGGCCAATTTAGAGTATCCAATCACTTACCATACATGTTTTTGGAATGTGGGAGGAAACCGGAGTGCCCGGAGAAAACCCACGCAGGCACGGGGAGAACATGCAAACTCCACACAGGGAGGCCGGAGCCGGGATCGAACCCACGACCTCTGAACTGTGAGGCAGACGTGCTAACCAGTCGACCACCGTGCCGCCTTGGGACCGACAACTGTTTATTATTTTTTCCTCGTCGCTCTCCCCTCACGTCATCACTCCGCGACACATCCCCTTGACGCTTACACAAGTGAGAAGAAAGGGTCAAAAAGGGTAAAGGGTCAAATAGGTTCAATAGTGAATTTGTGTGATGACAAACTCTTTTTCATGCCGGTAAAAGATCCCAATGCTACGGCTTACAAGGCTGCTTCTGCATTCTGAAACAGACTGAAAAGACCGTCTGGATTAAATATTAACAAGACCTGACGTGGACCCCCACTTTCATCTCACTTGATACAATTAAAAAATATCTCTTACACTTGGAGAACATGGTGCTTTACAGACTTAAAATAAATCTTATACTAATCTATGGAGAAGAGTGACAAGTGGAGGCCAAGGTTCCTATGCAGGCACTTAGCTGAGTAGGGGGAAAAAAAGCAAGAAGAGGGGTGGGTCTTACATTATTTATACGTGCTAATGGCGTTTGGCAGCGAATGTGAATGAGCAAGTGTACAATCAGATAAAATAGACACACAGCAGTAATCAAGGACGTTTGCTCCTCCTCGTCGGGGTCAATTGGAGTCACTTTAGCGACGTTTGAAACTCCGCCGCTACATTATGTCCTTTTAATGGAGACGACGAAAAGCAACGCCGGCGGTGGGGAGCAGAAAGTAAAAGATTGCCCCAGCGAAGCGGCCCTGACACTTCCCGCTGCGGCCCGAGATATTATTGTTTATCTAGCTCACGTGGCCACAATACATCTTGCGCTAAAGATGCTTTTGTTCAACAAAAGGAATCCATTAGTCTCATTGTGTAGCCCTTAAGCCCAGCAATGACAGAGAGAGGGTCCTGGCCAGCGAAAAAAGGGGGCGGGGGTGGGGGGGGGGGGGGCGCCACATGTGCCTCTCATTTCCGATGGTGGTCCACAAGCATCCTTCAACATTGTAAAGTTTACCTCTCGCTAGAGTGTATTAAAATGCCCGGAGAGGAAAGCTAAAGCATGTAAACGCTGGCAGCTGCTCTTGCTGACTGTTTGTACAGTAGACCAAAAAAGACTCAGACTTTAGAACCAGACCCTGTGTACAGTACCCCAACAACATTATGAGCTTGCTTTCATGTGCCCACTAATGGGAACAATATGACCGCTAACACTAACTTCCATGCAAAACTGCAACAAAAAAATCTAAAGAAGTTAGATGGCAAGGTTTTGTAGTCATGTGCGTTTTTATGAGGTTGTAAACACGTGTAGCTTAATTAAGACATAGAACATTACTGTATTGATCTTCTAAGGTGACATTTTAGGGGAGGAGTTACAAGACATAAAACCGTGAAAAACAAGTCAGCTGAAGTCAGTTGATGTAAGACGAGAGTGTTGTACATGAAGCATCCACCAAAGTCTTCCTGGGGCCAGTTTGTACACTATATGAACACCAGGACTGGCCTTTATAGAAAGTATAATTGAAATAATAAAAAATAACAATGAATCGCTGTCATCAGGCCAAAACCACCAATGTCCAAATTTTCATACTGTATACTGAATTTTCCCAAATACATCTATTGGTTTCTTTTGTGTTTCCTGAAAAAATGATTGTATTGGACTTGCAGGGACTCTGCCCAATATTAGTTAGTTAGCGATATTAGTATCGATTCGTAGCAATTAATAACTTTTGCTATATATTAGGGTTGGAACGGTTCAGTAAATTCACAGTTCGATTCAATTCTCGGTTTTGTGGCCATAGTTTTCGGTTCAGTTCGGTATACAGACTATCAGAAAAATATTTTTTCTGCTATAGTTAGGTTAAAACTAAAAGAATGAAGCAATATGACATTTGACATATAATTGTGACCGTCTCAAAGCAGGTGATAATCCCAACATGCTTTTAATTTACTTGACAAAGTTATCTACAGCAAATGCTAAAACAGTTAGTGACTGTTACTGAAATGCAGTATAAAATCAAATAATACTATATATCAGGCCATCAATATACTGTCTAATATAGCATAAACCCAACCAAAAAAACGGTGCATCTTATAAAATAAAGCTATGACCCTCGAATTGGAGCACACAAAATACAAGTACACTATTAGAAACATACTATAAGTGAAGTACGGTATATAAGCTTTATTAACCCTTTAACACTAACGTTAAAATTAGTAACACCATCACTAACGTCGGGTACATTTACCTCGATATATTATCCGAGATAAAATACAGTTTTCATCAATGTAGGTAAAAGTACAACACTGTATGTCAAATGGGAACGTGTCTTCTTTAATTTCCCAATATACAACATCACATAAAATTTTAAAAAGGTACCATGGGGGACCCTTGATAAAGACAGAAAGATGATTGAAAAATCCACTAATTCTTAATGAGGGACTTCCAAGCAAAAAAATAATGGCGCTGGGAACTTGTTGTTTGGTCTACCCCATTCCTGCGGCATGTGAGCCTTGTCTGGGAAGGCGATCTCCCAGAATCACTGACAACTGTGGGAGGGAGACAAAAAAATAACATTTTTTGAGAGGGGAAAAATTACCAAATTTTCTTGAATATATGAATGTCCTTGTAAATGATCATTTAGTGTTGTTTATATTAAATCAATTAAGGATTGCAAGCAAATTCTGGAACAAGTTTAACTTATGGGCGGTAGATGAAGAAGTTAACAGGTCCTGTGGTAGCCATTTTTCTGGTGGTAGCGCAGCCACGATCAGGGTGTCATGGTTTTTTTTCTCTTTTTGACTTGAAGTGCAAGGCTCAATGCCATCACTATCATGCTCATCATCACTTGGTTCTGGTGTGTAGTTTTTATCACTGTCACTTTCATACATCACTTCTGTTTCCACGTGTTGAACATCTTCATCACTGGTTTCCTTGAACAGAAGCTCTTGCATTTCCTTCTCAGTTGAGTATTTTACTGATTTTCTGGACACTTTTTCCCCTCCATGTACAACAACTAATCGTAGCTAGCTAACTAAAATCTTATCTCTAGTAGAAAAAGAAATCTGCGTTGCTAATGATTGCAGATATAATTTAACATTAGCTACATGTTACTCTCTTGTTGTCATGCCAAAGTAACCAAATCAGGAACAGGATGACAATCAGTGAATGAAATGGGGTCGAGTGTGTGGATGTTGATTTTGTTGAAAAGTGCAAAGAGTACTTGATTTAAACACACAAACACTAACATTGGGTAAATTCCACCCATAGATATGTTACTCTCTATCACTAACGTCGGGTGAAAATCACCTGAACGCATACCTCTTAAAAAACATAGATGAGAGGAAGGAAACAAACATACCATTAATGTCATTAGTGAGCAGCCTGTGTGTGACATGAAAATTAAGTTCTCGACGCCATTTGGCTGTCGCCGATTAGGGACAGACTGGGACCACGTGGGTCAGCCCGAAATACAGACGGGAACTTAGTGATGGATGGATGATGCCCTACTCTGGATAAAAAGCTATTCAGATAATAGGTATCAGTATGTGCAGTTCAACAACATGAAATCAAATCAACTCAAGATCACTCATGGGGTTCTTCAAAGGTCTGTGCAAGGCCCAAAACTATTCGTATTGTATATAAATAATATCTGCAGAGCTGGGCAACGACCCTCTACCCGCGGTTTCTGTAACGCATATTCAATCGACCCACGTGGTCCCAGTCGGTCGGAGTCAGCCGTCGACAACGGACTTTTCCGATACTGGGTCACATGCAGGTGCCGCACTCCTGACACGCGGTCGAGTAAGGAAACAAAAAATAAAATGGTGTGGTGTACCTTGCGGTCCCACAGACGCAATGACCTGTGTCCCATATTCTTTTAATTTCACTGATGACAACGCTGTGCGTGTGTGTGTGTCAGTTGTTTTTGTTTGATATTTTTTCTTTGTTTGGCGGCATGTCTGCTTGTGTGGCACCTGCTTGTGACGTAAAGATTATGTAACCGATTGGCTGTTGCCGGCGAAGGACAGGCCGATACCAAGTGGGTCGATTGAATATGCAGGACGGGAACCGGGGACAGCGGGTCGCTGCCCAGCTCTGAATATCTGCTGTGGCTCAAAACTACTAAGTGTCTCATTTGCCGATGACACAACTCTCTACTGCTCTAGAGAAAATATGAATCAGCTTCTGACCACAGTACTGTGGAAAATGACTTGAACTTATTAAAACATTGGCTTGACATGAATGATCAGTAAACTTAAACAAAACAGGAGTTAAATTTTGGCACGAGAGTCTAGTACATGGGCAAACTATGGCCATATACGGCCCGCGGGGCTTTTTAATCCGGCCGACCGAACTTGTCCAACAAAAAAAAAAAAAAATTTGAATCATTCAATGATTTGATCTTGTCCCTGCAGTGCCTGCGTTTCTCCAGTAGATGGCGCACTGGCTCTTGGTGGACCTTTGTGGCAAGCCACACCCACTGTCTTTCTGCACAAAAGAAGTGGGGGAAAAGGGTCTAGCGATGACGTCGTTCGGTCACGCAAAACACAGGCCATCACATACGCTCAATATACATTTCCGGGTCTGGAAGAGAGTGAGATTTGCCCAACACGCCAAATGAATCCACTTTATGAAGTGGATTGTAGTGATAGTGTGTTTTTGGTTGAGCGTGAAGGGGAAACGTTTTTCGGTCTACCGCCGGCCGCGGGCGAAAACTACGTCCGAAGGTGCACGGCGTTGCCATAGTTACAGTATATATACATTGAGTTTGCAAACAATTCTTAGCCATGGCCACATTTTGAGTTTCAAATGGGTAAAAATAGTGAAAGCTTGTGGCCAAAATATAGCAACCATTACTTGTCGGGCACATTCAAATCATGAATTTGATCCCAATTATTATCTTTGTTCTCGTTCACGTCCTCCACTAATTTCCTCTTCACTTTTAATAAAATATATATATTTCTTTCTAGCTGGGTTTTTACTCATCGTGCGGTGTGCGGCAGGCCTTGCCTTTTTGAAAAACACTTCACAAGGAACGAAGATTTAAAACAATACAATTTTTTTCTTTGTCCCTTACTGTTTAAGTGTTTAAGTTTGTTTCTTGTGTTGTTCATTGCAAAGAACTTTGCTTCACACTAATCTGTAAGAGATTTATTGTTTGCATTATTTATTCTTATAACAGTAATGTGTTTATTTATAACACTTATTTTTACTCCATCCTCTGGCTCATTTGGCTTAAATTATTGATATTTTGTTATTAGTCACATTTTATATAGTGAAAAATGATAGTTTAATTGATTTTTTTGTAAATGTTATTGTTCAATAAATGAATATCTATTACCACAAATAGAAAAAAAGTACGGAAGGTTTTGAGATAAATGAGGAGCTTTTGAGCATGGAGTCGCTAAAGAAGACAACGCATGGAGAAGACTTGTATGAAGAGGTATGGAAGCGTTGAATCTTGCATATTGTCTCTGTCCTGTGAAAAACACTTATCTCCAATTTTGGAAACTTTTTAAATTTTCACATCAATGCAATGTCTGTAAGGCGGAAACACAATTCATGTAAAAATAAGAAAATTAAAAAAAAAATGGAGATAGGTGTTTTTCACAGAACAGCGACGATATTAATTCATTGACACAAACGTACTACCTGCATGAGAGCTCTTTTGCACGTTTGAAAGGGGCAGCCAACAGTGCACGCCGGTAGTCAATCGGCTTGTTAGTTTATTTGCATGTGTTATCTGGCCCAAAAACTCGATGCAAATGTTCCTGGCCGGACCCTCTGTCAAATTTTACATCCCAATGTGGCGCGCAAGTCCAAAAGTTTGCCCACCCATGTTGGTCTAGTGACTAGTCACACTCCGTCAGTCTGCCTAAGCAACATAAAACAAATAAAAAGTGTCTGTGCATGACTCCGTGGTAGAGGTTTCATAATTCATAAACATTATTTAAAGCTCATTAGCTGGCTAATTTCCTATTCAAATCCACTTACCGGCTGGGAGTATCGTGAGTGGACTGAATTGTTTACAACTGTTTAAGTGTCACCCAAGATGGCATTTAGCTGCCAACACAACCACAGTAACCAGACTACGGAGCATATATTGCATTATAATGCAATACTATTTGCATTTTATTGTAAAACTTTTGCATTATAATGCTATCCATTTTCAATTTTTACTGCGTTATTTCACAATAAAAGTAATTTATTGCAAAGTAACGCAAAGTTATCTTAGGACGACAACGAAAGACTTCCACTTCTGTGTCGTAACTTTAAGTGTACGGCGGCGCTTGCGTGAGCATGAATGACACCAATGAAGCCCATTTGATGGCCAGGCCCTCCTTCTCCACAGTAGAATACCGGGTCTCACATGGCAGCAGCTTGCGGCTCAGGTACAGCACAGGTTGTTCTTCTCCTGGGCCACCTTGGGCCAGGACTGCGCCCAGTCCCACTGCCGAGGCATTGGTCTGAACCAACAACCGCTGGCCGAAGTCAGGATGACTTAGCACTGGAGAAGACCACAGCTAGCCTAGAGGGTTTGAAATGCAGTCTCACATACCTCACTCTGGCAGTCAAGTCACCCACGTTGCCACTCGGCTCAGCGCTCCCTACAAATGAATTTGGGTCCCTTTAAAGAGCCTTAACCCCTCCTTCCCGGCAAACCATTTAACAGATGGTAGGGAATTTATGCATCAGATAATCAAGAGTTGCTAATGGTTAGGGTCTGCTTCACACTTCTCTGGTTAAGGGTTCAAATTCCTTCCTGTATGGAGCCCGTTGTCACTGTGCTTGAAAAGGCTGTCTTCGCTCCAGTTTCGTCCATCCATCCATCCATCCATCCATTATCTATACCGCTTATCCTCACAAGGGTCGCGGGGAGTGCTGGAGCCTATCTCAACTGTCTTCGAGCAGTGGGCGGGGGACACCCTGAATTGGTTGCCAGCCAATCGCAGTCCAGCTTCGTCCCACATTCCAAAAACATGCACGTTAGGTTAACTGAACACTCCATAACTGTACTCTAGGTGTGAATGTTTTTACATGTGCTTTGTGATTGGTTGGCGTCCATTTCAAGATGTACCCAGCCTCTTGCCCAAAGTCATCTTGGATAAACTCCAGCTCACTCGTGACCCTTTTGAGGTGTGAGTGCTGTAGAAGATGGTTGGATGTACTGCAGAACTCCTTAAAGAACCTTTAAAGTGAAATCAAAGACTTGGTTCTGAATACATCATACTTTTCTGAAAACAATTGTTGAAAACAGTGGTGTTACCAGGATGCCAGGTGTGGGTGGGCATTAGTCTTACCTGGGGGGAGGGCAAAAAAGTGCTACAACACTCAAGTAGGTCAAAATCCAGCGTAGGGCTATTGCACCTAAAAATGTGTTTTGCTTTCTCCTCAATTGAGATAACTGTTGTGGTGATTTGGGCTAAACAAATAAAAGTTTATTTGATTTTATTTGACTTAGAAGACGTCCGTAACTGAACAGTATGGACATGCAGGTGACAATGTTTTTGTTGTTGTTTTTTTTAAGGTGAAAGAGGATGTAACAACACAAAAAAAGGTTAAAACTCTGAACACAACCATAACTGAACAGTATGGACATGCAGGTGACAATGTTTTTTGTGTTTTGGGTCCTGCCATCAGAACTACATCCAGTTTTCTTTGGGTGGGCAGAGCGTGTCCATTGGTGAGCACTGCCAACCCCTGCCCCCCCTGGTAATGCCCCTGGTTTAAAACATGTACAAAGACTGAGAACCATGATTTACTGAGTTGTGGAGGGATGGCGTTAAACTGTTTTTCACCATATCAGCTTTCCTGATGTTTTGGGGGGACGTGGCTGAAACGGTGCACACTGCCCAGTGATCCTCTTGATCGTCCAGCATGAGTCGTCCTCCCTCACAATATAAAAACCTGATCTTCCCATCAGTGGTTATTTGGCGCGATAAATTCTTATTACTGGGCCCATTTATACCACTACAGTGTGCAGTTAGCTAGCTTTCGCACGAAAATGCATCTTCCCCGAATGCCACAATTTACAGAACAGATCGGTGTCATTATTTCAATTCCCAGCCGCCCATCCATCGGCCAAGAGGATCCCCGGGGTCTGTTAACTCGCAAGGTAGCTGGTGGCTAGCTCCTCTTGTTTTGACGTGGAAAACCCCAAAATGACCTGGAGGGATAATCCAGCCCTGATATATTTTTGCATCTTAATCATGTGGGATGTGTAGGCATAAAAAAAAGTTGCATGACGAACTTGAAGCTTTTTTTCAGCGGGGGCGTGGTTTCATGCATTCAGCTGAAACGCCAACAGTGCCATTTATTTTCACTTTACAGGGACCTTAGGGACTCCTCCCACATTACCCCTACTACGCTTCATACCTAAGAAGGCACTACTGCATGTATGAACAATGTTTAAAAAAGCACGTTTTTAATGATGGTACACATAAGCTATCCAACATTTGGGAAACAAATGCTCCGTCTGCGATCATCACAGTAAACTCTATTAAGTCGTCTTCAAGTGCACGCACACACACAAAAAAACAACGATATGATTTGACAATGATTACAAATCCACTTCCCCAGCTGGCGGCCTGGAGCGTCTCCATTTGTCATCGACTATTGTCTCCAATTATATGATTAGCTTTGAACACTCCGCCACGTCGAGAGAGCTCTCGTGCGTTGATTCGCAAACAAAGTCATTACAACGCGTATTCACACATATCAAATAACAAAACAGATGGCCAAGCACGCTCGTCGCCTGATTTTTTTTCTCCACACAAGTGGTAGGAAAAAAAAACCACAAGTATTCTGCCCGTTTTTTCTTCTTCTTAATGCTCACTGTTTTTAGTCATGTACGAGAAAGAGCAGCTGGCTGTCGTGTTTGTCAGATCAGCTTTCATGAAAGACAATCTTGTTTCCATTAATTTCTTGACAACAATGGGACTTGTTGGGGAAGATTTAGAATTACAGCGGGTAAAGCTTCCGGATAATTCATCACAGCCATTTGACAGGAAACTTAATTGTTTTAAAATGCCAGTTGCTGCAAGCTGCATAGCTGTTTTAGGGCCTGGGGACGCAGGGCAAAGGCCTTCTTAAGATGTCTTTCTTTATTCATGTATTTATTTATTTGACTTTATTATTTCGGGGCTGAATACTCAAAACACAATTTGAAGGTGTGTTCATCCTGGTGAAAATTTTGGTAGGTGTATTATTAGTGGTTTGAAATGTCAGGCCTGGAAAATCTGTTTGACTTAAAAACACATTTTGTTAGTCATGTCTACAAAATGTAGACCCACAAAACAGTCTCAATTCAAGGCCATGCGTAAAAACACAGTAAGTGTGCCATTTTGATTTGATAATGCTCTCTATTCCTTCAAAGGCAAACTTGTCATAGAGATTTTGTCCAGTTGCTTCCAAATTTTACTACATTACATACACAGTACAATTTTTTTTTTTCATGCAATGTGGACAGTACAATTCAATTTTTTTCCAAATACGATTCCGGTCTCTTTTGTAAATAGGCATAAATCGGATATGTATCAGATGCAATTGCAGTCTGGAAGCTCGGGTCGTCATCTCAAATATCACAATTGTTTGACAAAACGGACGGCGTGAAAAGCAATGGCGGCTGAAGGAGCAGAAAAAAGTGGTAAAACTAGATGATTTAGAAATGAAAAATAGTTATAGCTGGTGACTGGTTATTTCAAGCACAAAATCCTTGAAATAGCCACAAATGCGTCAGGAGTGAGACACGCACTCACATATTTATTTTTATAAACACTGTCTGCATTCCGTTCATGCTGCATTTCTTTTTGCAATGTGAACGACTACGTAAAAAGTTTTGTGCTCAGGACAATATTGCATATAAGTATTACATTAGCATCACCTTGCATTGAATTACATTGCATGAATCTTGGTGTTGTTGGGTCGAATTGATTGATGGTGCTTTTTCGTCTACATTTGAGAGGTCCGGTTTTGTTGGCTGTCCTTGAATGCACTTTGTCCAAAGTGAAATTGAAAGTGTTTGCTTCTCTGCAGATACAGCTACTAATAGCCCGTGTGGTCTATTTTGCCATTACAATTTGCCTGTATTTTCTAACATATATTAGTGTGTGTAAATGCAAAAAGGTGAGTTTAATGACCCATAACATTGATGTAAAGTGGTAGTGCACATATTTGTTTGCCCATGTGTGATGTCACATCAGTTTGTGCTAGCATGTTATTTATACTAGTATGCTAGCCACTCTATCAGCCTCGTATTTATGTTGAATGATTTCACGACTGAATAAAGTTGTTTCTTAACCATGGGTACATAACTGTGGTCGTACTAGATACATGGTGTATATCAGGAGTCTTCAATCCTGTTCCTCGAGGGTCGTGTCCTGCCTGTTTTCCATCTCTCCTTGCTACAGATATTCACCAAAGGTCTGCAGAAGCTGGATAACGAGCCTGATCATTTGAATCAGGTGTGTGTTGCAGCAGGGACAGGGACTGATGGAAAACAGGTAGGACACCGGCCCTCGGGGAACAGGATTGAAGACCCCTGGTGTAGATGCTTTATGATCATCTCTGTTTTAAGTAATTTGGCGCCATTTTATGTAATCTATACACAATTACAAACCACTTGATGGGGCGTTAATTATTTGTGGATTTTCACTATACAGTATGGGAACATGCCCAGACATGTCCTGGTTGACATCATGTTTCCAGCCCCAGCCCATATTTGGGCATCTGATGACATCACACTTCGCAAGTGTGACAAAGAGATTCTAAGCCATGTACAAAGACCAAACACGGGCCACCCGTGTTCAAATTTTTACCGGCCCGCAGCCTCTGGCATAAAATTAATATTGAGTGGCCCGTCAGTAGTGTTGACCGCAGTACAAAATACACATGTAAAAAAAAGCTGTTTTATATGTTACCACCAGATAGCAGCAGATGATGCCTTACAGGTGGGGCAAATAGATGATCCTCAGATGTTGCATGTTACCATTAGAGGTCAAATCGGGCCTAAAAAAATCCAGGCCCGCGGGTATTAAAGCCCGACCTAGCCCGAGCCCGGCCAATTAACTTGATTTGCAGGCCCGAACCCGAAGCAAACCCGAAATTTCATATCTTATTTGTGAGGACTCAGGAGGAGGAGGGGTGATTTATGATAACAAATTAAAGCCTGTCTTTTGTAACGAAATCTAAGTTAAACAAGACTGTATAAACATTTACATCTTTTAACAATCAATTTGAAGCTTTTCCACACCTCGCTCTTACCGGTGCGTGTTTGCCTTTTAGTTCCCCTGTCTTTCGTTTATCCTTGACTTCTTGCTGATACCAGGTCAAAATAGATGCGGACTTGCGGAGGGGAAGATTATTAATAGGGCGGCGTTCACGTGCTCAGAGCGAGCTCTGGCTCTGCGGCTCCTGTTTAGTAGTTAAACAGCAATTAACTTACAGCGCCTTTTCTGATTTATCCAAATTATTTATTTTATAACAAGTATTCCTTAGTTTAGTATCCACACATCGTTTTAGTATACATTTTTAGAAACATATATTTATTAAAAAAAATAGTCAACGAGAGAGAAGCCCGAATGTATGATTGACATTTTAGGCCCGACCCGGCCCGAAATTCGGGATGAACTTTGCTAAATTCTTTGTTAAAGATGGATCACTTTTAGGGTTTCTTTTTACTAAAAAATGTTAATCTACCAGAGTGGACATTTTTTAACCACACTCCACAGTGGGTATCTTATTATTATTATCTTTTTGATACTCAGAGCTACTTGGGGTATTGATTAGCAAAGCAAAGGGTTACCAGTTTGATACACACTTCTGAGATAATACATTTGCTCAAATTACCTTTAATAATAATATTATGTTATTATTAACAATTAATTATATGTTAATGATCTCTCATTATAATTAGGAAACAGATCAATATCAATATGTAACACTTTATTTCTATAAATCTCTGCTAATGTTGACATTTTCGAATAACCACTTCTACAATATTCCTAGGAAATCACAATGTCCCATCACTCGTGAACTATTTTAAAAACAACAGGCCCGCAGACTACACACGGTCCTTGGGAGCTGTGTGTGGCACCACATTTGACTCCTGGTTTTAAACAATGATCTGAACTTTGAACCCCGCTCAGACATAATGAGTCTGATATCTTCTTCAATCAGCATGGAGCAAACATGTTTGGAAACCCAGGTAACTCAGTTTGACAGAAACTGGCCAGCTTGTTTAGAAATATTGTACAGCAATCGGCATGTGAATAGCTATCAAACAGTCCAGGTAGTACATGCCTCTCGCCCAAAGCCAAGTGGTCAGCTCCAGCCGACCCAAATGCTTTGTCAGACACTAAGCCCTCAAAACCAATAGTCCTCTTACCACCACATCAGGTAAACAAAAGTTTGACTAACTTGTTTTGATAGTTTGACTAACAAAAAGCAGACTAACTGAGAACAGACTGGGGGTTCGTTGTACTCTTGAGGTACACTTGTTGTTCAGCTTTCAAAATCAATAGGATGGATGCTAGACAACAACAACTGAGAATATGTCTACTTTAGATTAGATTTGTTGTAATACATACAGTGCGTTGAAGCCACTTCTTGATGTAGTCCAATCAGCTATTAACCGCAATTTATTGCACGGCATGTGAATGACTTTCCCAAAAGTAAACCATCCAAAGAGTTGCCGTGTTTCTCAAGTCGTTGTCTTTTAGCCTCACTGACCTCTCCTGATGATGTTACTGTAAATGCACTTTGAGTGTCTGAATCATTTAACATGCAATCAATAACATGCACGCTGCAGAGCTGTTGTGATGGCCGCAGATGTTAGCAACCTCCATTTGTTGTAGTAAAAAAAAAAAAAAAAATATATATATATATATATATATATATATATATATATATATATATATATATATATATATATATATATATATACATCAAACCTTCCACTTTTTCCAATTGGATATGAAAAAAGTTTTTCTTTGTCTTAGTGTAGTCAGGCAGATGAGGACTAGCTGTGCTATGCTGCCATCATCTGGCCATTACATTTACTACACAATACTTGCTGTGAGTGTGACCCATTTCATTTGATGCGTAGATGATGTGTTTTATTGTATTTTTGGCATTATATATATTTGCAATTAGCATTGTTATTATTATCATCTTTAAATCGCTTGGCAAAAATGTAAGATTTTGTGTTTTTTATGTGTTAGAATTCAGTAGCCCATTTCATGTCCTATAAAATGGACACTAAATATTTAATAAATACATTGCTTACTGTATATATCAGTGGTGGACAAACAATTGCGATCAAGGGCCACACTTGATTTTTAAATCGGATGGATAGGCTTGGTCATTCGTAGATAGGTTTACAAAAAAATATTAAACTGCATTTTCTTTTTTTAAATAATAAAATAATTCATTCTCATTTTTCATTTTTTTATTAATAAAAAAGAATTATAATTTTTGCATTGTTTTATCCATAATTAATTCAATCATAGTGAATTCAACAATTATTTAAAAAATAAATAAAACATATTAAATGTATAAATCAAATTGTTATTTTGCAGTTATCTTAAATAAGGTAAGAGTCATTTCAATTATTTGTTCTTTTAAATTTTTGGCTTAACACTTGACAGTGTAGTTAGCACCTAATTAGTCAGCGACTCACCCTTTATATCGAGTGTTTTCTCTTTTCCCCCGTCACTGTTGTATTGTGAAGACAGCTTGTACCTCGCATGCACCATAGTTTCAACAAATGGGAACTGCTGTGCAAAGTAATCATGTTGTGGGTGTGTATTTGTATTTCAGAATAAGAACTTGTGCTTTATATTGCTGTGTATATATGAGAATAAAGTGACATGAATTGAACATATAAACCAAATGTATTGAGCTTTAACCGCTGTCTGATCTGAGACCGTGATTTATTCGAATTTTATAGTGACATTCCTGCTGAGGCTTCACCAATATAACTATGACAAAATTGTTGGGTGTGTACGGCAGGAAGGGAAGAGCTCTTGGGAAGAGACTGAATGATGCACAAAACATCTTAAGTGAGGCAGGCACTCACAAAATTGGAGTCATTATATTTTGTGTAGAAGCACTGTATGCATGAACTAAAAACATCTCCTATTTTTAAAGGACAACAGAATTGAAGGACAAAGACAAGCTGTAATTCGCTATCTTATTAACTTAGGTGAGAAGCTAAGTTAGTGAGTGAGTAGTGGGAAGAGTATTTGATAGAGGACTACAAGTACAAGGTAATGTATTGCATAACACTATATAGAATATCTAGTACATGGTTGGTATGCATCTCTATCACTCTCTCTGTCACTCTCTCTATATACATGGATGGGTGTGCATCGTTTATCCGTCACTAAGTTCTGGTCTGTATTCCGATCCACATGGTCCCTGTCTGTCACTCGTCGCTGACGGCCAATCGCCGTTGAGAACATAATTTTCACGTCACACGCAGGCGCCGCACAAGCACACATGCCGACAAATAAAGATAAAATATTGAATAAAAACAACACACACACACACACACACACACACACACACACACACACACACACATACATGTGCAGCATGTTGAAATAAAAACAATATGGGGCACATGTCATTGCGTCTGTGGGGCCGAAAGGTATACAACACTGTTGTGGTACCGGTAAGTACTCTTGCCCA
Source organism: Filicampus tigris (assembly GCF_054856515.1). Classification (NCBI taxonomy): domain Eukaryota; kingdom Metazoa; phylum Chordata; class Actinopteri; order Syngnathiformes; family Syngnathidae; genus Filicampus; species Filicampus tigris. The sequence goes on from NC_141230.1 coordinate 3,866,584, forward strand.
TACCCACACACATGCAGAGTGTGAAATTTGCAAATAATACTTGCAAAGTCGGTCTAAACATGAACTTTGCATTTTTAGTCCCTCAATATGTATAACTTATACTTTGGGTTTATGTTGTGTCGAAACTTGCACTATGAAATGTGAAGTGAAAACATTGTCGTTTCTATGAATATTTATCTGTAATACGGTGAAAATGGAGCGCAATGTAAAAATTTACTTTCCGAGTCAGTTTATCGTGCGCCCCCCTAAATTTTCTTACAGTGCTCCTAAAATTTTAAGATAGGGGCTACTGTGCTCCTACTAGTAAAAAATGCAGAGCTGGGGACTTGACCCTTTTTTGCCGGTCCGGCCGCAACCCTCCATTCTTGACCTGGGTACCCTTCCGTCCGCAACCCTCTGGCCATATTCATAAACATTGTCGGCCCCGTTCCGCCCTCCTGCCCCCCCCCCAAAAAAGTGTCCGTGATTGACGCCGCCGCGGGAGAGATGCTAACGTCAGTAGCTTTTTAAGGATCATAAGCTGGCTAATTTACGATTTGAATCCGCTGTGGACACGCTTCAAATTGCGCCACTAGTACTTTACTACTTACCCAACTACGTGTGCTTACTTCTATTGCGAGCCCCGGGGTTGGTTTTGTCATATTGTATAATTATTTGGTTCCAACAGACGGCCAGAAGTCGCATTCAACAAGTTACTTATTCATTTTCCACACTTCCCTTCGTTCACGGCCTTCAAAATAAAAGTATACCAGCAAACCACTATACACAGCAGGTTTGCTACGGAGTATTTCCGGAAGTAGAAGACGCCAGAAGAAGTGCATGAACTCAACATAGATGTGCCAGCGTCGTAGTTGAGTGCTTCGCGTAGCTTAATATACTCCCGGACACAAGTTGTTTCGTAACAGTTGAGTTGCAAGTCGGGGGGCGTTTCTTCAAAAAGACAGTGACAACAATGGCTATCGGGCCTGCTACAGCCATAAAGGGACCGAGATGACTAGACTATGCATTGAATTTTATTGCCAAACTAGTTTGCTTTTGCAGCAACAACGAGCTGCGTGCTGCATCCCCTCTCTCCTCTCCGTGTGGAAAACAAACTGCATGTCATCGCAACATGTGACATAATGGACCGATCAAAGCAGCAACAATTCCTGATGGGTGCATGGCATGTGTTGCAGACCTGTTGCCAGCAGCACAATGCATCGGTCTCGTGAATCAATGCGGCAGTTGCCGCTCGCGCCGACGCGGGAGTAGAAAGCAGCCTAAAAAGAAGCCTTTCACTGAGCGACCACGTCAAACGCATGAGGGCCGATTAGTGGGCCGGACTAAAATCCACTTCCGGCCATGCTTAGTCCAGCCATTAAAAAAAAAATAAATAAATAAAAAATAGTTATAAAATAGGAGGGGGCTGGGGGAAGTATATTTGTACAGTGTATGTTTTATTCGAGGAATGTATTTTTCTGAAGTTGATGCCACACCCTGACTTGGGTCACCATCATTGGAGGAAATACAGTACTTAAGTTTCCATCTGAATCTGAATTAATAAAGCCAAAAGGCGCATACCCCAAAAGACAAGTTTAATAGAATCAACTTACTGTATTTTACACCTCTAGAGCCCCTTTATCATTATCATTTTCATGTTTGTGTGATAAATGGAAATCAACAAGATGTTACTGGAGGCTATGTTTTAATGATTGTGAGCCTTATTTTCACCTGCATGCGAACACCTGAGCCACACACTGAAAACGCCAAAAATGTGTTGTTTGTGTGTAAAGGTGTTCCGAAATCTCTTGGGTGGCGCCGTGAGTTAGACACACAGATGTTTTCACCACTGTAGTGGCACACACACCGTGACTGTCAATTACTTGAGGGAAGCTTCTAGTGCACCTTTTTAATGCACCTGATGTATCCATTCATACATCTCTGTACTACCAGTTCTCATTAGAGCCGGAGCCTATCGACCAGAAAAAACATAAATTTAGGGTCTTCAATTAACCTATCATGCATGTTTTTGGAGTGTGGGAGGTAGCGGCAGTACATGGAGAAAACTCATGTAGGCGAGAAAACGCAAGCACCACACAGGGAGGCCTGGAGTCGAGATTCAAACCCGAACCTCAGAACTGTGCGGCTGACGTGCTGACCACTTGCTGCCCTGTCTGATATTTAGTATAGTGTAGTATAGTTATATTTTCACTTCATTGTTGTTTCAAATCATGGTGCTGGTCACATTGCTCATAGGTCGCGTGCTGCCTGTGCGCCTGCTCTTTCTTCGGATGCTTCGTTGGTAGTTACGGTACAGGATCACGCTAATAACCCTATCCTGGAACTCCTTGGATACAATGTAGTAGAGAATGATGTCCAAAACGCTACTCATGTTCATGAGGAATGTAGAGAACATGGCCACTGTCCCGAATGCCTCGTTTTTGTCCAATCCTACTAAATAGAGCAGCAAGCATACGTGAAACGGTACAAAACACACCAGAACCTGCACAATGAGCGTTACGATGATGCGGATGGACTTCCGTTTCACTTTGGGTTTGAGCTTGGAGGCCCGTCCACGGTTCAGGTTGTCCACAATGACCACGGAGCAGCCAATCATGACGCAGACGGGAAGCAGAAAGAAGAACGCCATCCGCGTGAAATTGACAGGATCCTTGTGGCGCAAGGAGACAAAGTCCACCATTTTGAGGCAGGTGGTGAAGTTGGCAACGCCATCAGGATCGTCAACTGAGAAGAGCAAAGATGTGGTTCCGGCCAGGGTCATGAGCCAGGCCCCGAGGCATGCCGCCACCGTCTTGGGGAGGTTCCTCAGCTCCTTGCTGTACTTGGGCTGCACGATGGCCATGTAGCGATCGGCGCTGATCAGAGCAAAGAGCCAGAGGGCGATGCAGGGGTAGAAGACGTTGAGAGTGGAGCTGACGCGGCAGAAAAGGTCGCCGAAGTGCCACAAGTCCCATTGGAGGTAGACAATGCGGAAGGGGAGCATTAGGATGAAGGTAAGGTCCACTAGCGCCATGTTGATCATGTAGATGGTGACGGAGCTCCTCCTCTTGGTGGTCAGGGAAAACACCCACAAAGCCGTCGTGTTGACAATGACTCCGATTATGAAGACGAAGCTGTAAAAGACCAGGCCTAATGTACGGTGCTCAACCGGAAGTGTAGAAGAGTTTGGAAGCAGCGTCATACTGAAGATTGTATTCTACAGGGAAAGGAAAAAAAAATTACCACACATTTTCAATTGGTAATTGACAACTGACAAAAAAAGGACTGATTACTTTGTTTTTAATTTTAGCCGAAAACAAAGGGCACAATTTTCATGTCTAGGGTAAGTCAAACGCAAAGTGCAGACTACTGTAACTGTGTGCTTGGGTGAAGTTTTCTTTCTCTTGGTGTTTTCCTAGACTCATACAGGTGGAAGAGGGTGCCATTGTGAGGTGGAACACAGCCGACTCCCAGCCAATCGAAGATGCTGCCCTCATTCGCAGTGCTTGACATTGTGAAAAGCAGAAACTGTAACTATACAGGTAAACTGCAGGATCTCCTCTTGCGGATTTTGTAGTTGGCCTTGCATATGACGTGGGCAATAGGAGACCGCCTTCCAGCCCTGATCGTGCATCCACGTGTTGGGCCAAATAGCTGAATTTGATTTACGTAACCTAGAAGGGGTGGCACGGTGGATGACTGGTTAGCACGTCCGCCTCACAGTTCAGAGGGTGTGTGTTCGATCCCTGCTCCAGCCTCCTGATATGGATGGATGGATGGATAACCTAGAAGGTTGGTAATGAGTTTGAGTACAGGTCAGCCTTTTAGTCACCACAATCAGTTGGGACCACGACTACATTCCATCAAATAGCAATCAGCAATATTTTGTCAAGGGCAACGGTGTCTGAAGTATTAGTTGTAATTGCCTTCATGCATCACTCCTTTAAGATATGCTTTCATTGCTCTTTGCCTGTTTGTAGTGTGGCAATGTTTTACCACATTAGATACAGTAATCCGCCATATTCCTGAGGGCTCTCATGGGAAGAAGATTATGTGTGCGACTTCCGGTAAGAAAATTACAGAAATAATTTTGCTATTTGTTTCAGCGAGTTTCATTTCACAGAGCGATTTATTTGCATGAGGAGTTTGCATCAGAGGGCGGCACGGTGAACGACTGGTTAGCACGTCCGCCTCACAGTTCAGAGGTCGTGGGTTCAATCACTCCGGTTTCCTCCCACATTCCAAAAAGATGCATGGTAAGTTGATTGGACTCTCTAAATTGCCCCTATAGCTTGCTGTTCTATATGAACTGCACTGACACGCAATTGGGGGGACAAAGTTGAATCCGGGAATTTCTGTCTTCGTAGGTAGTATCCGAAGCGGGTCTGTGTTTAAAGGGGAAATCAAGTCAAAGATTTTCTTTGCAATATGTTCTATGCGGCCCCACTAGTCTAAACATCTGATTGATATTGCATTAGTGGAATATGAATTAAAGAGCAAAATCCATCCATTTTTATCCATCTCTGGGGGTGGCCATTTTGCAACTTGCTGTCGACTGGCTCTGCTTACGAACGTCATATGACCAAATCTAGAAAATAGAAGCGCCGTGATTGATCAATTCCTGAGCCCTTGGGCCCTGTGATGTCATTTTGTGGCAAAATGGTTGATCCCTGAGATGGATAAAAACAGGTGGATTTCACTGCTTAATTCATAATATATTAAATCATATTGACTTGATGTCCCCTTTAAAGGTGAAGTCAACCCAAACATATTTTTTTCAAGAATATGTTCTCTTGCAGTCCCACTAGTTCAGGGGTCACCAAGTCCGGTCCTCAGGGCACCTATCTTGCATGTTTTCCATCTCTCCCTGCTGCAACACACCTGTTTCAAATGATCTGTATCGTTATCAGGCTTCTGAAAAGCTTGCTGATGAGCTGATCATTTCAAATGATCTGTATCGTTATCAGGCTTCCGAAAAGCTTGCTGATGAGCTGATCATTTCAATCAGGTGTGTTGCAGGGGGGAGAGATAGAAAACATGCAGAATAGGTGCCCTTGAGGACCGGACTTGGTGACCCCTGCACTAGTTGATACAAGGCATTCTGATAAATATTGCTTTTGTGGACTAAGAGTTAATCCACCTGTTTTTAGCCATCACCAATCAAAGCTCATTTTTTTTCTGAAGCTGAGCCATGATTGGTCGTCATCTGAGCCCTGAGGGTGTGTGATGTCATTTTCAGTCGACAGAAGTGGCTAAATGGCACCCTCAGATGGCTAAATACGGGTGGCTTTTGCTGATAAAAAGCAGCACTGGGCGAGAATTCGACCTTAATAAAAAAAATTCACAACTCTTGTCATGAAACATTGACTTAGAAGTCGTTGAATGGGACTTTTGTCTTGCCCTGTGCTGGTCTGTATCATTTGTGTCCTGAATTGCTTTACCGCATACTCACTTCCTCCTTTCGCTATAAGGACGGAAGTCGATTCGAACATCTACGCGCTATTAATGGTGTCATGTCAAAAGCCCCAAAACAAACAAAAAAAAAAGTATTGTTTCAACAAAATTAGATTCATTACCTCATCGCTATTTATCTTTCCCACAGCCACAGGAAATAGAAATGTAATTCAGTCCAACTTGCAGGCCAGCGAGAGCTCAGGATTTCACGACACTACCGCTGGCGCGCATGGGAAATGTGGTTGACTTTTGTCAAAACACTACCGCTTTTGTCCACATGGCGCCGCCATAATCAACAAAAACTGACATACGACAGTGTTGCTTCAACTCATATTCCACATAAACAATATTAATCAGAATGCTGTATCAACTAGTGGACCTGCATAGAACATATTCTTGAAAAAAATATATTTAGGTTGCATTCCACTTTAAGGAGCGAGTAGCGGCACAGGGGTGTGAATTTTGACACATTACACTCACTTCTCCAGCTCTCTTGTGTTGAAACCAGTTTTATCTGTGGTATATTATTCCTCACACCAGAATGCATTCATAGTCCCTATAGTCCCTTTTACACTGCCTGTAAAATCTGGCCTTTCCCACCATTTTTTATATTTATAAATAGTGCTGATATGGAATGGGGGGGACAAAGCTGTCTGTGAATTTTCTGCCAACAGAAGTAGTGAAAGAGCCGTAACAGAAGACAAGAAAAGGCAAGACACAGATGTGAACTTTAACATGCGACATGACACTCACTTCTTGTGTCCTATTATGTTGAAAGCAATTGTCCCTGACTGACTTGTTTTACGCATCAAAGCAGACGTTGACGCTGATGTCATGAAATTGCAGTATCTGATTAGGGGACGCTGTGTTGCTGCGTTAACTCCGTTGCTGGAATATCCCGACTTTGCAGGGATCTCTTGTGTTTAAGAGGCTGATGATGTCACTACTACACTGCCTGCAGCAGACATGGCATCTGTGAAGCTGAAATTCGAGGACTAAATGGTCAATTCTTGGTCAACAATGATTACAATATACAAATCAACATTATTGTTCAAATGTATTAACAAAATTAAGGGCTCACCTGAATGAGCTTGGTACCATCTGCAGTTGAATAGATAAAAGACTTCCTAAGGAAAATAATATTCAAGCCCGGCATGCAGGATCTGCTTGAACAAAGTATGACATTTGAATTATTACATTGGATTTGGTATATGTAACATAAGATATCTTATTTTATGTATTGAGTATAGCTACTCCACTCTATAAAGAAAGTCCACATATAGTGTAATAAAGTCGGGGTTTCTGCCCACAAAATACAGGAAGACTTCTTGCTCTTAAATTCCACATGAAACCGAAAGTTACTGAAATTAAATATGGAACAAAAGAATGACAATGTTTTATATTTATGTACTAAATTAACAAAACTCTTTCCTTGTCTGCATATTGTTTGAGTTAAATTGAATAAATACATATAGAAACCAATAATCTTATAGATTCAGATGAAATTAATTACTGTGGTGGAGGAAAATGTGGTAGTGAGATTATCATCTTTCTGTAAACCTGCCTGGCCTTTATAAGAAATCATGTGATCGCATCAGTGTAGGTACTTTTATACGGTAATGTCTGCTGTGGTGTATAGCACTGACCGAACTTTTCCTTATGAGACAATACACCACTGCAAAGCCCAAAAATATTATCATTGTGAGCCATAAAAGTTGAATTTATTCCACAACACGCTTAATGTAAAATAGACTGGTTCTTTAAAAAAAAAAAACTACACCCCTCTCTACTCTTTCTACTTGCAACGAATTATCACAAAATGCTGCAACTTACCACAACAATCACCCAAACGCTCTGTTGCACCAGTGAGCATCCAGCAACCAAAATAAGGAAATATGAGTTTTGTGACTTCTTGTGCATGCACTTTCTTCCTCTGTGGTGTTTGTTGTCTCCGTCCTCAATTACGCCCCCTTTAAAGAAAATGATGCGCCATTAGAAGCAGGGGCGCTGCGTTTGGCAGGCAGAGTGATGGCAGATTTAGGGCAAGTTATTGATTGGAAAAGTGGGGTCTGTCACAGCACATTAGCTCTCGGGGGAGTCATCCGCAGCAGGTTGCTGGCGAGAAGCATCTGCTGCAGCAGAGAAGTAATTAAAAACAGGATGTTCAGGCAGTGGCCGTATAAACAAGAAATAAGACGGCTGTAATAGACACTTCAAGCTGGTGCTGCAAAATGTTGTTGCTTTTTTTTTTTTTTTTTTTTTTTAAACACAGTGGTGACTTAATTAATGCAGAGATAGCGTACCTGAGCTGAAATTTCAAGGTCAGACGATTGAATGCACGTTGATGTGTATATTTAATAGAGATCCTTAACGGTTCTGTTAAGGGTTTTGGTAGAAATTACTTAAAATCGGCGCTCCAGCTTTCCTGTGTGCATATTCTCCTTGTGCCTGTCTCCGGTACTACAGTTTCCTCCCACATTCCCTAAACATGCATGGTAGGTTAATTGAACCTTCTGAATTGTCCATAGATGTGACTGTGAGGGTTGTTGGTCTAATGTCTATGTGTGGCCTGCGATTTGCTGGGGTTCAATTCGGGGTATACCCCGCCTACCACCCAAAGACAACTGGGTGTCACGACCCTCGTGACAATAAAGCGACTCAGATAATGTATGGATGGACATTCTTTTGCACCTTTATCTGTCCGATCGCGAATCTAACAAAAAAATTAAGGCGATTATCGAAGAAGGATTTTCACTATTGGGGGCGATCGTGACATATTGCCCCAGCAGCGTGCGTGAAATGTCCTGACTGTGGTTCTGTGAGCTCATATTACCAAGATTCAAAGCATTATATAAAAATCATGCCATATAATCAGGGGTTCACATAAAACAATTGGCGTGGTTCTCAAATTGCACCAGAGGTTGTTATTTGAAGGTCATTTTTTCCCAACCCAACGACTTCATGGACAAATTTAAAGACTTGCGGCACATCTGTACAATGTTTAAAGTTAATGGTTAAAGATTTGTCATTTTAATATAACTGATTAAACTTGTTTTTTTTTCAGATTTTACTTTTTATTTCCTAATTACAACATCATTCTAACAGGGCTACACAATGGCAGCTTATTTAAACAATACAATTTACGGTTTTATAAAAATACATTACTGTTTAACACAATTGAGTGGCCCGTTCAAAAAATGAATTGCCGACCTCTGACTTGCACTATGGAAACTTGTGATCAGAGACTTCTCTAGGGCAGCGGTCCAGTGGCCAATCTTTTTTTTTTTGCACCACAGATCGCAAGGGCTCTCCTACGATGCGTTTTGGCCAAGGTCTTTAAACAGGAAAATTGGTGGAGTACTTTTTACAGAGTCACTTTTTCCCCCTTTGATTGAGTTGCATTTTGGAGTGCAATTGCCTCTCCCAGCCACGAGACCGAGAGTAAATCTTCCGAATGGATAAAAATGTCTTCACTCAGAGTACAAGAGACCCTGCCCCCTACTCCCATTAGTGTAAAATGTGGGTGAGTTGTGAGTAATTTATGTTTTCATCAAGTAAAATGTTATGACTTGTTACTACGTGATGTATTAGTTGCTATGCAGTTGTTCTTTGCTGCTTTGTCTTGATCTTGTTGATCTTGTGTCGTATAGGCCTGATGTCTTAACAGGTTACACGCTTGAGTTACTCAATGACATGTTGTCAGTACGTCAAACCTTTTTCCAGCAAGGATGCAAACTCTCTTCCTGTTCAGCTCTCTATAGTTCCTTTGTATTTTCGTTGATAAAGACTTTTTACTGTACAACTTCCGTGTCATGTCTCCATATGGGTCCAAATCCCGATCCTCACATGACAGAACGCACTGACCAGTCGTGGACCCAGCCGACACCAACATAATCCCTCAAACCGAAGACGTCCCCACCTGCTCCTAACCATCCCTCCACCTCCAATCCGGGAGTGATTGTCTCACCGGCTACTGCTTTGCCTTTTCATGGGAACCTTTCGTGTTGCTCCTCCACCATGGGTCGATCAGGCCGTTGCAAGTCCCGGTCTCGATCCAACCTCCCTCAGCCTGCCGACCACCCCCACACCCTGTCTTCTCTATTTGTCCTAGTTTTACACGTTCTCCTTCTAGTTTAATACCCGATGTTTTGTTTTTAGAGTCAGATTTTTCTGACTGTGAAGATGGCCACAATTTGGTTAATCTCCTTTCTGATTATCATTCAGATTTTTGACATTGATTTGGGGTTTCCCGTTCCCTTCTCCAGTCATTATTCCAGCCCTTGTCAGTTTTTGTCACATTTTTCTGATGATGATGATCCCTTAGTGTCCACTCAAGAACCCTTCGAAACAGAGCCTTGCTTGGGCACCACGTTGGCCTTTTTCGGCACCTCATTCACTGCATACTTCTTCACCTAGTCCCGTTCATCCCGTTTCTTCCAGTTTACCTTCCTCACTATCTGTACTCCCAGCCCCTCGTGTCTCTTGTGCTTCCCAACCTCTATGGTGACAGGCTGTTGAGGCAGAGCGTCGTGCCAGCAACTCGGAAACTGCAGGCCCTGTGCAGTGCCAGGCCCCTTTCCTTGCGTCTCAGCAAATGCAGCCCCCGTCTCGGCTCCTTGGCACCACCAGGGTCCAACCCTGCTCCGGTGGCGCAATGGTATGCGCTCTCCCTCCGATTCGGCTGCCTTCTGACTCGGCTACAGTGGCGCAAGCTCTGCGGCTGCCCTCGGATTATGTCATGACGGCGGAAGCTCTGCGGCCTCCTTTCGATTCTGTTACGGCGCCGCAAGGCCTGAGGCTGCTCTCACCCCCAGTGTGGCCCTCTGGACGGCCATCAAATAGGCCCCCGTCTGGCCTTTGGGATGGCTACTGGATTGACCCCGCCAAGAACCTCTCATCTGGCCGCCAGGTAGCCCATCTGACTGGCCCCGTCAAGAACCTCCCTTCTGGCCTTCTGGATGGCCACTGGATTGGCCCCACCAAGAACCTCTCATCTGGCCTCCGGGTCACCCACCAGACTGGTCCCGCCAAGACCCTCCGGTTTGGCCTCCTGGACGCCCACCAGACTGGGTCCGCCAGGAACCTCTTGTCTGTCCTTCTCCGATCTGTTGTAGATTTTGTTTTTGAATTTTGTTTTTGAATTTTGTTTCATGTTTTCCTTGAGATTCTTTAATTTGTATCTGTCTAGTTGGGTTATTGTGTCCATCTGTGCTCAGTTACCAGATCCCTTGAGTTACTCAATCAAGGTTATTGTGTCCACCTGTGCTCGGTTGCCAGATCCGTTGACTTGCTCAATCAGCTCCCTCTAACACTTTGTATCTTGTCCAGGTTTTCCTTGTCTCATCGGTTTGTATTTAGCTCCTTGCTTTCCTTCAGTCTTTGTTGGTTCATTGTTTTTGTCACGTGTTTGTTTGTTGTCTTTTTTTCAAGTATTTTCTTTTACAGTATTTTTCTAAACAAAATTTAAGAATACCGTTATAGTACGGAATCAATAAGCAGTATCATTAAGCGTAGTAGTAGTATCATTCAAATCTTAACGTTACCCATCCCTAGTTGTTAGTGTGTTCTTGTGGAAAATTAGCACAAGGACCACTTTTATTCTCTATTCCTAATCTTTTTCATACCACATCATATTTCATAGAGCAGTGGTTCTTAACCAGTGTGCCACGACTCATTAGTGTGCTGTGAAAGATCCTCAGGTGTGCCATGGGAAATTATCCAATTTCTTCATCGGTCCGAAAATGTTTCACTGAGCTCCACTCAGGATTGTGCCACAAAATAACTTAACAATAGCCCTTTCATTTGACCATTTATGACTCACATGACTCATAAAGAGCAGATTAACACTTTAGCTGTTCACAATGAGTATTCTTGCAAGACTCTAGAATATTATTTTCAGACTGTAAATTTGAATTTCACGCACTCTTGTCACATCATGCGCATTCTCGTCGTTGTCGGACAGAATTGCGACCAGAAATTTGAGCGGTGGATTGTACTGATCTTGGGCTTGACAGGCGACGCACAAATGTCTTTCTTTCTATTCAAAGGTAAAAAGTGATGATATTGTCATTTTGAATGTGCATCGTGCACGTCAAGAAAGAAGTGTACATTCTCATTTTTCGGACGCAGGTGGCAGTAGCAATTAGAAACTCAAAATCCTGCGGAGTGCAGCCTTAATCCAGCACTTCGTTTGATTAACTTTCACATCACTTTAACAAACACTGTATAGTACTAGGCGGCACGGTGGTCGACTGGTTAGCACGTCCGCCTCACAGTTCAGAGGTCGTGGGTTCTATCCCGGCCCCGGCCTCCCTGTGTGGGGTTTGCATGTTCTCCCCGTGCCTGCGTGGGTTTTCTCCGGGTACTCCGGTTTCCTCCCACATTCCAAAAACATGCATGGTAAGTTGATTGGACTGTCTAAATTGCCCCTAGGTGTGATTGTGAGTGCGGATGTTTGTCTCTGTGTGCCCTGCGATTGGCTGGCAACCAATTCAGGGTGTCCCCCGCCTACTGCCCGAAGACAGCTGGGATAGGCTCTAGCACGACCCGCAACCCTTGTGAGGATAAGCGGTATCGATAATGGATGGATGGATAAAGTGTGGCTTGTTCCTTTTAAACTCTTCATTACAAATAAAGTTAGAGAATTACATTTAAAAATTCTCCATAATATATATCCAACTAATACATTTTATGGATATTGGTAAGTGTTCTCTTTGTAAAGCTGTACCTGAAAGTGTGACAAATTTTTTTGACTGCCCCATTAGTGCTACATTTTGGAAAGATTTGGAGAACTATATATTGTGTAAAGCAAATTACAGGATTATGTTGAATGGTAAACAAATTATTACTGTTTGAATATAAAGAAAAAAAACTTTACTGCTAATATATATGTTTTGTTAGAAAAATGTCACATCCACAAATATACATTTCTAAATTCCACCCCGTTATTTCAAGAATTTTTGATTGGGGTAGATAACTATTTTAAGTCTCTTGTTCTAATAACAAATAAAAAAAAATATAAATCAATATTTGTTATACATTCAGAAATATTTAAAGAGTAGCTCACGGATATCCCTTTTTTCAAAGGTAATTTATTTTTATTTTATTTGTTTTCTTTATTGAATTGCAATTTTTATTTCAACAGAATTTATTTTTGATATATTGTTGTATATGTATGTAAACGATGTTATTTGGATTGTCTGATATGTTGTATATATTTTGTCAATTAATTTCATCAAAAAATGGATGCCCGTTGAGATGGATAGAAACAGGTATGGGTTTTTTTCTTGCTTAATGACTATGTTTATACTAGTCTGGGTGCATAAAACATGTTGTAAAGAACGTTTTGACTTGGCTTCCTCTTTTCGATGCTCACTGATCTGAAATCTCAAAGGATATACTGAGGACTGAATGTTTGTGCTTTTTACCAAACATGTTGGTTAAATTCGGAAAGGTACAACCTCAGGGGCGACACAGATGTTCGGCACTCAGCTTCTTTTGATGCTCCAGCTTCATTTAAAAGTCTGCATGTTTTCAGCATCCTTGTTATTTATACGGCAGCGCCTCATTCTCATTCCTAATTATCTATCGACTTGTCCCCTCAATGAGTCTTAAAAAGGTCCCAAGCAGATGGTACTTTGTGTTCGCTGCAATATGTTGTTATGACAACAGTCCGTCTGCACCGCTGCTTTTTTAAAATCCCTTTAATTGATAGTTGTCATGCGGTAGTTTTAATAAGTCCTCCACTCCATAAATAAAATCTGTATAGTTTCTGTAGAGGTTTCTCATTCTATTACTATTTCTTCATCTTCCACTATATCAACGTGTACAAAAGATGTTATTTTCCTTATAGGAGCCACAATATGACTTGCGCACTGTGAAATGTCCTCCATAGACTGGTATATACCACCCACTAGAGGCTCAAAGTAATTACTGCAACGCAACCAGCAAAAATATGATGAATTACACATTACTGTCAACGGCAAGGCATTAAATATCAACACTACAGTATAGTTGTATAAAATATATATTAGTAAATATAATATTTTGTGATCCTTTGCATCCCATATTGCTAAGATGAACTTTGTTTCATTGCAAAACTTTAAAAAACAAACAATCTAACAAATCAAACAGCAATGCAAAAAGCATATAGAATACTCATATCTTGTTTTTATTCAAATATAATTATATTAACATTTAAACTAAAATAGTTGATAGTAACTATATTAATTAATCCATTATAAGACTTATAATTAAAGCAGTACTATTGGTAACTTTCAGTTTTGGCGTAGCCATATGGACAAAAGTGATAATCTTTTGCCTGAAGTTGAGCACATTTCGCAATAGCGCCAGTCCGTATAGCGCAGGGGTCACCAAGTCCGGTCCTCAACGGCACCTATCCTGCATGTTTTTCATTTGTCCCCGCTGCAACACACCTGATTAAAATGATCAGCTCATCAGCAAGCTTTTCAGAAGCCTGATAACGATACACATCATTTGAAACAGGTGTGTTGCAGCGGGGAGAGATGGAAAACATGCAGGATAGGTGCCCTTGAGGACCGGACTTGGAGACCCCTGGTATAGCGAGTACTCGGAGTATCCCTGGCTTTTTTAAAAACTGACGGAAGTGGTTGAAACCATCATTTGACGTCCATTCTGGGTGAATAGAGGGTTATAGTGCCACAAAAGCTTGTAAAGTGTGCCCAGGTGCCCTGAAAATGGGGGAGATCTTAATTTTGTCTCCCACGCCTTCACAAAACGCCTTCTTTCAGGTTTAAAGCCTTGAGCGATGCAGTAAATAAAACAATGATCCAACTAACGGCGTCTAAGGTGCATATTAAAATGAAACGGAGACTTACCTCATGACGTGAAAGGGGCCTTTTTGCAACGAAGCATCTCATTGATCCATATTAAACAAGCCAACATAATCCAGCGAACCTTACTATTTTCACTCGTTATTGCTTAAAAAAAAGGCAGCGATCAGCAAACGGCCGTGTCCCACACACGTCTGGCCCTGAAATTGTGCTTTATTAGAGTATTTGCTATTTTCACCGCTTTAAATTGGCTAGAATTGCATAAAAATTACAGACGAAGTAGGGACGGACCATTAGCATCAATTTCCATACATCCATCCATTATCTATACCGCTTATCCTCACAAGGGTCGCGGGGCGTGCTGGAGCCTATCCCAGCTGTCTTTGGGCATTAGGCGGGGAACACCCTGAATTGGTTGCCAGCCAATCGCGGGGCACACAAAGACAAACATCCGCACTCACAATCACACCTAGGGGCAATTTAGACAGTCCGATCAACTTACCATGCATGTTTTTTGGACTGTGGGAGGAAACCGGAGCACCCGGAGAAAACCCACGCAGGCACGGGGAGAACATGCAAACTCCACACAGGGAGGCCGGAGCCGTGATCGAACCCACGACCTCTGAACTGTGAGGCGGATGTGCTAACCAGTCGACCACCGTAGCATCAATTTGTGATTTTAAAAAAAAATTGACCGTATTTGGACGTCCGAGATTTTCGGCCGACAGCGACTATATAATTTTAATTTAATATTTAATAAAAGACTTTGTTCAGATATTGTGCAGTTTTGGTGTCGCTGGCAGCACGCGTGTCAGAACGCAGCTACGCATGCCAGCTGTTTCCTGTGCTATCAAACGTCTCTGAGGAAGGCAAATGCTGAGCACCGAAATTGTACAAGGTCTGACGAAAGAAGTTAAACACTTTGATTTAATAAGAAGACATGATCCACGTTTTTGAGACAAATAACATACTGTAACGAATTGGCTTATCTGTGTTGTGGTGACATTTGTGTTTAGCATTTGTGCTAAATTGTGTTGTTTCCGAGGTTCCTGAATGAAACTCGTGACTCGCTGGGTTGGAGTCGTGTGCGTGTGTGAGGAGTGAGCAGACGGCGAAGGACCATAGATCCGTGTGTACTTATGACGGAACTGTTGTTGCATTGCAGTTGGCATCGACTACAGCCCACATTAGCTGTGTTGGAATAATAAAAAGGGAGATGACTAAGATACGTTTGACGTCGTGTCATTGGGAGACGTTACAATGCACTTCGATCGGAGATTTACAATTTATTTTCCCAAGCCACGTAGAGCCGCAACATAAGGATGAAAGAGCCACATGTGGCTATGGAGCCGCGGGTTGCCCAACCCTGGTCTAGGCCCTTGGGTTCAAAAGTTGTGGTCAAAAGACATCCTCCAGTTAGAAAGTGGCTTAGTGCTAGCAGGCCATGACAAAGGTATTCAACTAGTTGAAAGTCGATGTTTCACCAGAAAATGTATAAAAATATTTTATAAAGGTTGAAAACTTACCAAGTGTTCCTTTAAATTAATATGTAAACATAATTACATTAATTGTAATTATATACATTAAGGCATTTTATTTGGTCATTGTTAAATCTACAATCTTTAATAATCATCATCATAATTCAATGCCTAAACATAATAAAAGCATCATTTATCTCTTTCTAAATGCTATATTAATTGATTGAAAGTATTCATTATTTTCTCACATGCATTTGATTTGACTATTGTGACATTTTGATACATCCATCCATCCATCCATTATCTATACCGCTTATCCTCACAAGGGTCGCGGGGCGTGGTGGAGCCTATCCCAGCTGTCTTTGGGCAGTAGGCGGGGGACACCCTGAATTGGTTGCCAGCCAATTGCAGGGCACACAAAGACAAACATCCGCACTACATTTTGATACATTTAAAATTAAAATTAGCTGGGATAGGCTCAAACACACCAGTGACTAGTGATGATAAACGGTATAGAAGAAGGCTTACATATGGAAAAAAAAAAGTTATTAAATTCATAAAAATGCTCAGAAAAAAATGCATGCAAACATTTGGACCTTCACTTGCATCTTTAAGCAAGATTAAGCTTAAACGCTGTTTATTGAAACTAATGATCAAAGTCAGACAGCCTTGGCCTCAACGGGGTTGGAGAGCAGCAGAGTTGGTGCTGAAAGAGTAGATCCTGTGCAGACCAACAGGAAAAACACCGAGACATCCCTCAGCACTCATCATAGTTTATGCGACCTTGACCAAGCCACAACTTTAAAATGTTCTCTGGAGGACCCAGCTGTGGGTTCCCAACTCTTGTTTGTGTGTTTGTTGCTCATGAACAACTTAAATTGTCCGATTTATATAAGTCAAGCAGCCACAAATATTCAGATTGAATGTGTGTGCTTCATATCTTCTGTTATACATGAGTACAATGATAATATTCAGTCACATTGGAATGATGCAACACATTGGTCAATACATCTTCATGTGACCCACTTGCCTTTTTTGTCATCGTCATACATTGTGGGGACACTTTCAGGTCACTTTCAAAACAGAACAACATCTGACAACAATGTGTAATTCTTTGGGGATTACAGATTACAATTCTGATTTGTGCTAATGAATACAAAAGTGATGTATCGACCAATACTATGGCAGATCTCATATTGTTAACTCAATAGGGTTATTACTTGACCAAAGTGAAATAAGGAAAGCTTTTGATTGTAAAAATTCCAACCAGAAAAGTATTTAAAGAAAATGTTACCACCGATGTTGGACAGTAGACACCAATCTTTTGTTGAATGTTGTTGAAAATGTTTTTATTTCATATGTAGAGCAGAACTTTCACTTTGAAAACATTTTCAGAAGAGTGGTTTAAAATGATGTCCATTTGTGTCAAAAACTATTTATTGCTGTCAGTCTGGAAATATTGACTTTTTTATTTTTATTTATTTTGTATTTTATTCATTTTTTTAGAATAGTGGGACGATGCTTTGTAAAGCCCAGAGAATGAAATGTCACTTTCAGCTTCAGTGATCTTGGTCATTTATTATTGTAAATTGCTCAAAAAACATTTTCACTGACACAGGATTGTCATCCCTTTATTTCACATCAGAGTTGGTGAACAGACTTATTTTCAGTTCACAACAATAAGTATATACAGTATAAACAGAATATTTAGGCTCATGTGTGACAGGAACAACGAAACACAATTAAATATGTTTGAAAATAACGAATGTAAGCATCAGTGATGAGCAGAAAATCTCAAATGTGGCTGATGTGATTAAATTGATTAATTGTGTCTCAAGGCAATTGTTTTTGTTTTATTTATTAAGTATTTTACATTCAAATGTTATTTTCCACTATCAGTCCACATGAGGAGAATGACTCTTTAAATTGAATCTCACAAGTTATTGTCATTTAATGCACTTGAGGCATTGCGTGTTTTATTTTAAATACAAAAAATATATAATCAGTAACTGTATGTACTTTATGAGAAGACACTGAAAACTCGATGTGAATTTTCATACATGCAAAATCTCACAAAATGTACTTCAAATGACCGAGGTGACAGTGATCATGCATATGAATCAAAAGATTTGTTTTGTTGACCCCCTTAGCAGCTACATTTTTCCTGAATTCTTTACCTACTGGGTTATTATCTTGGGTTCATTTTCCATCTGCAGTCTTATAGAAAGTGAAATATGCCCACAATTCTGCCCTGGTCATCCTTGTAGGTGAAAACATATCACCGTCACCTGGGCTGCTTTCCTCCGTGTTTTCTACACCGTATGTTACATAAACCACTGATGTCATCTTCGCCATCAAGTCATGCCTTCTTCTCCTATGGTTTGCAGTTTTTTTCCTCCATTTTTTTGCTGCAATGGAGTGCACCGTGTTGTAGAAGCTGAAAGTCAGCTACTACTCTCAGTAATGGCAAATAAGTTAGTAATGCTAATTACAGTTTGAAATGGTGATGTTAATTTTAATATTGATAAAACCGTTTCATCATTGGTGTGCCCGTTTTTTTTATTTTTTATTTTTTGTACATCTGAACAAAGCCTCGCCATTTGTTAGAAGTGACTTCTGGAAGTTGCAGCTAAATAGAAAAAATAGGAAATAGTTTCAGGCAAAGATTTAAGGCTAAAATCCACGTTCATAGCCTGAAGTCGGCCAATGTTCATACAATCTTTACTAGTTGGTGTCATTGCCCACCGTTTCACTGAGACGTTCTTGAGAGGTAAACCATCAAAGTTCTAAGCTGTTTTTTTTTTAGAAACCATCTGGCCCAACAGCTGTTGCAATCGGTCTACTGTCGCCTGAAAAGTCTTTGCTTCGGTTCCTCCACTATTCTCATTGTTTACACATACAGCTGCGATCTCCTCTCCATCAGCTTCTCGTTGACCAAGCCCGAAGCCGAACCATTAAGCTGGATGTTGTTGCCATCAATAATGTCCTTGGAGGAGTTTTCGGGCAAAGTTCTGCCAATGCTGGAGAGGGACATGCTGGCCTCCAGCTTAAGCAGCTTCAGGAGCTTCCTCTTGTAACCCTTGCAGGCGAAGAAGTAGACAAAGGGGTCCAAGCAGGAATTGAGGTTCATCAGACACACCGTGATGTGCAACGACACCTGGAAGGCAGTGAGGTTGGCGCAGTCCGGGCTAGACACCAGCTTGCGGACCATGTACTGCAGGATGTTGATGTGATAGGGACTGTAGCAAACCACGAAGACCAGGGACACGCAGCAGATGACTCCGATGGCCTTGCGGCTGCGCCCCGACTTTTCCGTCAGGTGGTTGGTCTTCGCTGTGGAGTGGAGTTTGGTGCAAAGGATGGAGTAGCACACCAGGATGGTGATTACAGGGATGACAAAACCGAGGAAGACACCGCCAATGAGGATGGTGGCGATGTGGTCTACCTTCTCAAAATTTGGGTATTCCATGCAGGTGATGAAACCGTCCGGTTCGGCGTTGGTCATTGGCATGCCAAGGAGTGGGAGTGTCTGCGCCAGGACCAGCAACCAGACGCCGACACAGATGTAGCGCACGTTGCGAACATTACGTAGCCGGGAAAAGCGCAGGGGCTGGACGACGGCGACGAAGCGGTCGATGCTCAGGCAGGTCATGAAGTTGACACCGGCGTAAGTGTTGATATAGAAGATGAAGCCTGAGATTTTGCACAGAACCTCGCCCAAGGGCCAGTGGAAGCCCAGCGCATAGTATGTGATCCTCACAGGAAGTGACAGCGTGAACAGAATGTCCGAAATCACCAAGTTGAGCGAGTACAAGGTGGTGGAGTTCATCTTTTTCAAGTTGGGGCGGATGACGTGCAGCGCCAGGGCGTTGCCCAGCAGTCCCACCAGGAAGACCGCGCAGTAGACGAGTGGCATGAAGACTCGGGCGTAGCTCCGGTGGTCATAGAGGGTGTCGCAGATGGATCCGTTGTCATCGGACAGATGGTCACCGATCACGGGAGAAGGGGTGGATCTCATCTTGGTGTTCTGATTCTTTGAAAGTGAAACAGAAAAAACTGTTGGTTAAAGGTTAAAAGAAAATCATGTTTTGTTTTTCCCTTTGCTTTGTAAAACCACAAGGTCACACATGATCTGAAGAACCTTTCAAACGGGAAGTACGACTGATTATTGCTCCTTTCTGTAAGTAAAACCACTTCCTCAAATGCTTATTTTTGTGACGTAACAGGTACTGTTGGACTGCAACGATTCAACAAAAGTAAAGACTGCTAGAAACACATCTATCCATCCCTTTAGAGACAAACAACCAGTCACGCGCCCATTCGCACCTAATGGACCATTTCAAATCAGTGAAGTTACCATCAGAGGTGGGTAATCCGGGTCCAGAAAGGTCCAGAAAGTAAAAACCCAGCCACAGTTTGGCTTTATCCACAGGTGCTTCTACTCAACGAGCTCAGTTCATAGATACATATATACACACACACACACCCACACACACACATACGTATATACAGTGTACTTATACTGTAACATCCTTCCATGTGGTAACGTGAACCACAGCCACTTCAGCTGTGGCACCGAGAGAACAGTACAACACATAAAGACAATGTTCAAAATAAAACAACAGCTGCTGTCAGCCATAGCTCACTAACCAGACAGTCACACACAGATCGACGGATGTCACGTGCCACCCCACCAGGACCTGCTTTTTAAAGACACATATCGTCAGGCTCTTAAAACAATGGCCTAAGTCATATTTTGCCTTCCACATCTCCTCAGGATGCTGGCCACCTCTGCTAAAATCGGCTGGATCCTTAGTTGAACAGATCATTTTATTCTAAATGAAATTATTAATACATATTAGATAATCAGAATAAGGTTCAGTTTTTCATGTTTTCTGAAAAAAACTGAAAACAATACATTTGATTTTAAGAGGGTGACGATATGTAACACGCACAAATGCTTGCATTTTTTTGTGTTCAAAAATGTTTACAATGTGTGAAAAATGTAATTAAAGTGTGTGGGAAGGGTAAAACTTGAACAAATATAATTATGTAGTCTATTGAAGATGTTCACCTATAACAAATATATACAATTTGTTATAGGTTTATATACAAATATAATCATGTAGTCTATTGAAGATGTTCACCTATAACGGGTAGGTCTGGAACCTATTGTTAGAATAATTGTTCATAAGTTATCCCATTTAACGGGGATCCACCATATCTCCAAATTTAATGAGGTTTTAATTTTTCAGAAAAAAATATTATGTATCCTTGATTTCTCATTTTATGTAATTATTCTATAAAATAATAGTTTGTTTTAGTGGATTGATATTTCATTTATTGTGTCACTTTCTTTTTTACTTCGATTTATTTGAACCTAAAAAAAAAAATAAAAAAAAAAAGAAATGCTTTAAGGTGACAAACGTGCATA
The DNA here is from genome assembly GCF_054856515.1 of Filicampus tigris. Taxonomy (NCBI): domain Eukaryota; kingdom Metazoa; phylum Chordata; class Actinopteri; order Syngnathiformes; family Syngnathidae; genus Filicampus; species Filicampus tigris. The sequence continues at coordinate 3,887,742 of NC_141230.1, forward strand.
TAGTTTTAGCCATTTATTCCAATTACGTTTCTACATTTTGCTCACAGGAAATGTAATCCACATTGTTGGCTGTCAAACTGGCTCACCGGAAGCCTGCAAACAATATCGGGCGACCTTCAATGCGGCGGCAGAACATTGGTGCAGTGTGGCAGCAAAGAAAAAACTTGCCTTGCACATGAGGAAGTGGGCTTGCCCTCTTACTGTTTATTTGCATTGGCTGGCAAACTCAAGTAGTGTATTATAGAATTTAAAATTAACATCTTAACTGTCTAGTTATGAATGATGCCTTTGATATCTTGTGACAATTTACATTTATTTCTCAAACATATTAATTAATTAATTTAATTTCAATTTTTGGACATACTGGTGCAAAACTGTCATAATAATCGCATTATTTAAAAAACATTATTAAACAAGTTTTGTACTTATGTTATTCTAGTACTTTTTATAACAATACTGACAAATATATTTAAAATGATATTGTGGGAGCTTTGATTCAATATCCAAGCAAGAGAAGTGACCTTACCTCAAGATTGTGCGGCGTCTTCTTAGGCTCCAACGCACATGGCACCAAGTGTCAGAGCCAACCAGTCCACTTCCCTTTTACATGGCCCTCGTGCGGGCCACATGCACTAAACAAGACGTGCTGATTTGCTGCCAGTGACCATGGTGACAAAATATCCTGTTGTTGTACACACCCACACATACCCATACACCACCACCCTATCCACTACTTCACTAACACTCTCCAGCTCCATCCTTATATCAACTTGCCTTATTAATCATTAAAGGTAGTGAATAATTACTAGTTAGTTAGTTGGTTGGAAAGTGGTTACAGCTGCATAAGAAGCTGTGCCACACTTCCCAAGTCACTATTCAACAATAATTCCCTTTAATATTCACTTTCATATCCTCTTTAATGATGTTCAAATACTGCAAAGGGATGATTGAATATTATGATTTATAGCCATTTTTCACATTTGTCAAAAACAGCTGCACTTGCATATCATTATCACAAATGAAATTAAAAAAAAAACTAAATATTGATTGGAATAAAGACTATAGATAAACGCAGAGGCTATAACAGTAATATCAGACTGTTGTCAAAAGAATTTAGTATTTAGGATTTAGTAATTTGTATTTAAAAAATTGTTGTCAAAGGAAAAAAAATCAATGAATCCATTTTCTATACCCTGCGATTGGCTGGCAACCAGTTCAGGGTGTACCCCGCCTACTGCCCAAAGACAGCTGGGATTGGCTTCTGCACACCCGTGACCCTCGTGAGCCGGACAATGAATGGCATTTTCTACGTGTATACCACTTTTATTCTCACAGGGCAGGTGTAGGCAACTCCGGTTCCTCGAGAGCCATATCCCGCCTGTTTTGGATCTCTCCCTACCTACAACACACCTGATTCAAATGGTCACCTCATCAGCATGCTCGGTAGGATTCTGAAACCATCCTGACCATTTGTGACAGGGGTTGCGAGCAGTGTAGCCACAGTTATCTTTGAAAAAGTAATTTGATTACGGATTGGTCCTTTAAACAGTAACTGTTACTTTACCAATTACTTGATTAAAAAAAAAAAGAAAACACAATATTAATCAGAATGCCATGCTTCGACTACTGGGCCTGCAAAGAACATATTCTTGTAAAGACAATTTTTTGGGTTGACTTAGCCTTTAAGTTTGAGAGTTATTTGTCATCTGACGATTATGTCGATTACTTTCGTGTCATCTAACGAGCGTTGTTGATGATACACTCAGTCCAATCCTTTCGCATAATTGCGGTCAGCCACAGCCGTCTCTGTCATTTCTCTTACGGGCAGAGGCTGGGATGCGATAGAATTTCAAGTTTATCTTTTTGCTTTTACCAAAAACACCAAAAACACAAAAAGATGACATTTTTCGACATAAAAGTAGCGCTGGCTTCCGTTCTGTTGTCTCCAGCGTCAGTTTGTTATACGTCCAGCAAACACTGTGACGTCATTGTGACATAGGCCTTGAAAGGGTCTATAGCAGGGGTGGGCAATTCCAGTCCTCGTTTTCCATTTCCCCCTAATGCAACACACCTAATTGAAATGATCATATAATCAGCAAGGTCTGCAGAAGCTGGATAAAGATCCTGATCGTTTAAATCAGGTGGGTTGCAGCAGGGTGACACATAAAACCTGCAAGATACCGACCCTCGAGGACCTGAATTGCCCACCCCTTGTCTATAGGAACTCTGCGGGGACTGTGATGGCTGGCTGTGATTGGCTAAGGAGGCAGAATCAGAAGATATTACTTCACTTTACTATGACAACAAAAATCTACAATTGGTTGGGGGGTGCGAGTGAAAGTTGGCCGAAGTTTGTTGACGGAAACGCAAACAGAAGTCCATTTAAAATGACAAACGGACCGGCCTGTAGGCGATTAATATTTACTATAAATGGACGCCGGAAGGGTAGCCTGGTTGCAGGATTCTTTAGGACCTTTTTGGAAGGTTATTGCATTAGGTGCTGTAATGCTTTGATTCTATGTTTTCCTAGAGGTCCGTGAAGTGCACATGAATGCGATTGGTTGATGTTACGTCTGTTCTGTTGTTTCGATGTGAAATGCTTTTGTTGATTTAGCACGTCGTGTGTTAGATTGGCTGACTTTATTAACATAAAACAAGACAGGTGCATATGTAGAATGTAGTAGAACAATAGATGGTGGAGTCTGGTGGACATTGGCTGACAAACTGGAGCGGCAGTCGGCAGTGAAATGAAGATAAGTACTGTTTATTTTTTTTTGGTTCTCTTCTGCTTTAATCAGCAATGTTGCTGCAGTGTTAAAAGGCACTGTTAGGAAAGAATCTGCTCAGGTACATACATGTACATTTACAGTTCATAATCGTTCTGTAAATGCAGTAAACATAAAGGTTTTCAACATAGATAGGTGCGGCTTATATAAAGGTGCGGCTTATTTAAGTTTTTTTTTCTTTTTTTTTTTCTTTTTCAAAATGTTCTTAAAAAAATAGAGTGGGTGCGGCTTATAGCCCGGAAAATACGGTGTGTGTGTCTGTATATATATATATATATATATATATATATATATATATATATATATATATATATATATATATACGCACACATTTATACATATACATATTAGTGCTATCAAGCGATTAAAATATTGAGTCGCAGTTAATCACATTTTTTCATAGTTAACTCGTAGTTAATCGGCTATTTTATTTATTGTAAAATAAATCCCTTGATTTTTCATTCTGATTATTTTCTTGAATTTTAATACCCTTAACATGAATAAGTGGATTGATTTTCTTGTGCAAACACTTTATTAAAGGGAAGTCAACCCAAACATATTTTTTTCAAGAACATGTTTTATGCCGGCCCACTAGTTGAAACAAGGCATTCTGATGATTATTGCGTTTGTAGAATAAGAGTTAATCCACCTGTTTTTAGCCATCACCGGGGGCGGCCATTTTGTCACATCTGTTGAGTGAAAATAACATCACAATTGCTCAGGTAACAACCAATCACAGCTCTCCTGTTTTCTTAAACTGAGCCATGATTGGTCGTTATTTGAGCCCACAGGGCATCTGTGATGTCATTTTCAGTTGACAGAAGTGATAAAATGGCCGACCCTGAAGATTAAGGCTAGATTTTTCTGCTTGACTCATATTCCACAAACACAATATTAATCAGAATGCCTTGTTTGAACTAGGAGACCTGCATAGAACATATTCTTGAAAAAAAAATGTTTGCGTTGACCTCCCTCTTCAATTAAAAAAACAAGCATTGGATTCAACTCACACACACACACACCCACCCCCACACGCGTCCGCGCGTGCACACACCCACACACACAATCACTTACATTAGTGTTGTTCTGACAGATATATTTATTTCGTTTTGAGAGCGACTCGTTGGTCAAGCGCCGCTTGGATTTAGAACTATACGAGAGGAGTCATTGTTACGCACGTCACTTTGATTGCACTCTGGCAATGACTTACACATATATATATATATAAATACACATATACATATACATATCCACATAAATATATATATATATATATATATATATATACACACACATATATGTATATATATATATATATATATATATATATATATATATATATATATATATATATATATATACACACATATATATATATACATATATATATACACATATATATATATACACATATATATACACATATATATATACACATATATATATATATATATATATATATATATATATATTGAGTCATATAAACTCAGCATTCTGATTAAATTATGTTGATTGGTGTGCTATACATTTGAAATGGAAAATCCCTCTACTCCCACTCCTTTGTGAACAACTGTAAAAACACCAAAACACAATATATTGATTTGATTGATTGCTTTAGAGCATATATATATATACATATTATTTTGAAGCATGGATGTAATGTGCAACAACATTGACGTGTTATTTACCAGCTGTGATTTTCAGGTCACTTATATTTCAACTTATATTCATTTTAAACCACACAAAGGAGGTTATTTGACACAGTATGATGTCCAAACCTTCACAGGGAGTCATGATAAATGGGCTTTTATTTGTATTTTTTTTTTTCTACCTGTGGTACTCAAAGCACTGTTTTCTCATTCACCTACTGATGACGCAGAATCAGGAGCAACGCTGATATTTCAGTACCTTGCTCAACTTGGACACTTTGATATCGTCACAATGACCTCTGGGTTTCAATTTGGACCACAAATTGCTGAAGTGATGATGATGCTTAATTTGGTTGTGGTTAGCAGTGGTGTGAAACCGTGACCCATGAACTACGGCTGAGAGAAAGCTTTCTGAAACAAGGCAACACGTTTTGCTCCTGAATGCTTGCATAGTCTTATGGTTACAATTGACACTGCACAGATTTCATGTGATGGATGCAGCAAAGCAGTTGTGGAACATAAACCATCCTTCTCCTTTTCGCAGTTTTGTCAATGAGTGGATTTTGGTTGCCGAATTTATATCCAGGAGGTCCTTGTTTTTGATGGTAGGGACATGCAATTTTATAAGGTTACAAACAGTGCGCAGAGATTTATTGGGCAGTGACGTAAGAATTTGTCATCACACGACACAAGAAGTCAATCTTAGGTACTGTCATGGTTTTTTGCTGAATCGATTTTTCGTGAGAATAGTGAGAAGGCTCCATCATCATCACTCAGGATGGTTGTTTGAAGTTTAAGTATTAATGTGTTTATTGCAGTGGATCTTAAATTTGGACTTTTACTACAGTTCCTGCATTATTTTTTGGGGACAATTTGCAGATGTACCTAATAAAGCAGTCAGTGAGTGTGAGCGGGTGTTGTTCTTAAAAACCCTGGGTCCCACCCGGCCAAAAATCAAGATAATCTGACAAAGTACAATTTGGGATGTGGGAGGGACTGTTTTGTTAAGCACTTACCAATGTAGCCATAGTATTCTCTGCGCTAATGAGTGCAACCGCCGTTTGTTCAAAACAAGTCCGGCGGAGAGGCAGAGGAAGCGCTCTGACTTCCTCATGGCCGAGACGTGTGCTTGTGACTCACTGGGGGCCTCTCCGACGGTCATGCCCCTCGCTGACAGGCCGCGCATGGCCCGCTGTGCCGCCTGTGCTATTTTTACACAACAATGCCCGAGGAAAAGTCATCAACTATGTTCTCACACTGCTCCTGCCTTTCGTATTTTCAACATGCATCAAGTTATGATGCTAGTGATGACAAACTGAATGGGTGGACATGCCTCGGATCATTTCATGCTCATCTTTACTGTGCACATCCTGCATTTAATAAAGGAAGTTGTGAGAGAGACACTTGTCAAAGGAAATCCTCTGTCGAAATGTGTCCATTTTAATGCATCTTTTCAGCCTCTCTCATTCAGGATTTTGCAAACTAAAAAAACCTGTGGCAGGAAATACATGATGCCACCTGGACCTTCAGTGGTGTCTTACCCAACTTAATCCACATCCCAATACCACCACAATCACGTCACAACCATTAATACTTGACTTTACACTGATCTGATTGAGTGGCTCGAAATCGATCGATATTTTGCATTTTATGAAAAATTGTTGATCGACTGCAATGTCATAATTTGTGCGATCTATCAAGGACGTCATTGATCGGAGCCACGAAATAAGACATAACAGCAAACACAACCTCATTCACTCTGGGGTCGTTCTGTGCCGTCTTGGCTCGTGTCACATGAGCGGAAAGCCTTTGCACTGGGAGGCGGAACTTAAAGTAAATAACTTACCTTTTCAAGATAACTGTGGCAACACTCATTAGCAGCAGAAGACAATTATTTGAATGCTAATGCAAGTACATTGTAGCTGAAGACGTCGAAACTGTTTTTTTTTTGTTTTTTTTTAAGAGCTTTGAATTTCTATGCTGAACACTGCATAGCTTTATCCAGAGTTGACTTTTATCAGGGGTAATTTGGGGTTTGACAAAAACTTAAGTTCAATTTCTTTCCCTCTCTAGATATGTAAAACCTGAGTCAAGTGAAACAGAACAAAACACATTAAACATCAAAGCAATATCAAAGTAAAACAAAAGCAGATGACAAGAAATACACAATATGGAGTAAGAAGTTACACAACAATTAAAGACAGGGGATTTCACATTCCTACATCGAAGCAAATGGGTCTATAAAGAGCAAAGTTAGAAATTTGAAAGGTGCTTGGTTTGAGGTTATTGTAAATAAAACCCCAATTGGGCTGGAGAAAGCCAAATCACTGGCTTTCTTCTAGTGAGTACCGTGCAAGTATACCAAATGTTCAACACAACAAATTAATAACCACAGGAAATACAACAAGGAATGAGGGAGAAACAAATACAAGGAAATGTTTTAACACATAATTGTGCAAATAAGGAGCAGTAATCCTGTTGGTTTAGTTTGGGATCTTCTGAATGGTTTGAGCAAAAGCGCGTCTGAAAGGCACCTCGCAATCTCGCCTCATTGTGTCACAGTTATTGCCATTAAAACAACATCACTCTGACTGACTGACGCTGTTGAGTGCAGGGCACAGATAAACAAGCGTCACACCGAGGTGATTTGTTCAACATGCGGTTGAGAAAAGATTTCAGTATTTGCACAGGAAACGACTGTGGCTTGCTCCTTGCTTCGAACAAGACCCCTCAAAACTCTCAGCAGACTGGTGGGATTTTGTATTTATCCCTCATCAATAAATATCAGAAATATCTTAACTTGAAGACAGACATATAAACTTACTTCTTTTTTTCCACTATTTCACCACTGTTCGTGGTGAGCAAAACAGTCCAGGTCTGCCACAATAAGAAACACATCTATACTTCTCTGATACAAATCAAATACACTGGAACCGCTCTGATCTTGAAATATTTATTCCTATAGGGTAAAATGGAAATAGAAATTATATTTCTGGGGTGTAATTGACGACATCACAAAAAAAAAAAAAAAAAAAAAAAAGTTGTCCTAACAGTCATACAAAGTACAACTAAACGTATGTAGTCTACCTTAACTTAACTTACCTTTGCTGGGATTTGAAATTTTAATTTTCAGATAATAAATAAATAAATAAAATAATAGCATGTCGTACCACATGAGCCTTCATAATAAAACGGACCTTTCAGAGTACAAAGAAAATCCAGCCGCTGCCAAGCCCTATCTATATATATTATCCAGTATATATACATTGTGTTTTACAATAATACTTACCTTTATTCATATTTTAATATGTAGATGTGGCTAAAAAGCAAAGTGTGGAGAGGCTCTGTTGCCAAAGTGCAGGCAATGAATGGGGTGATCATTGATAACAGCCTATCAAATATCCACATACTCTCCTTTATTTCTTACCAGTTTTCTACCAGTTTCTTTACCACTTCACGAATCACTTTTACATACTCTAACTACAGCGGCCAGGGCACTCTGCTTTCTCCTTGATAATCACGCCATGTTGTTTGTGTTTCAATAAAAAGATAACATGTGGCACCTCAAAATGTTTGCTGCTAAGAACACCAGAAGCCACAGGTGCTCATTTGCAGATAGTTGGTGTGTATGCAGCTGCACGAGTGCTCGATTTGTGGCAGGCGTTACTCCTTTGAATGTGAAGTTGCGTCATAGCTAGTGTAAAACATGCAATGAATCACTTCCTAATTTGACTTTTCATGAGGTAGCCTATCATGACATTTGGTGTGTGTCACTTCTGAAGGCAGTTAAAACTAAAGAGTTTTGTGCAATTTGTCATAGGAAATATTGGTCAGATTCCAACTGTAGTTGTTACACTCAACGTGATTCCACAGTGGAACCTAAATTTGACGGACAGATTGGGGAAAGCGGTTGTCCGTTGCATCAAAGTACTTTTTATGTGGCCTAAAAACCCCCCAATACTGTCACTCCAAGACAATACTACACTACTTGCATTGGTTCTCATTCACACAGCAACATACCCCAACACAATGTATCATGCATAAGACCCATAAAGCAGAAGATGAAAGATGAGTCACAGCCCGATTGCTGGGGGAGTGTCCGGTTCCCATCTCATCCAATTGAGGGGGAGCACCACGTCCAGAAGAAGGACTGTTGTCCCCTGCTGCAGGCAGTGATGAATCGATGTGGCTTGAAGTATCCCCTACCGCACATATGTCAAAGTCAAGGCCCGCGGGCCGGATGTGGTCATTTCCACCTGCCAGTATCCAGAAGTCAAATCCAGGGTGCTAAAGTATTTGGCTGTGAACAAGGTGTCCAGGGTGTCCTGGATACGTGGCAGAGGATATGCGTCCTTAAGAGTACACTCATTCAAAGGTCTATGTTCCTCATATTTTTTATGTAGATGTAGGTTGGTGTGTATACACATGTGTATATACACATGTTACTGCGTATATCTACATAGGTTTGATTCTAAATGTTTGCCGTCAATGTTATACATTAATGGCCACATTATGCCGCCGCCCCTGTGTGACCTATATCTTTGCTACTGTAACAATGAAAATTTCCCCACTGTGGGATCAATAAAGGCATTCTTATTCTTATTCTTATAGTCTACGCACATTCTTGGGGTCTCATCCTTCTTTCTGGGTTGAGCCACACCAGCAGCCAAACTGTGCTGTAATTGCTGATCAGCAGCAGCCTGTTTTTCACTTGACATCCTACGTGGAGGTTGTTTTACGGGCAACCCGGCGTGGTTAAAGATGTCATGCTGAACTAGGTTGGTACAACCTAAATCATTCGGACCCGTGGAGAAAACGTCTCCGTGAGACTGTAACAAATGTGCCAGCCTAAGACGATCAGGCACACAGAGGTTGACACAGCTCTCAGAGTACAACACTTTTAAGTGGACAGGCACTGTCGAAAACCTAATGTCAGATAACTTTGTTTGTGCCACTGACGACTGTGGTCCAACCTTCTCCAATACCTCGGCTGGCTGCAGGACTCCAACCACCGCCCCCCTTTTTAGAGTGAGTGGCTCAGCGCCCGGATTGAAAACTCTAATGGGTTCCTCGGCCGTACCACTGCCGAGCCACTAGAACCTGATGCTTCTCGACACTCCTTTGGTTGGGGTCATCATCATATCACCCACTCCTACATGGCGATGGCTAATTACTCCCGGGACCACATACTCGCAGTCGGATGCTAACATCGTGGTGCGGGCTACTCGAACAATGTAGGTCTGGACTTTGCGGCCCGGGTTACAGCATGGCACACTCTCGCCAAAAAGAATAGCCTCTCGACAGCCATAGTTCAGCTGCGCATCAGCTTGCTGAAGGAAAGGATGCCTGAGGATAGCTTCGGTACTATCTGTGGTATTAACCACAACAAAATTTACATTAACCGTTTTTGTACCAACATTCACAAGCAGGTCTGCCTCGCCCAAGACAGCTACACCACCAGGGCCAATGCCCTGCAAAACCTGAGCACTAGAGGGCCGCATCTTCGGTTTGCATTCAGGAGGGATAGCGTTGTAAAGGCGAAGCTGTAACACATTTCTCCAAGCGCCTGAATCTAGGACAGCACACATTTTTACCCCGTGAATTTCTATTGAAACACTCATCTCGTCCGCTGTGTCTTTTACATGGCTAACTATTGTCACAGAATCAGGTGATGGGGTCACACCAAAACTTGGGGAAGTGTTTTTGGGCTGGCGAGGCGAAGGGCGGTTTTTCTGTATATGTCCTGCGCCACCGCAGTTGTGACACACAACCCTCCCACGGTTCCCCTTTACACTGCCCTTAACGGGCTGCAGGTTGCGGGGAGGTGCCGGCACCCTCTGTAGCGAGACAAAAGAATGGTCTGCCACCCCTACTGATCCCTGACCTACCGCCAAGGAAGTGTCCTCCCATACTGTTGCTGCTCTGATGCGCCGCTCTGCTGAGGCTTGGGAACATGGTTGCATTTGCTGGGTGACAGCTCGGGCAGCTCTTCTGGTTGTCTCGTATCGGTGGGCTGTGCCATAAGCCCTGCACAGTGTGCTTGGCTGCTCCTCCAGAAGTTTCTGCACCAAGTCAGCATCCGCGAAGGTGTTGGTGAAGATCTCCACACTTATTGCCTCCTGCTCCAGCTCCGTGCGGGCCGCATATGCGATGGACACTTTCTCGTAAATGTCATCTCGGAGGCTTTGAAGGGTCTCACCTGGATATCTGCGTCTCCGCCTAAATTCAACAGCAAGGGCGGCAGCATGCTCTGAACGTGGACCATAGGCGGTTTCAATTTCATCAACTATTTGTTGGTAGTTCCGTCCGAAAGATCGTGGGTTTTTGTGGACTATGGCACCAGCTGCACCTGTCAGGCTGAACCTCAGTTGGACAGCAATAGTTTTCTCAGATCAATGATTTGCTTGGGCACAGCTTTCAAACTGGTGAAGGAAGTCTCTCCAGGATCCTGTGCCGTCAAAATGGCCTGGTCGTAGCGTAGGTATTCGCTCTCTTTGGTCAAAATATTCAGCATCACTACCAACCTGACAGCCTCCATCATATATATTCATTGGGCGGTGTAGTGAAATGTTAGCACTCCTCATCTTGGAGAGGTCAGGTTGACAGTAAGAAGGCAGCGGATTGCTGCTATGCAGAGGAGTGTTACAGCAGTTGGAGAAGGCATGGGTTCACTTTTATGACAGTCACAGTTTATTTGAAACGATGGCTTTATGTGGTCGCCAGCATTGTTCCTCCCACATGGACGCAGCACAGGTGAAGTGGCACGGCTCATACAACGATTATAAGTTTCTTCCACTGCCTCTGCTGACTCACCTTTTGGCGCCCGCCACTCATTTGCAGGTGTTCCGAATGGGTTGATTGACACCGAATGTGGTGGAGTAAGCAGCCATTCCCCTCCGGTTGCGGCGCCACAAAGTGCCGCTCTGAATGGCGAACTACAGGCAAGATGTTTGTACGTGCTGCTAGCGCCAAAGCGACCGTCGTCGGTGGCGTTCACCCAGTCCCGGTCCCAACAGTCTCAACTATGTCCATCAAGAATGGATTAGTGGCAGAGAATGTGCGCCGAACATGACCGCTTCCCGTAGTTTCCCAGCTGCAGTCGCGTCTCACGTCCTTTTCCACTCCCTTTAAGTCTATTTTACGTATCCCGGATGAGCCCCCAGTGTTACCTTCTGTGATCAGGCTTGAGTCAGTCGTATCAGCCCCAAACCGTGGTAAGGGGCAAACTGACTGCAGTCAGCGTGGTAGACAAAGACAACGAGGCGTCAAGTAGCTTAGCAATCGGGGTTCTATTTATTTTTTTTATCTTCTTTTCTCTCCTACACCAGCACTTTCCTTCCGGGTTTTCATCAGCATACGTCACACGCCACATAGCTGCCTCAGACTATGCCTGTAACACTGGCTTCCTCCCTTTTTTGAAAATATCATTCACTGTAGACTCTTAAATTGGTGTGCATCTGAGTGTGAATGGTTATTTGTCTGTCTTTCCAGTATGTGCCCTACTTCTAGAGTGACCAGATTCCAACTCACCAGATGTGAGACAGGGAGTATGCTTGTGGGGGACTATGTGGGACGCAGCTGACGCTCACGACGGACACCAAAAATGCATATAGCCAGGGGTGCACATAACTGGTACGCAGGTGCGCATGTGGACAGAAATCACCGATGCGTCATGATGGATTTGCGTCACGACGCGCATTTGCGTACCTGTACACTCTGGTGGTTATAAAAACAAAAACAAGAAAAAACTAGTGGTGCAGTGGAATGAATCATCCAAGCATCGGTTCAGGATGGGCACGATCCGCAGATTGGTTGGTGAAAAAAACTGCGCGTTCACAAAAGGCAAGGTGATTAGTCCGCATTCAATAGAGGAAAGTGAATACCCTCAAGATCACTAACTTCAAAATAAGTGGTGGCGTAACGGCTAAATTGACTTCCATTTTCGACGTATCGGCAGTTTTAAAACTTGTTACTAACACCAACACAACGTTGTCTTGAAATCATTTTCAGGCGCTAATTTAGGACACCAACAAACCGCTGGTTAATTACGCTGTCATTGTATGATACGGCACAAGTCTCCGGAGTTAGTGGCTAGCAGCTGTTATCATTAGCTGGTAGTTCAACAGCTGCCCCTTGGCCTACTTACTTTTTTTTTTTTTTTAATTCTTTCTATATTGTGGACCTAGATTACTTTAAAATGTGCTGTCCATGTTTTATGAAAGGTGCCTTAAATTGCACTTCAACTCATATCCGCCTCACAGTTCAGAGGTTGTGGGTTCGATCCCGCCTCCCTGTGTGGAGTTTGCATGTTCTCCCCGTGAAAGCGTGTTTTTTCTCTGGGTACTCCGGTTTCCTGCCACATTCCAACATCATGCATGGTAAGTTCATTGGACATTCTAAATTCCCCCAGGTGTGAGTGTGGATGTTTGTTTGTGTCTGCGGGCCCTGCGATTGGCTGGCAACCAATTCAGGGTGTCCCCCGCCTACTGCCCGAAGACAGCTGGTATAGGCTCCAGCACGCCCGCGACCCTTGTGAGGATGAGCGGTATGGATAATGGATGGATGGATGGAAAAAAATAAAAATGTGTCTTCATTTGCCTTATAATTTTAAGAATAAGAATAAGAATGCCTTTATTGAACATTCAGCTCAAAATGTCTGACAGGATACCTTGAAATGTATACACTGTACCACTTACAAAATTGCGTTAAATTGTGTTCTTAAATCCTAAACGGCCATATTAGACATTAAAAGTTGATTTTTTTTTTTTATGGGCAAAAGCGTTTTATAAAATAAATGAAGACAATGGGCGGGGGACACCCTGAATTGGCAGGGCACACAGAGACAAACATCCGCACTCACAATCACACCTAGGGGCAATTTAGACAGTCCAATCAACTTGCCATGCATGTTTTTGGAATGTGGGAGGATACTGCAATTCAAATTATTCTAAAATTAAACAGCAACAGCATCAAACGAAAACAAAACCAAAAAGAAGTATATCAAAAATAGGCAGGAGATAACAATGACTACAATACATTCAGTTGTAAACAAACCAGAACCAAGGAAAGCACTGAAGAAACACTTTAGGTTATGTCCATCACATCTCAAGTCTTGCAGTTTTCTCCACAACAGCAACAGCAGCCACAAAGAAAGCTTTATCTGACTTTATCTGGCTTCACCCACAGACAATAACTTCCCAGACCTTGTTGTAAATGCGTTTCATTTTCTTTGCAGTCTTCTTATTTTGCTTAGAGTCCTCCATTTTCATTAATCCAGCACACATTTCTGGAACACGTCGCTAAAATGCTTGCTATTGCCATGTGGTTCGCTGTTTGTTTTTGGTGGGCGTATCTTTAAACAACATTGACTTCAGAGACCTGACAAACAGAACCGGGTACTTGTAGGACCACTGCTGCTGGTGCAACTAGCGATACAACCGCGACAGCCGCAACTGCTATCCATTAGCATAGAAGCTAACCGCCTCTTCTCGCAGTGTTTGACGGCGCAGAGCGAGCTGGTTGACGGCGCTGGGTGCCCGTGAGTTCTGTGTTGTCTTGTATGAGACACCCGCGTGTGACAGAGACCCAAGATGCCGGGCCCTAAGAAGCCACATTCAGCAATGGAGGAGGAATTGGAGGAGACAAAAAAATCTCTGTGCAAAGTGCTTGAACAAACGGACACAATAGCTAAACAGCAAAGAACTATTATGGACTTCATGGAGGAAATGCAAAATGACGAGAAGGATAAAAGGATTAATGATTTGGAACAACATATTGATGATCTTGAACAGTACAGCAGAATAAACGACCTAATAATCACTGGATTGGCGGTGAAACCGAGATCATATGCGGGGGCAGTGAAGAGGGGAGACGAGCCCATGGAGAATGATCTGCAGTCGGCGGAGCAGCAAGTGGTGACATTTCTAAACAACAAAGGCATCAACATCAACATAAAGGACATAGAAGCATGTCACCCTCTACCGAGGAGGGACAACCGCCCACAAGTTGTGATTGTAAGATTTGTAAACAGAAAACAAAAAACTAATGTTCTCAAGCAAGGAAAAAAATTAAAAGGAACGGACGTGTACATGAATGAGCACCTGCCGAAGAGGAACTCGGATATTGCCAGACAGGCGCGTATCTTGAAAAAACAGAAGTAAATTCAATCCACTTGGACATCAAATTGTAAAGTATTCATAAAACTAAATGGCACTCCAGAAGAGGCCAAGGTTTTGTGGATCTGAAACCCACCTGATTTGGACAAACACCAGTGAAGAGAGAAGTTAGTATGTCGCACTATGACATCCTCAACTAGTCACAATGACTGACATTACATTGAAGAATTTGGCCTAATCAAACTGTGAATCAAATGGTGAAAATGATGTGAATTGTAATACTTATGAGCTCGTTACCTGTATGAATACTGAAGCAGACATGCCAAATGTGTTAGATTTTGTTGACCCTGATATAATTTCTATGGTGAAATTGATAACAGGTGTGAATATTATCAGAACTACCAAATTCCTGTAAATCAAAAAAACGCATTATCGATAATCCACTTCAATAGTCTGTATGCAAACTATGAGAAGATAAGACACTTTCTTTCGAATTTCAAAACCCCTTTTGACATAATTGCAATCTCAGAAACATGGATAAAGAATTATAGGCCTGATGACTTTGATATTGAAGGATATGAAATGTTCAAACAAAATAGAAACCACAAAAGTGGAGGGGGGGTTGCTTTATATGTAAAGAACAACCTTTACGCAAAAAATGTGTATTAAAAATGTGTATTACCTTAAATGTTGATGATGTATTAAAAAAAAAAAAGGACTATACTGATAAGCTGCATCTACAGAACTCCAAGTTCAAGCATTGATATTTTCACTGATTGGATTGAAAAACTGTATGGAAATCTGAGTCAGAAGACATTTTTTTTGTGTGGTGACTTTAACATTGATCTATTGCAATCAAATAGACATAAACCGTCAGACACATTTTTGAATACATTATATAGCCTATCGCTATATCCAAAAATATTACAACCAACACGTATAACTCCATACAGCTCTTCATTAATTGATAACATATTTACCAGCACTTTGGAGGAAGCTATTCCAAGTGGGATTCTGGTAACAGATGTAAGTGATCACATGCCCGTATTTGTTCTCTATAACCTAAACTCAAAAAGGAAAACTAATGTTCCAAAGGAGCAAGACATCAGACTTAAAAGAAGAATAAAAAACGAATCAATAAATGCTCTAAGGATAAGTCTAGAAAACCACAGCTGGAAATCCCTTTTGGAAGTGACTGAAGTAGATGCAGCTTATGATGGATTCTTAAACACGTTCAAAATGCAATATGACTTACATTGCATTGTATGGAGGTTTGGGGCAATGCCTATAAAAGCAACACTGAGGTCTTAGGTAAAATCCAAAAGAAAGCAATCAGGATCCTCCATTTAGCAGGATGTCTTGATCATACAAATTCTATGTTTCTCCAATCAAAAACCTTAAAATTTAGGGACTTAATGGAGTTTAGGGCAAGTTTACTTATCCTCAAAGTTAAATTAAATATTCTCCCAGAACATATAATTAAAATGTTCTGCACAAGAGAAGGAGTGTACAACCTAAGAGGTAAAACAAATCTAAAAACAAAATACTCTAGAACTAATCTAAAAAGCATGTGTATTACCAGGTATGGAGTAAATTTATGGAATAGTCTAGATGATAATATTAAAGCCTGTAAGAATCCAGGACAATTTAAAAAGCGATACAAATGCTACATTATGCAGAAATATGCAGAGGAACTAAAATAGTTAACACCTGAGCATAACATAAAAAGAAATGTACTTCACGTCACTGTAGAGCTTGCATTAAAAGCGCATCAACAATCAAAACAGTGTTCGCTACTTCGTTCAATTGTGTATATTTTATACAATTAGAAACAACTCAAACTGTGCTGCTCACTTTTAAACGAGTACATTATTTTTGCCATTTTTCTCATGACATGCCATCATGACTTTTGTTTTCAATATCCTTAAATTGTACGACAATTTTAGGTTCAGAGCTTTGGGGGTGTCTGGCTGGTTCAAACTTTTTTTTTGTATTCATTTCACTTAAAGTGATTTAGGATCATACATTAGATTTTTCACGTTAATGCTGAAACCACATTCATGTAAAAATAATGAAAAATGAAAAAAATGGACAGTGTTTTTCACAGGACAGCGACTCACCTCATATGAAACCTCATATGAAACCACAATTTGGCTCTTTTCATCAAAAAACGGGTGTAAGAAATCTGAAATGTAAAAGGGGAGTGTGACTCACCAAATTTATTTTTTCCATGAATATTTCTGGCTACTTTTGACTGACTCAAGCAGTCTTCTGTCATTTTGCGGAGCCAGAAAGAAGTCCTTTCATGACCGGTGGAGTGATTGCCGCTTGTTCTGAGATTGACACTTTATCTGACCTAGCATCTTTCATGTGTAGTACCGAGAGTCTCCATTAGGTGCGCTGTAATGTGCTATCACTGTTTAAGAACCAACAATGTATGTTCGAGCAAGTATACAAGTAAAAGATATTGAGCTGCCAACCCGTTTGTGTCCGTCGTTATTGTCAATCGATTGCCATCCAAAGAATCTTATATTACAGGATCGGTAGATTGCAGTTTTCTGTATTTGCAAGAGTTGATAGTCAATATACGGGACATTTAAGGTCCTGTATTCGACAAACCAAATTTGCCCAAAATACGTGACGTCCGGCCTAATATGGGACAGTTGGCAACCGGAAACCACACAAATAACTTTCACAAACGCAACAATTAAGCTAGGCTGATAATTGTTGTATTTGATTCAATGCAGCTAAATTGAGGCCTGATATCTGTTGATGATAACATACGCATGGTATTGGGTGGTAAAAAAGTTGTTGTTGTTCAACCTAACCACTGTATAACATACACTCACCGCAATACAGACTCTGCCGCTATGCCGTATACACTTGCCGAGCGAAGGAGGGGCGGGGAGGGGGGCAAGAGAGGTGCTGGGAATCAAATGGACTCAACCATTTCGAGACATGGGGGTATTTCCGATGCTGCGTTGTTCACATTTTTTGTTTTGTTTTATTTTTTATCCAGCGTTTTTCATCATATTTAAGCATATCCTGTCCTTTATTAAGGAAATTTTTTTTTTTAAAAATGCTATAATTTTTGGGGGTGATTGGGTTGAATTTGGGGGTGCGTAAGCACCCCCAAAAACGGGCTGGTGAAGCCTATGTTCTCAGTTATCCTTATATTGCAACGACCATACAAGAGTACGTTATGACAATTGTTTCAGTTATTCTTATACTGTACAACCATAAACTTATACACAAAATGTGATATTGTTCTGTGTAAAACAAGGGGTAGGACTGTTACAAGTTCATGAACTTCTACCTGCCCCCTTTGAATACCGTCTTGTGTTTCTCCTTTAGGTAATATTTTTTTTTTTTTTTATCCATCCATCCATCCATTATCGATACCGCTTATCCTCACAAGGGTCGTGGGGTGTGCTGGAGCCTATCCCAGCTGTCTTCGGGCAGTAGGCGGGGGACACCCTGAATTAGTTGCCAGCCAATCGCAGGGCACACAGAGACAAACATCCGCACTCACAATCACACCTAGGGGCAATTTAGAGAGTCCAATCAACTTACCATGCATGTTTTTGGAATGTGGGAG
This sequence comes from Filicampus tigris, assembly GCF_054856515.1. Classification (NCBI taxonomy): domain Eukaryota; kingdom Metazoa; phylum Chordata; class Actinopteri; order Syngnathiformes; family Syngnathidae; genus Filicampus; species Filicampus tigris. Next base: position 3,905,890 of record NC_141230.1, read on the forward strand.
GAAACCGGAGTACCCGGAGAAACCCACGCAGGCACGGGGAGAACATGCAAACTCCACACAGGGAGGCCGGAGCCGGGATCAAACCCATGACCTCTGAACTGTGAGGCGGACGTGCTAACCAGTCGACCACCGTGTCACCTTTGTTTTTTTATGTTACTCAAAAAAATTCTGAAAAAAAAAAAAAAACTTGCCTGCATGCGCGCCCAGCTGTTTGATTGACAGCATACCCCTGCCTCTCACAGTCCCGCACACAGACAGTCACACTTGCCCAAACACCATAACCCCCCCACACACACACACAGCCGGAGACCCGCCCCATAATAGCCTCCGCTGTGTGTTGTCTGCTCTCCTCACACAGGCGTTTAATAAAAAACAAGATTTTAGACGCACGTTTGAAAATTGGTGCCTGCCGATCAGACATGCGGGACAGCGAGTCAATTTGTGGGATGCATTAAAATCATTAAAATGCGGGACAGTCCTGCGCAAATCGGGACATATGGTCACCCTACCTACATCTGGCTGGCAATCAGTCCAAAGTTACCTGGGATAGATTCCATGTCACCCACGACCCTATGAAGACAAGTGGTACAGAAAATTGATGAATGAAATTATTGTATGTGTGTGCCCTGCGATTGTGGATGGCTGACAACCAATTCAGGGTGTACCCCGCCTCCTGCCCGAAGACAGCTGGAATAGGCTCCAGCACGCCCGTGACCCTCGTGAGGATAAGTGGTTTTGATAATGGATGGATGGATGATGGTGCAGGCAAAAGTTCCTCTTGGACTTTGAGGCAGTAATTGGGGGAACAGTGCCATGCTCTGGTAGAGGAGAGGTGTTGCATCTTTGATTGATGTTCACAGGCTTAGTGAGAGCTGCAAGCAGCTTGCAGTTACTACAAAAAGCAAAAAGATCAAATGGCAGAAACGAAAATGTGATCACTCTTGGAAAACAGAAGTGAGTACATCATCTACTTTGAATCCTAGCAATGTAGCTATGAGGAGACTTAATCCACCTCTTAAAGCAGAAGTCAACTGTAAGAATAATAATGTATACAATGAATGATTGTTTATGATGCTTTTGTCTCGCTTTATTATTATGAAGAATAGAGTTTGGTGATTAGCCTTGTTAGCTTGTTAGCTAATTATGAAGGATAGATGATTGATGATTAGCCTTGTTAGCTTTTTAGGTTAGCTTTAGCTTTGTTCAATTCTAGGCCTAGCTTGCTTAGTGTGCTTTGCTCTCACACATGTATGATAATGGCACACACACACACACACACACACACACACCCACGGCACGCCCAACACACCCACACACACACACACCCTCTCTTTGCAAGCAAAAAGACAATATTGTGTTGAGTGTCTTATCTCCTCATTGTGTGCATTGTTTACTAATGTCTCACTTGGTGTGAACCTGACATCAACCCAAATATATTCTCTACAAGAATATGTTCTATGCAGCCCCACTCGTCTAAACATGGCATTCTGATTAATATTGCTTATGTGGAATAAGAGTTAAGCAGTAAAATCCACCCGTTTTTGTCCATACGAGGGGGTGGCCATTTTGTCACTTGCTGTCCACTGAAAATGACATCACAGTTGCTCAGGGCTCAGGTAATGACCAATCATGGATGAATACCATTATTACTAAAGCAAAAAACCCAGTTACCTTTATATTCCAAAACATCACCTCTCAACAACTCCAAACCTCTACACTCTTCAATCCAAATGTATCACTATAAAAACTTTAAACAAAATACATCATACTCACCACAGACGCAGCAGACCTCCTTTCTTTTCTCCTGTGTCTCTGTGTAGGCCAGCTGTCGTGCTCATATACTCTGCTCTGAAAGTGTCCCCAAAAAAATCTATTTCTGTGTTTAAACAAGCCAGCCAGCAACTGTATTGGTTGACCGACCATCATAAAGTCTCATTTTTCTTTGCGCAGAGTGGTGAATCTAAAAATCTGACTGGTTAAATAAGGAACAACCATTTCAAAGGTCTTTTCGTGTGTTTTTGACACCAGCACTCGGGATTGTGAAGGCTCTGGGCAAATTACATGAACATGCAGGGATGTGCAGTCAGAGTAGGTTGTTGAATCCTAATTGTGTGTGCATTCAGAAATCCAAGCACACATTGGTTCACTTCGACCATTTGGAAACTCAGAGCATTGTTCAAATGCGATATTCGGTTATTCAGAGTGCCCCAAAAAAGGAGTGCCGGAGCTGAGTGCGTCAGACAGTACATATGGAATAGTTCAAGCTTGAGCTGCTGATTAGTTTATAACATATGCTGCATTTGGAAATTAACGGGAGGGGAGCGCACGCTGCCTTTCTAAACACACAGACTCTCAGAGTGGTGTTAGTGTGTATCTCCCGCTTCTAACACCAGAAAGGTTTTTCATTTTAGTTTAAAATGGCTTACCTCAAATGGAATCCCACCTCACATTGGGGCCAAGGGCAGCTCTTGGTGCTGTCATTTCTTGTTTTGGTCTGGGGAAGCTGCATACTAAACTAGCCAGTCACACATTAGTTGCCATTTCTACTAGATGGGTTGATTCCCCCCCAAAAATAGCACTCGAAAGACCATTTGGATTTGAAAATTTGAAATGGATTTCTGGAGAAGAAAAGGCCAATGAGTATCATGTTTTAATGCAATGTTCTAAACACAATTAACTAGTTATACCTCCAGTCAGAGGTGGGTAATCCAGGTCCAGAAAGTAAAAACCTGCCGAAGTTTGGCTTTAGCCACAGGTGCTTCTAATCAACTGAGCTCGTTTAGCCTGCCGGTTGAGTAGAAGCACCTGCGGCTAAAGCCAAACTGTGGCAGGGTTTTTACTTTCCGGACCTGGATTACCTACCTCTGCCATAAGGTAGATGCCATAAAAAATTTAAGAAATTATGTCTATTGAAAGTCGGGGCCCATTTTTAAGGGGTCACCCGTACTTCTTCCATTTCTTGTTTTACTTTCTACTTTCGTAATGCAAAGTATTTGCTAACCGTCAAGAGGAAGTCAAAATGAAAGAATAGGGGTTTTGGGTGCCAGTTCGAGCTCTAGTTTTAATATACAGTATGCGAGTCACACCTGAGTAGTCCCGGGACCAGCCAAACTATGAACAAAAGTGCAACTTATTGCCTGAAAAACACGGTAAATGTTTCATTTAATTTAAAAACTGAAATATAATCTGTTTTGGGTTGCTGTATTTTTAAATCCAACTCTATAGGAGCCAGTAACTCACCTGTCATGAACTTTATCACATCACTGATGGCAACATAAAATATGAAATCTGATTGGACATAAAAAAAAAAAAGAACTACACCACAAATGACTGGAAGCTGTGCAGTCAAGACACATGCAAGGAAATCAAAACAAAAGACTGTTGGAAATAAACTATTACTGTTTCTTATGAGTTGTTAGTGTAGGTCCATGCTTGATTGTGTTTGGGCCAGCAGAGACACCTTGAAGGCTCTGCCTGTATGTCACTGCAATTTAGTGTAATTTGATCTACTGTATTTGTGTACTGTCAGTGTGTTGATATACTAATGCTATGTGACTGTGATACCCAAAATGTGTAGGTCGCTAAGACGTACACCTTCACATTTAAGTTCTAATTGAAATTTGTGGACTCAATGTTGCACTCAAACAGACAAACTGTTAGATTTCTGCCAACATGAATGCACACGCACACACGCCTGTGCATAAGGGTGTACAGGAACAGTGCATGAGGAAGTGGCATTGGCATTCACCACAAAGCCTACCACGTTCACAGAAATTCCTGTTACTGAGAAGTGTTTCTAGTGTTTTGCCCTTGTGATGGAGCGAAAACAGCTAAGGAGGGTGACAGATGCTGTTGAATTGCATTTAATTACGTCAATTTTGTCATGAATGCAATAAAAACCTTTTTAACCAGACAGTTCTGTAACCTATAGATAACAAAGAAGGCACTAAAATGATTAGTTAGTCAAATAGGGTGCACTAAAACTATAGTATGAAATGAAATGCCTTTTGTTTGTTTGCTGGATTATGCTGTATTGATTTCTCAGCTGTTGCTGCTGCTGTTCTCAGCTGTCTTGGATGAGCTGGCGTTGGAGGAAGTGCACAGGCGCTCCTTAAACAGGCTCAACATTTGCTTCTTGTATGTCTTAATGGCAAAGAAGTAGATAACCGGGTCCAAGCAGCAGTTGAAATTCATGAGCGAGACGGTAATCTGTAACAAAATGGTCAATATTATAATACATCAGATTGCATGCATAACAAAGGCTCTATACTTTGATTTATTCAACATTCTCATATATAGTGATCCCCTGCCTATTTTCAATTCAACATTCATAAACTTACCCATGTTTTTTTTAACCTAACCTCAGCTAAAAAACACCTACCGGTATTTGTGCCTATCAGCATATTTTCTGATATTTTTGTAAAGCCCTACAATGCCACAAAATGTGCTACTTAATAGCAAAGCAGTAATTTGTATTTTTACGGGTTGCTAACTGGACATATATGTAAGATGAGTTTGAAGTAATATCAAAGTGTTTTGGGATTGTAGTTTAGGTAAAAAGGTTATACACTACAATATGCAATTATAAACATTTGGGGGATTTCACAACTACTTCCAAAAACTATTTTGAGTGGCACGTAATAAGAAGTTTCATTGATCAACCAGTCGTTTCAAGCATTTGTGACAGAGTGGAAGTATCTTAATTCCCTCAATGAGGCACAAGTGGTTCGGAAAATAGATGGATGGTTGGACTTCTTTATACAGCAAAAGAGTTGACAGGATCAACAGTGCCTCTTCTGGTTGAAATCAAAGTCAAAGTTCATGCTATTTTGCCCCATTTGATTCAAGGTAATAATAATAATAATAGTAATACATTTTATTTCAATGAGCCTTTCTATCACTCAAGGTCCCCGTACAAACATGAATTCATAAACCAAAACAAAGAAAACAGGAAAAGACTAAAGAGAGCTTTTAAAATAAATTGAAGTAGATTGAAATTACATTAAGGGGTGAGAGTTATAATGAATAGCCTTGTTTAAAGGGGGAAGGCAACCCAAACATATTTTTCTCAAGAATATGTTCTCTGCAGGCCCACTAGTTGAAACAAGGCAATATGATTAATATGAAAAATGAGTTAAGCAGCAAAAACCACCCGTTTTTAGCCATCTCAGCGGGCGGCCATTTTGTCACTTCTGTCGACTGAAAATGACATCACACAGGGTCAGGGGGCGGCCATTTTGTCACTTCTGTCAACTAAAAATGTCTGTGATGTCATTTTCAGACGACAGAAGTGACAAAATGGCCGTCCCCAGAGATGGATAAAAATGAGTGGATTTTGTTGCTCACATTCCACAAACACAATATTAATCAGAATCCTGTTTTTCGACTAGTGGGCCTGCATAGAACATATTCTGAAAAAAATATGTTTGGGTTGACTTCCACTTTAAAGGGATGTGCTTTAAGTTCGGACTTGACATCAGACAATGAGGCAATGTTTCTGAGGTGGGGTGGGAGAGCATTCCAGAGGCGAGGAGCAGATCGGCTGAACGCTCTGCTCCCTGTTGTGGTTAGACGAGCAGATGGGACAGACAAGTGTAATGATGAGGAGGATCTGAGAGTGCGGGAAGGACAGGGAAGATGGAGGAGGTTAGACAGATATGGGGGGGAGAGTTTGTGGATGGCCTTGAAAGCCAACCACTAGAACTTTGAAGTGGATACGAGATTGTATGGGTAGCCAGTGAAGCTGCTGGAGAACAGGAGTGATGTGGTGCAGAGAGGGGGTTCTATAGTGATGATGCGGGCAGCTGAATTCTGGAGCAGTTGTAATTTATGGAGGGCTTTATGGGGGAGGCCAAAGAGAAGGGAGTTACAATAGGCAAGACGGGAAGTGACGAGGATGTTGACCAGGATGTCAGCAGAATGAGGGGTGGAGACGATTAATGTTGCGTAAGTGGAAAGTCGATCACATAAACTTGCAACATTGGTGATCTTTTTGTCTGCCAATTTCAGATTTTTTGTTTTGTTTGCTTTGTCATGAGTACAGCAGTAGGATATAACAGCAAGCATCATATCGTGCAATTTCTTTACTACAAAAGCTCATTTGCAGGACATCGACATCCATGACTAATAACCTGTGCACATGGCAGGGCGCAGGTTAATGTGCCCCACGAATTCTGCTGAGCAACAAGAGTGATGTGAGTAGGAACATGATCTGAGCATATATCTGCTGATCAAATCTTAGAACAGTTATGATGTTTTATATTTTTTCTTACTGTATTGTTTCTAATACTCGCCTACACTGATATAAATTCGATGACATCGCGATCCGACAGGTACCACCTTAAACATGATCATATGCGTTGACTTTTTGTTGTCTGTGTGGTGAAATTAATTGCTTTTTAGATGACAAATTGGCAAGTAAAAGAAACAGCAACATTGCTTTGTAGACTAGCAAAGTAGTAGTAGTTTACATCAGATACTGTGGCCATGCTATATTGCAGATTTTACTACTACTTTTTTTAACAGTATACAAGTCTATCGCAGAAATTCTCGCTGGATCACGGAGGTCATCATTTTCTATGAGTTTTTAAAGCTTTTTGCATTCATGTGAATATTCAAAACATAAATATTGATTAAAATACAATTTTTAAAAAGTCAATAAGTAAATAAAATAATGAACGTTTAGGAAGTTGCATACTTTCAAATCTCTTTTTGACTCTGATTGGCGGTTCTCATAACAGCCAGCAGCATCATCAAAACTATACGAAAAAACAGGGTTTCCCTTTATCATGGACTCTAACTATAGAGGGTGGTTCATGAATGTACCCTCCAAGTTAAATGGAGGTTCAGTGAATATTGAAAAAAAAAGTCTACTGAATATGATTATAAAGAAGATGGTCGATCAAGTGATGTCCTACCTGGGAGGACACCTTGAAGCCCCTCAGCTCCTCACACGAGACCCCATGATGTATCCTTCGGCACATGAACTGCATCACATTGACGTGGTACGGGCAGAAGCACACGACGAAGGTGAGGAGGATGAGGAGGATGATGCCATTGGCTCGTCGGTTCCTTCTTGACGCTGAGTTCCGCTCGGCCGCCGCCCGAAGCTTCATGTGGACACCCGCGTAGGAGGCCAGGATGGCGGCGAGCGGGCAGCAGAAGGAGACAGCGCAGGCCAGAAGCAGCAAATGAGGCATCAACTGGGAGCTATCGAGGTTGAAGTACTCCATGCAGGTCCGTCTGCCCTCGTGATGCTGCAGCATTCTGCGGAACAGCAGAGGAGCCACTTGAGCCAACACCAGAGCCCAAACCAAGCAGCTGACCCAGCGGACTGTCTTGATCTGCCGCAGACCGCGCAGCCGCTGAGGGTGCACAACGGCTAGATAGCGATCCAGACTGATGCAGGTCATGAAGCCAATACCTGGGGGGAAGTAATACTGTCTTGTCAACTTTAGAAATAAATTACAAAGTTAATGGTTGAGAAAATGATTGAAGGAGGATGTTGCAGACACTGGAAATTCCAATTTTATGAAGAAATAACTGAACTATTAAATGTTGACTGTCCCCATTCCAAAGTTATGCATGGTGTTAGAATCATTATTTTGGAAAAAATAAAATAGCATGAGAGTAATGTAACTAGTATAAACTTAAAAATAATCGGTTAAATTTCAAATGATGACTGCTCCAAATCAGGGGTTTTGTGCAATGTTAGGGGCAGAGTTTTCCTAAACTTTTCAGTTCAATTTCATAAAGTATGTCTTAAAGCGGAAGTCAACCCAAACATATTTTTTTCAAGAATATTTTCCCAGCAGGCCCACTAGTTGAAAGAGGGCGTTCTGATAAATATTGCGTTTGTGGAATAAGTGTTAATCCACTCGTTTTTCGCCATCTCTGGGGGCGGCCATTTTATCTTCTGTTGACTGAAAATGACATCACAACTGCTCACAACGACGAATCACGGCTCAGATTCAGACAACAGATCATCCGTGATTGGTTGTTGTGAGCATTTGTGATGTCATTTTCAGTCGACAGAAGACCAAATGGCCGCCTTCAGAGATGGCTAAAAACGAGTGCATTTTGCTGCTTAATTTATATTCCACAAATGCAAAATTAATCCGACTGCCATGTTTCAACTAGTGGGCCTGCTGGGAACATATTCTTCAAAAAAATATGTTTGGGTTGACTTCCGCTTTAAGTGCTTTTGACTTTACTGGGACACATTTTGTGTGACATTAAAGGAATATTTTTTGCAAACATTGTGGATGAATTCAAAATTATACAATTGGGGCATCAGACTTTCCTCTGCATAAGGTTAAATGGAGCATCACACCTATTCCTTACATTTCAAATTGGCCCTGGTTCTAATTATGAAGTTTTGTGGCAGAGCTGCAATTTTCACCCAAAAATTGTGCATGATATCAAAATTTCACAACTTCAGAAGGATTTCACTTAAGAAAGCCCACGGTATATGATTATAATTAATAGGGCGTGCCTTCAAATACGCAAGCATAGCTTGCTACAAACATTGATGGAAGGCAATGGAAGGGATGGAATTTAGTTTCTAGAAGTTTGCTCATAGAAAACTGACATCCATTGTGGCTTGTGTTCTTGAGCTTAACTTAAAAGTGTGTGAGACCAAATTGGGCAGAATATGTCATTGCTTCTCTCACTAACCTTTTACTTGCTTGCCTTCCTCAAACTCTTGCCGCCACATTGGCAGCACAATCGATTAGGATGTATGTATAAATAATCAATAGCCTTGTCCGCATTGCTTACCTGCGTAGGTGTTGGCGAAGAACAGGAGTGTGCTCATCCTGCAGAGAAGGTCACCAAAGGGCCAGTCGAAGCGTAGGATGTAGTAAACGATCCTGCCCGGCAGTGTCAGCGTAAATAGGCCATCCGACAAAGCCAGGTTGAGCAGGTACACAGCGGTGGAGTTAAACTTCTGCCGTCTCTGGCAGATCACCAGCAAGACCAAAGCGTTGCCGCAGACGCTGAAGATGAAGACCAGAGAGTAGAAGACAGGGAAGAGGACCACGGCGGCTTGCTGGTAGACAAGCACGTCACAACTGCTCTGGTTGGTGTTGTTAATAGCCATGGAGCTATAGAGTATCACGGTTAGTAGGAAAAAAGTTAACAATGCATTAAGCACTACTCTTAGTAAGGGAGGAGTGACTGCTTGTACTGCTGTGTGCTCTTCCAGACATGGCATATAGAGTTGTGATACTTGGAAATACATCTGTGGGACTTTCAGGTCCCACCTCTGCTTTTTCATACCATAAGCTCAACCAACAAGGCTTTTTGATGCACTGTGCATTGCACAAACACACTCATTCACTGCGTTACATTGCAAGGTAGTTTTGGTATGGTAGATAATTTCTATATGTGTATGTGTTTTCAACTTCAAAAAGTTTATTTTGCAATTTTAATATGTAGTTTGAGTTTGGGAATGTGTTTTTTTTGGAGTATTCTGATTTTGCGGATCACCATATTAGGCCCACTTGTCTGGTGAGGGCAATGACCACGATGTAAAGTTTAACTCGAACTAACGAACCAATTGACGAACAACACAAATTCAAAAAAATGGGCTCTCTAACAAACTCATGTAACTAATTGAAATAAGGCTAACACACAATCCATTAGTCCATCCATTCATTTACTTTCGCTTATCGGGGATTGGGTCACAGGGGCTGCAGCTTTAGCAGAGAAGCCCTTCCCCGGCTACTTCATCCTGCACTTCCATTCTTCTCTCACTCGTAAACAAGACCCCAAGATACTTGAACTCATCCACTTGGGGCAGGATCTCATCCCCGACATGGAGAGGGCATTCCAGTATTTTCCGCCTGAGGAGCATGGTCTCAGATTCAGAGTTGCTGATTTTCATTCCAGCTGCTTCACACTGCGAACCGCTCCAGTTAGAATTGGAGATTGCGGCTTGATGAAACCAACAGTATCCCATAATCTGCAAAAAGCAGTGATAAAGTACTGAGGCCTAGCCACCGGACCCCCTTAACTCCTTGGCTGTGCTTAGAAATTCTGTCCATTAAGATTATGATAAGAATTGGTGACAAAGTGCAGCCTCCAACTCTCACCGGAAACAAATCCAATTTGCGGTCAAGAATGCAGTCTCAACTCTGTTACCGGTCTTATAGGAATCGAGCAGCCCCTATCAAGGAGTTCAGTACATAACTCCATACACCCGATGCACCACCTACAGAACTCCCCAGCTCATAAGTTTGGGTCAAAAATGGACGGAACCGGTCAATTTGACCCAACTTTCTGGGTTGTTTTTGCAGAAACCAACCAAAACAATTGTTAGTTTTGTCCAAAACAACCCCAAAAAATTGGACTGTTTTGTACAAAACAATACAAGAAATTGACCCAATTAGTGAATCAGTCCATTTTTTACCCCAAATTTTGTTAAACCCAACTGTTTTTAGAGTGCTGCACCCCTGAATAGACCTTACGAGGGAGACTGAGGAATGTGATCTCCCTGTAGCTGGAACACACCCTCCAGTCGCCCCTCTTAAAAAGCCGAACCACCACCTCAGTTTGCCAATCCAGAGGTACTGTTCACGATGTCTGCGATGTTACAGAGGCGTGTCGACCTCGACAGCCCCACAACATCCAGAGCCTTCAGGAACTCCGGGTGGATGTCACCCACCCCCGGGGCCCTGCCACTGAGGAGCCATTTAACCACCTTGGTGACCAAAGCCGCAGAGATAGGAGAGCCCACCATGCAAGGAGATCTCAGACTCTGCTTCCTCATGGGAAGGCGCATCGGTGGAATTGAGATCTTGGAAGTATTCTCTCCACCGACTCCTGTGTCCACCAATGGGTTCGAGGTCTGCCGCCACAAACAACTTGGCTCCATTTGGACACACAAACCTCTGCACCACAGTGAGGTGACGGCTCATGGAATGGCTAACAAATGAAAGAAATTAAAACTAACCATAACATCTAAAAGGTCCAACAAATTAACTAATCAACTAACTCAAACTAATAATTAATTCAACCAAAGATAACTAATTAACTTACAAACTAGAGAGATAAATCAAATAAACTCTCCACAATCGAACTAATTGGAAGCAAGCTATTCAGCTGTCTAACCACTTTCAATAACAAATGAACACAAACTTCAACAAATGAGCCTACCAACAAACTAATAGTAACTGTGTTAAATGAACCAAAAATAATTGAAACATACTCAAGAACAAATTTGAACATTTTCAGAGGTAACTCAAAACCAACAAACTAATGCCTGGTTCAAACAAAAAAGAGAACCAACTAAGTTGAACAACTAAACTAGAAAAACATTTAAAACTAATCACCGAAATCCTCAAATGAGCTAACTAGACAAACCATGTCAAACAAACCCCAAAAATAAATAACTTTAAGAATCAGAGTCGCCATCCAACCCTTAAGTTACAAAACCAAACAAGCCAGTGTGGCAATGACGACCGCAGCATTAATGCTATGTAGTACTCGTAGGTGTAGTAGCTGAAACTGTGCCAGTGCATGCACATAGTGTGGAACATGTGCTTGTGAGAGGTTAACTTGAGGTTTTACACTTACTCAGAGGTGGTGGATTGAACATAAAGGTTTTTTTAAGAGATTCCATCTAGAGCCGCCATCCTGTGGTGTGCCATAATTTACTAGCGGCACATGTACATAGAGCTCAGCCCCAGACTTCGGAGAAAGATTGAAAAGATGCAGATGTATGTTGTGATAACTCTGTGATAGTCTGGTACAGCTAACCGAGCTGCATTTCAGCAACATTTAAATTAGCAGTTGTGGTTTCGAAAGGAGCCATTTCACTGCCTGAATGCTGTCAAGGTGCCCTTGAGCAAAGAAGTGAATACCGTCCGTTCAGTGCACTATTTTCTTCCTTAGATCCTATTTGTGGCAGAATGAAAGAAGAATTACTTTTTTGTTTAATGTCCCTCTGCTTTTTAGCCAAGTGTCTGCAACCGGCGGCTCGACACTGCATGTGGCTCTTTCATCCATCTTCTGTGGCTCTCTATTATGACTTTGGAAGAAAAATACATAAACATGTATTTCATTTTAAATTACTTTCATCCATCTGCTGTGGCTCTCTATTATGACTGGGAAAAAAAAAAAAAAAAAAAAAAAAAGAATTAAACAAATGTTTCATTTTAATTTACTTTGCTTGTTTTTACATGGGGCGGCACGGTGGTCGACTGGTTAGCGCGTCCGCCTCACAGTTCGGAGGTTGTGGGTTCGATCCTGGCTCCGGCCTCCCTGTGTGGAGCTTGCATGTTCTCCCCGTGCCCGCGTGGGTTTTCTCCGGGTACTCCGGTTTCCTCCCACATTCCATACACATGCATGGTAAGTTGATTGGACACTCTAAATTGCCCCTAGGTGTGATTGTGAGTGCGGATGTTTTTCTCTGTGTGCCCTGCGATTGGCTGGCAACCGATTCAGGGTGTCCCCCGCCTGCTGCCCGAAGACTGCTGGGATAGGCTCAAGCACGCCCGCGACCCTTGTGAGGATAAGCGGTATAGATAATGGATGGATGGATGGATGTTTTTACATGTAATTCTATAGTTGAAGATTATGGTGCTCTTGTAAACCTGTTTTTTTTTTTAATCGCTCAAAATATCCATCACAAGCGCAGATGTGGGACAACTTGCGTCAAGATTTAGTGAGCAATTTGACCCCCGGTAGGCAGACCATGATAGATGAAAAAGAAAGTCTCTCAAGAAAACAGCTAATGCTCCAGCTAAATGCTACGTGCTTCATGAACTATGTTAAAAACAAACAGTCAAGCCTCACAAATGACTTTCAATTGTGTGTGAAAACAAAGGTAACGTTGACAACTGGCCAAGTGACTAACTAGGACAATTAACTTACCAACTACACAAGCAAATTAATACGTAACTACTAAACAAAATGTAAATTGCTCGAACGAACAAGCTTGCCAACTACCTCAAGCAAAGGAACTAACATGAACAAACCAACTATTTTGAGCAAACTAGACAGCTAACTTGAATAAACAAACTTATAAAATAACTATAGCAACTTACTAACTCCAGCCAAATACCTAACCCAAACAAATGAATCAAACAACTTTAGTCAAACATTTGACAGACTAGCTTACAACCTTGAAAAAATAGTCAAGTAACTGATTGGAACAAATGAAATTGACAACTAACTCAACACACAAACTAAACAATGAAAAAAAAGATCTATTTAAACAACATCCTGATTTCGGACAAAGAAAACAGTCATCAGGTAAGATTTACTTCAATAAGTTTCCATAACACAACTCCTCCACCAAGGCCAGCTGAAGTCAATCCAAATTTGCCCCTCTGTTTTCTGTACTTTTTTCCGTTACCCTGCTGACAAACAAACAAACACGACCTCCCTGAGTTAGCCAATGTGATTACTGTACTACAGCTTGAATGAATAAAGAGACCATAAATAGTAGGTGTGATGTAGTATCACGTCCAGCGCTGTCGCGGCTGGTGTAATCAAAATAGATGGCCTCTGGATCGGCAAAAGGTCACACACATTGTCAGCAGTCAGGTGCGGTTATCGCCCAACTTACTAAGGTCGCAATGAGGGCATGGTGCTATGCAATAAGTTACTTGCTGCACTTTACGTATGCATTTACTTTTACACATTTTATGAACAGACTTAAACTTTCTGTAATACATTAATGCAATTCTGTAATACTAACAGTAAGTTAATACACAGAGTAATGAGGTCAGGTGTAGCATCTTGTGGCGGTGTGTGTGTGTGCGTCTGTGTGGTTGTCTTTCTATCTAGGGTGATGAGTGTGTGACGTGAAAGGTCTCAGGAAATTGAAAGTGACGACCCAGCGTGGAACTAGTATAGAAGTCACTTTTCAGAAATGTGACCTTTCTCTGTTGGCTAAGGCAGGGGTGGGCTTCCAGGGTGGGGGGTGGGGTCAAGAGGGTGATTTGAAGAGAATTATACAATAATAGTCAATGGTGGAAGTGTGGCCCCAGACAGAACACCTCCCCAGAGGGTGTATCGTTTTAAAGACACCCTCATGGTGGAGGTGGACCAGTCTGCTGTGCTGCTGACCCAAACTGGAATTGACTTGTGATGACTGCAACATGTGTGCAGATGCCAGCATGGTTCCACTAACGTTGCCTTAGCAAATTTGGGATGTTTTTTTCACTTCCAGAGAACATCGTGTGTGACGCTCCCCTCTCTGTTGCCATAAAACAATCTCACTTTGTTTTTTGGTGGGGCCAAATCCATTAAGTTTGTAAGCAACAAGGATTTTGCACAAGTTAAAGATTCCACATAACAGTGGTGATTGTAGACCTACACTTTAGGAATCTATCCTTCCATTTATTATATTTCTACAAATAGTGACTAATGCTGTAATGAATAGTGTGTCATCCAGAAGCTAGGCAAATAACTCAAAGCAATGAATTCAGTCAAATGGGCTAACCATTACTCAAAAAGACAACAAATGAGGCAATCATCTAACTTGAAATAACTCATTTGAACAAACGAGCTAACCAATTTACAAAGTTCAACAAAAAAATGGCAATTGTACTTGAATGTTGCTTACTAGTACTAATAAATTCTAACAAACCAAATAAATTGGAATGAATTAGCTGACTGAATAACTAATAATTCAGAATAACCGAATGAATAATAATCAGCTGGCCACCTTAATAACTGCAACAAACAAGCTGGAAAATGACTACTACAAATTAAATATAGCAAACTACCCAACTAATCAACTTATCTTGATCAAACAAGCTAACAACATCCGAACTCAAACAAACTTGCAAATTAGCCTATTAAAAACCATGTCCAACAAAAATAATACCTAATTTGAATATACAAGCTAACTCACTACCTCTAATTCCCCCATCACACACTCACACAAAACAAGAAAAAACAAGCGCAACCTGCTTACTGCTTACCAAACAAACTTGCAAAAAAACTAGCGCTAGTCAACTAATTCTGCCACGGTTACCAAATAAGTGTAAATCATTTGAACAAATGAGTTACCAACTTAATCTAAGTAACTGATGAATTAAAACAAACAGGAAAACAACTATTTCAAATAAATAATTCAAACAAATCAGCTACCAACTTCTTCACAAACAGGCAAACAAACAAGCTGGCATCTTCAGTCCCTCGTAGGAATATAGAGACGGACACTGTCACATTCACGCTGTCTCTAAAAATGGGACCTGAACTCACACTGTATCAAGTCAGTTGAGTGAAACACTACAACTTCATTGATTACAGACTAACCAACTTTAATTTCAACAAACAACCATCTTGACCAGACAAAGTAACGCGACTAGCGAACCACAACATATTAACTCATTTGAACAAGATTTATTTATTTTTAACTAACCACAATGAAGACTAAATTGTCCATATGCAGGAATGTAAGTGGGAATAGTCGTTTGTCTATATGTACTCTGCGGTTGGTTGCCGACTTGTTCACAATGTACCGGTGTATGTGTACCCCACTTCTTTCCCAAGTCAGCTGTGATAGTTTCCAGCTCATTCACACAAGAGACAATGGTTGAATGGATGGCTTGTAATCCACTAAATGTACACGAAGTAATTTATTAACTGAAAATTGTTTGTGATAATTCAAGAATGCAATCTTATGTTTAATATAAATATTTGTATGGTACCTATATGATGGGACCAGAAAAGTGCAATTAAATATACTACCACTAGAGGGTAGGCAAGTCCAAGGAATTGCACATTAGTAGATAGACTGATAGATAGATAGATAGATAGATAGATAGATAGATAGATAGATAGATAGATAGATAGATAGATAGATAGATAGATGGATAGATACCTTATTCTTCCATACGAAAAATTCACTTACAATGACGGTAAGATAGAAGAAAAGTGTAAAGATGTTTGTTTTTTAGGATATATTGCTACATTCAAATTTAGAATATCACTATTCATTTTTTTTTAGTAATTCACACTATAAGCTATTTTTAAAAGCATGTAATAATGTGCTTGTGTCTTTGCATAAGTATGGGTGTGTGTGCTGTGTGCACACGCGCGAAAGCAGACTGCTGGACATACTGCAGGCCACATTGTCAGGGGGGCCTCATGTGGCTCGTGTCTGGTCTCATCATCACCACACCAGCACCCCCTCTCTCCTATACCCAAGATTCTCCACACCCCCACTTGGACATCTGTACCAGCACTGCCACACTCCCATGTAGACACTCTGTTCACACTTTGCTTGTCAGCTTCATTGTTAAGCAGCTTTGTCTTATTTTGTCAAGAGACTTTTCCATTCATAGGGCGTTGTGTCACAGTTTTGGATATACAGTGCAGGGTTTTAACTGTGCAGGCGCACCTAATGAAGTTTTCGCTGAGTATCTGTTTTTTGCCCTCCAATTTTTGGGTTGGAACCCTTGTTGTCAGCTTTGTACCGCCTATTAAGACCATTTGATATAGGGTGATTGCACGTGCCTCGTTCCTTCTCCTGCCAGTTCACGGGTCAGCTACGGCGCAGCACCTATCAGGCTTGAGGAAATTAAGCCAAGGTCTTTTCAGCAACAACATATTGAAACAGGAAGGAATTTTTGGATGTAACCTTGATTTTGGGACTATAAAAATAATTCTGTTGATTTTGCTGGTGTAAAAAAAATCTGGTGATTTTCTGCCATCTATTGTCACTTTAACACAGTGATACTGCAAAATTGTTGCCATAACAAAAGAGTGTCTTTTACACAGAACCCAGTGCAGGTGGGATATTGTCGCAACTGTGTGTACATTCACACAGCAACTTGGCTTCCTGGAGTAATTCGATGACATTTGCGGCAAATTTGGTAGGATGTCCAAAATACCTGTCGGACAGCGACGACTGCTTTCAACTTTAACATAGTGAGAAAAGTGAGTCTCAGGTGTTAAACAATATGTCCCGTGTCCAGGCATTGCGGAACCGACTTACACAGGCGTCATCCCACCTCTGTTACGGCTCTGAAGGTGGACGGTTTGCCATTATTCTGTGTCAGTGCAGAACAGTGAAATGGAAAAAAAAAAGACTTCTATAGGCAGTGTAAAGGGGCTTTGAATTCAGTTCGGGTTCACAAAAACAAAAACATGCTCACCTTTACAACTTTTATACGTATTTTCGTTTCTAACAGTTTTCTGTCCTGAGGTCTAGTGGGCATACTGGCGTGGTGGTTCTGATCACTGGCAGACATTTTCAGACCCTCCTTTTCCCTAACGTCTGAAAAAAATGGAAAAAATATAAATAAGTTCCTTTGCCCTGCGACTGGCTGGCGACCAGTTCAGGGTGTAGTCTGCCTTTCGCCCATAGTCAGCTGGGATAGGCTCCAGCACCTTCCCGTGACCCTGTACAGGATAAGCAGTGTGGAAGATAACACACATGAAGATAAATAAATTCCTGGGATTGAATGTCTGGAATCTGAAAAGACAGATCAATATGTCCTCGCCAGTGAATGAGTTAAGCTCTCTGAATTCTGCTTCCAAACAAGTTGCAAAACAGGTGTGAGCAGGAAAATGAATCACAGTGATTGTGTTCATCTGCTGTTCCACCTATTAAACTGTGTTTTTTTTGTTTGTTTGTGTTTTTTAATACTGAAATTGGCTGGTGACTATTACAGAGTGTACCTGCTGTTCGCCCATAGTCAGCTGGGACAGGTATTATGGAGGTGCGTAATAATCACTTGCTTAATTGATTGTTAAGAATTTTGTTGACTGTGTCCATTTGAAAGTTGATCATTTGCGTCTTGAAGTAATAGGAGACTGCTTCGCCAACCAGCAAAGGCACTCTGCGATACCATTCAAACTATCTGGTAGTACAGTAATACTTTGTCTGCGCAATAGACATTAACCACAATGTAATGAGTAGTGTTTGTTTCATTATTTATATATTTTTTAAAAAATGTGATGTATATTATACCTAAATAGCTGTACGTACATGCAAGGTGCAGGATTTTTTTTTTTTTTTTGTCCACTCGAGCTCGCTATCCTCATGTTACACATTGTCGTATCTGTTAAGTAGAATGTGTTTGTGTCTTTAAAATGCAGGCCTCTGATTACTGTTGAGTGACAACGTCAGTTGAGGCCATTTACAGGTTGTCTACAATAATGGGTTTGTGTTTAGTGTATTTTATTACCGTTTGTTCAATGCAGCGATTGAAGGTGCACCAGCAGCTGTCTATATCCTCCGTCTCGCCTTGACCACCTGTGTGTTATATTAGGCCTCTTCAGCACATATAATTAGTTAAGTGACTTGAGCTTGGATGTTATATTGCTGTGACCTTTCTCTTGCTTTTACTTGGCATTCTTTATCTATAGGCACTCTTGGCACATGTACCAGTTGAATACAGTTAAGACCGTGGAGTCACACGTCACATGGTCTAGGCCAGTGGCTCCCAAAGTTTTTTTTTGCAGCGCACCCCTTTTAGAGATGAAATTATTCCTCCCTTGCACACACAAACACAGTTTTTAAATAAACATGCATATCGGCGCTGTCCTGTGAGAAACACTTATGTCCACTTTTGGAAACATTTTTAATTTTCACGTTAATGCGATGTCTGTAACGCGGAGACACCATGCATGTAAAAATAAGAAAATTGTAAAAATATACATAAGTGTTTTTCACATGACGTTGACGATATGCTTAGTTTGCAACAAGTAAACCTTACTTGTAGATTTGTAATCTGCTTTGCGTTTCATGGGTAGTCCTCTCACAAACTTGTCCAAGCTAGCGGTGAAAATTTGTTCCTGTGTTGTTTCATCAACGGGGGGTAGGGTTATTGGTGAGTGAAAGGGAGGAAGAAAGATTTAGCCACTCGCTGGCGATATACATATGATGGCCTTTATGCATTTCTGCCAGAGACAGGTGCCATTTAATTCCTCTATTTTGATGCCTCTTCCTAAACGATCATCAACAGTGGTGTTGGGACATTTTGCTGGCGTCAGGTGGATTCCCAGGGTCAACGCTCTGTCAGCTTTACCCTTTGCATGTCACTGCAGTGGGCACATGGTACTTTAGCATCTTTTATTTTGTATGAGACCATCCCAAACTTGGCACATTCTCTGTCTTTTACGTACTCCTTCCTACTGGCTTGCGCTTATTGCTACATGACAGTATAGTAGCAGTCATGTGGAAAAATAATCACAAACTTTTCTCCATAAGGTGAATAATTTACAATATAGGTACAAAAGAAAAAGCCATAATGCTTGAAGCCACAAAAAACGACCTGCAATATAGTGTGGGACCACTGTGCAACCGGTTTTCAAGGAATACATCCATTATCCATTATCTATACCGCTTATCCTCACAAGGGTTACGAGCGTGCTGGAGCCCATCCCAGCTGTCTATGGGCAGTAGGCAGGGGACACCCCGAATTGGTTGCCAGCCAATCGCAGGGCACACAGAGACAAACAAACATCCGCACTCACAATCACACCTAGGGGCAATTTAGAGTGTCCAATTAACCTACCAAGCATGTTTTTGGAATGTGGGAGGAAATCGGAGTGCCCGGAGAAAACCCACGCACTCACGGGGAGAACATGCAAACTCCACACAGGGAGGCCGGGGCCGGGATCGAACCCATGACCTCTGAACGTGCTAACCAGTTGACCACCGTGCCACTTCAAGGAATACAATAAAGGGGAAATAATTAAAAATATATACAATAACAACGTGCATCATCCATCCATTATCGATACCGCTTATCCTCACAAGGGTCGCGGGGCGTGCTGGAGCCTATCCCAGCTGTCTTCGGGCAGTAGGCGGGGGACACCCTGAATCGGTTGCCAGCCATTCGCAGGGCACACAGAGACAAACATCCGCACTCACAATCACACCTAGGGGAGAGTCCAGTTAACTTACCATGCACGTTTTTGGAACGTGGGAGGAAACCGGAGTACCCGGAGAAAACCCAAGCAGGCACGGGGAGAACATGCAAACTCCACACAGGGAGGCCGGGGCCGGGATCGAACCCACGACCTCTGAACTGTGACGCGGACGTGCTAACCAGTCGCCCACCGTGCCGCCCCAACGTGCATCATGTAACATTTAATTTTGCCTACCATTTAACCAGTAAAAGTGCTGGAGCAGTTTCAGAAATCGAGTTTTATAGGAAGTTACACGAGTTTACCAGCTTGTCCTGAAGACTCTGGTTTACCTGACTGCAGTGTCCAAGTCTGAAGGCACCGTGGAAAAGCAGAACATAGATTTGAGATGTAAATAAAAGACAAAGAAGAAAATAGACTCATGTGGATATACAAGTAGATATATTGGACATCATATTGGCTTTGTGTGCTGAGATGTACAACCTCACAGATAGCCCGAAGGCTGGCCCGCGCTCGTCTCGAGCATCAATGAAGAACGTAGTAACTTGCGGGTACTAATGTGAATTGCAGACACATTGACCATCGGCATTTCAAAAGCACCTTGCAGGCCTGGCTGTACTGTCTGGGGCGGGGACAGCCCATCTCTTCGTGGTGCTCAGTGATCTAACGCAGTTGTAATAGCATGTCTCTACACAGTCTGCGGTGGTTGGGCGGCGTAGGACCTTCCCCACTCGGCATAAGCATATGTGAAACTACAGGATTCCCTCAATAGTGGCGAAGTAAATCCCAAATAATGATGTAAACATAAGTGAATCATCTCCTCTGGTATATGTTTTCTTAACTTACTACGATATATATCTCAATATGCTCCTGCCATGGAAATCAATCCATCTTCAGAGATCCTTCTATTCGGATAACATATTTTAAAAAGTTCCCCCATGATAGATTACTGTAATTTGGCCAAAGGTCCATCCCTAGTACATAGCCAACATCATTTCTTGTATATTATTATTAGATCATAATTTGAGAATACTATAAAGCCAACCAAATTTGCTTGTTTGACTCGTTTAATACCTGAGTTTGATCAAAGCCAACATTGATTTGGGACTCTCAAATTTTCCGCTCGTTCCGCAGGCCTGATTGTAGCAACTTTTCAGGTCATCTAAAGGTGATGTGCATATTTTGGATGTCATCAGGGCTGTTGTATTAATGTTATATTAACAGGGCATGGACTAATTATTCCAACAGCTTCTTCTCTTTGGTGGGAGGCAGACTGACAGTTGCTGTCATTGGAGTGATCAGCGTGTTTCTAGGACTGGGCTGAGGCCGTTTGATTTGATTAAGAATAATTGGTGCCACCGCCACAATGATGTTTGGTAAACCTTTGTGCTATTTTCCACGAGGATGCCCACAAGGAATTTTTCGACTCCGTCTAAAACAGATGGGTGGACCCGCCGCCGTCGCCATGCCGCTCACGTCACATCTCAGACACGACGAGTGGATCTCACGTTATACGACGTACAGTCTCGCTCATTTTCTTGATGTCACCGCTCATCAGTACGAGATGAGCATCGCAATGGTAACCTTTCAGCGACTAAACCGTTGACTCCAAAAGAACCTGTCATTTGTTATCATAAGTCAATGGAGGATGGTTAATTTACCTGTCATGCATTTGAGTAAGTTGTGCTCATTAAGGCACTGCTGACAATAATTTCACCATTCAGTCACAGCTTTATAGTACCCCCTTTGGTGATAACGCTACTGTTTGTACGATTACGATTATACAGTAGTCGTTAGTTATGGTGCCCGGCTATACTTAGCCAGACTGCAAAGAAAGAAAAAACGATACGAGAAAAGCATTCCTACAATATGTCGGACGACGACTACGGTTGATGCTATGTTGTAAATCAGTTGACAACCATCAATGCATGTTGCCTATTTAATTTTTAACACGTTTAAGCAGACTTTCAACAATAAATTTATACCACAATGGATAATAATAAATGTTTCCACAAAGTTTGCAATTGTCATTAAAGCATGCATGACGTCTCCATAAAGTTGAAGCTAATTTAGCCACCCAGTTTTTGCCAGTATGCATCAGTCAGATTTATTGCCGATCATCAGCTCAAAACTTTATGTTCATTACCTGAGGTTGACGGCACTTGGTCTATTAAAAGAAGGTAACAACAAAGTAACACCCGTTTCCTGTTTAGTGTCCCTCGTCTTCCAAACAAAGTGCAGTGAGGTGCAGTCTATATAAGTTGTCCATGCAGGTGTCACAGTTGTTTCTTATGGTCAAGATGATTCTTGTTAAATAAAAATATTCATTTTGCTACAACGCTTTTAAAAAGTAAGATAAAACAGAGAAATATACTAAATGACGTGGACGTACTAGGTTTTCATAGGACAATGACAAAATGTTTAGTACAGTGGCTTGAAAGTCAATTGCACCACTTTTCTCATTGACACACCAGTATTCTAGATTCATGATCGTAACATAACCGCATATTTCAGAATTTGCGGACATAATGTTTGATGATCATATAAGTTGTGTTATAAACCACTTGTTTATACTGAGGTGTCAAAAATTCCCAAACTAGACAAAAAGGCTATTTCAAAGGCAAAAGAAACAATATTGCATGTCTTGATGCAAGTAAAGTTGGGAAAATGCCACTGATCAACTGTGGGAAACTGGTCATTTCTTGTCACTCTGGATAAATGCTGAGCCATGACCAAAGCTTGTTTGTGTGTGTGTCTTCTTTTGAATTTGTAGTTTGAGTTGGCCTGTCGGACATTTTCTGGCAAACTGTGCCAGGCTCAGCGAGGTGTTGGCCGTCTGGAGTTCCAGCATCTAGCAGCAGGTTTTTTTCGGACTCTGCCAGATTCTACAAGTGAGTGCGAGGCAGATGTGCGGTGACAGCTCAACGCTCATTAGGCTGAATCAGTGTCACACTGTGACAAGCAGCCAACTTGAGGCTTCTCCTGTCACTCGCGGTGCTTATCCATCCAGCCGAGACCAACTTGGACTCTGCTGGACCCAATTTGACACCTTTGGGTTCTCTCTTTTTTTTTTTCTTTAATGACTTGAACAGGGCACTTGGGATTAAATGTTGCTAAACTCATTCCCTGAAGTGTTTAGTGTTATGCCACTCTAGAAACAAACATTGTCAATTCTGGTCTTCCTTTGATCCCCCAACCACTGCCTCACAATCCCAGCTGTGGGGTCAGCACCGACCCCTCAGGACACGCCATCCTTTGGGCTGAAGTTGTGATATCTATTTCAGTCCGCTGGAGAGCAGACACCCGTCACCGTAGCTCCGGAGAATTCTCTGTCCTGCGATTACCGACGCTAACACTCCACTCATATGCTTCAGCATCACCCGTGTCCAAACCGCTCAGTGTCCGACGGCTCGCTCGGAGCCATTAAGGTCCAGTTTGCAATTAGAGATGTGTGGCTGCCGGATAGCAAAACAGATGTGCTTTGATCTATTTACGGTAGGCTGGATGTTGAGGGGAGGGGGGTTTGTGGCAACAGCTTATTTCCATGCGTGGGTCAGATCACGCACCTCTGACATCGCTAGTCTTACAGTTCACTTGACATTCACTCTTGTTTTTCACTCAGCCAAATATTAAGTAATGAATTGGATTTAGGGATGGCAGCTGCTACAGTAGGATATGCACTGTATGGGTATGAATGACCAACCACATCGCCCCATCTGTTAATGTTTCAGACTTTACCAACGGGTGAAATAGTTGTTTTAACGCCTTGTCTCTGCCAAACAATCCCTGTGGCCCTTCGGCTTCAAGTGCTCTGGGTGGTGAAAAATGGAAAACAAACGTTCTGTTGACAGCTTTCTTATGCCCAGGGTGGATGACTATTAATATCGAAAAGGTGACGACATATTTAGTACTCTGAGGGGGTACAAAAGTTGTTTGTGGGGGAATTAAGCGGGAGGGGCACATCATTGTCTATAGAGTGCTACAGCCCAGGTTAAAGTATTTCTAAGATGATAATGATAAGAATTTGTTCCATTAATTGGTTTCTAAAATGATCCAAATGCATTATCTCTCACAGTTGTCATAATTATGAATGAACTAAGATGACATGCACCACACACAGACAAGCGGTGCCAAATTTGTACCTGTGCTTCAATCAAATACACCAAAATCGCATTACACCACTTTACACCATGAGCCCTGTTTTTTTCAAGTCTAAAATGTAGTCTAACTTTTCAATTTAGGATGCGTAGCGTGGTCTACCAAATTGACGAACACGCTCACCAAGACTTGGTCTGGCACGAAAATGAAGATGCGGCCATTTTACACCGAGCAGTCTACTTTGTGTCACCAAATCGTCAGGTGCGCTGGGGGCAGCAGGACCTACGTCCCAAACACAGTAACCTTAACTTAACCTTAACTTGCCCTGGCACAAAATGAAGATGCACCTGTTTTTATTCAGGTGCCTATCTAGGAAAACAGGACCATATGTGTTTGTGTCTTGTATTCCTTTTTTCTGCACTGTGGCCAACTGGTGAGCACATCTTCCTCCCAGTTCTGAAGTCATAGGTTCAAATTTGGGTTCCTCCCTTTGTAGAACCTGCTTGGGTTTTCTCTAGGTGCTACGGTTTCTTCCCATATTCCAAAAATATTCATGATAGGTTACTTGTGAAAACTCCTATTGTCCCAAGTTGTGAATGTGAGTGTGAATGCTTGTGTGTCTATATGTGGCCAGCAACTAGTTCAGGGTGTACCCAGCCTCTCATCCAAAGACAGCTGTTATAGGCTTCAGCGTGCCTGTGACCCAAATAAGGATAAGCGATACAGATAATGGATAAATGAATTTTATTGTGTTCTTTATACTTGTAAAATATCATTTTGTATTTAAAGAAACGGAGAAAAGATAAGTAAATTGAAGGACAGATACTATCTTGTACTAACATTACCAGGATCAAAAATTACCAAATTGGATGGATGTGATATTAAATTGTGTCCATATTGCATAGCTCTAGATGGATGGATCCTCACTGTCCACTGCACTATACATTCTGGGATCACGATTTATGCTTTTCCATTCACAAAAATACATCCAACAGTACCTAAAACGATGTCTAGTACTCGTAGAGGTGTCAGAAGTATTCACATTCATTACTCAAGTAGAAATATAGATATTGGGATTAAAAAAATACTTTAGAAGAAGTTAAGGTATCAAATCCATCTTTTTGCTGAAGTAAAAGTAAGTAATGGTTTTATAACTGCTTGAAGTATAAAAGTAAAAGAAATGCAAGAAGGAAAAAAATGAAGCAGAAGTCAAGTCAAACATTTCTTTTTCACTATGTTCTATGTGCCCTGATAGTCTAAACACAGTTTACTGATTAATCTCGCATTTGTGGTATAATAATCAATCAGATGAATCCACCCGACCCATACATTTTTGACTTGGCTTTTACTACAAACGCTTAGGCCGCATCATATGGCATATTGTGCACTACTCTACCATCCATCCATTATCTATACCGCCTAATCCTCACAAGTGTCGCGGGGGTGCTGGAGCCTATCCCAGCTGTCTTCGGGCAGTAGCCGGGGTACACCCTGAATTGGTTGCCAGCCAATCGCAGGGCACACAAAGACAAACAAACATACACGCTCACAATCACTCCTAGGGGCAATTTAGAGTGATCAATTAAGCTATCATGCATGATTTTGGAATGTGGGATGAAACCGGAGTACCCGGAGAAAATCCACGCAGGCACGCGGAGAAAATGCAAACTCCGCACAGGAAGGCCCGAGCAGGAATCGAACCCAGGACCTCTGAACTGTGAGGCGGACATGATTACCAGTCGACCACCTTGCCACCGTCACTACCCTACCTCGGCCCAAAAACATTTTTATAAAGGCCATAATGATCATCCATTTTCTGAACCTCCTTACAAGGGTCAGCGGTAGGCGGAAACTGGTCACCAGCCAATCACAAAACACACATAAAGGAACAACCATTCACACTCCCAGCCACACCTATGGGCAAATTACAGTGTTCAATTAACCTACCACACATGTTTTTGGAGTGTGGGAGGAAACCGGAGTACCCGGATGTGTGGCGGATGTGCTAACCAGTCAACCACTCTGTGTCTATCACGTCTATCTGTTTCAGCTGCATACCGCATATGCCCAATAAAAATGATCATATTTAGGACTACAAGGCAAATACATTAAAGTGCCATTTGTACTACGTGCGTTTCATAGAACGGAAGACCTGATGACCACCTGTTGAAATGGTGCAAAAAGTCGAACTTCAATGGCTAACCTTTATTGGTAGTTAATTGTACATCCAATTGAAGGATCTAAATCTATATGAATGGCTTTATATTAGCCAACAGGTTAAAAAAAAAAAAAAAAAAAAGGGAATTACACATCGCATAATCAGTTAAAAGTCTCAGAGTCAACGTGCCCTGATCGGAGCACGGGACCAGCTGGCAAAGATCAGCCCCATAGGCAGGGCCAGCCAGGGAGGAGAACAGCCCACATTATGTTTAGGTTTTGAAGACATCCATCCATCCATTATCTGTACCGCTTCTCCTCACAAGGGTCGCGGGGCGTGCTGGAGCCTATTCCAGCTGTCTTTGGGCAGTAGGCGGGGGACGCCCTGAATTGGTTGCCAGCCAATCGCAGGGCACACAGACACAAACAAACAACCACACTCACAATCACACCTAGGGGCAATTTAGAGAGTCCAATCAACTTACCATGCATGTTTTTGGAATGTGGGAGGAAACCGGAGTACCCGGAGGAAACCCACGCAGGCACGGGGAGAACATGCAAACTCCACACAGGGAGGCCGGAGCCGGGATCGAACCCACGACCTCTGAACTGTGAGGCGGACGTGCTAACCAGTCGACCACCGTGCCGCGTTTTGAAGACAGTACTGTATAAATCTGAGGGCTGCATGTTAGACCGTACCCCTTTTCTGCCCTCGCCCGTTTCAAGTGAGAGCGTTCTCAGATGGTAAAGAAAACTGACAAGAAAATGTAATCAACTTGTGTGAGTCTTTAATTACATTGAATACCTTATTGAAAGATAAAACGAACACGCATTGAGTAAGTAGTTGTTTTGTAAATTGCTAATTGGGCTTATGGACTCCAGACCTACAAAACATTTAAACACAATCTTGGGTTGTTTGAGATGTAAGATGACAAAACTGGCCAAAAATAATTCGTGTTACTTACAAATATTGCATATCCTCGCTGTTCTGTGAAAAAAACGTATGACCAATTTGGGATTTTTTTTTTAATTTTCACGTTTATGCGAGGCGGCACGGTGGTCGACTGGTTAGCACGTCCGCCTCACAGTTCAGAGGTCGTGGGTTCGATCCCGGCTCCGGCCTCCCTGTGTGGAGTTTGCATGTTCTCCCCGTGCCTGCGTGGGTTTCCTCCGGGTACTCCGGTTTCCTCCCACATTCCAAAAAAAACATGCATGGTAAGTTGATTGGACTGTCTAAATTGCCCCTAGGTGTGATTGTGAGTGCGGATGTTTGTCTCTGTGTGCCCTGCGATTGGCTGGCAACCAATTCAGGGTGTCCCCCGCCTACTGCCCAAAGACAGCTGGGATAGGCTCCAGCACGCCCCGCGACCCTTGTGAGGAGAAGCGGTACAGATAATGGATGGATGGATGGACGTTTATGCGATAAACGTTCACGTTAATGCAATGTCTGTAACGCAGAAACACCATTCACGTAATAATAAGAAAAAAATGGACATTAGTGTTTTTCACAGGACAGCAATGAGCCCTGAGCTATTGTGATGTAATTTACAGTCGGCAGAAGTGACAAAATGGCCCGCCCCCTGAGATGGCTAGATTTTGCTGCTTAACTCTCATTCCACAAACGCACTATTAATCAGAATGCCGTGTTTAGACTAGTGAAGGCGATTAGAACATTTTTTTTTTTAAACGTTTGGGTTGACTTCCTCTTTAAAGCTATGACCCGGAAGTGGAAGTCTTTCACTCTCCTCCTAAAATAACATTTGCAAAAACTATTTTATTGCGAAATAACGCAAAACAAATTGAAAACGTATTGCTTTATAATATAACGGAAAGGTTGCGCAATAAAAGTCAATAGGTTTGCGTTATAATGGAATGTTAAATATCGTCGCTGTACTGTGAAAAATGCTTATGTACATTTTTTTCAATTTTCAAATTTTTACGTGAATGGTGTTTCCATTTTACAAACATCGCATTAATGTGAAAATTACATTTTTTTTCCAAAATTGTACATATGTGTTTTTCTACAATATTCTCGTGATGTACCCTAGTAGGCTCTGTCTGGTGATCGACAGTGGTTGTGTTGGAAGCCAAACACTCTCTTGGTTGAGACTTAGTCATGACCAAAAGAACAAGATCCCGGATACAAGAGGCCAAAATGGGTTTTCTCCGCAGGGTCGCCGAGCTTTCCCTTAGAGATAGGGTGAGAAGCTCGATCATCCAGGAGGGACTCAGAGTCACCCATTGCTTCTACACATTGAGAGGAGCCAGATGAGGTGGCTCGGGCATCTATTTAGGATGCCTCCTGGATGCCTCCCTGGTGAGGTGTTCTGGGCATGTCCCACCAGCAGGATACCCCAACGCTATGTCTCCCGACGGGCCTGGGGACGCCTGGGGATCCCTCCGGAAGAGTTGGGAGATGTGGCTGGGGAGACTGAAGTCTGTGCTTCCCAGCTGAAGCTGCTGGCCCTGCGACCCGACCTTGGATAAGCAGCATATAATGGATGGATGGTTTGAGACTTCAACTGTTGTGAACAATTCAATCGGAATCAATAGGAAATTAACCAGCTAATGAGCTTTAAATTATGTTATGAATTATTAAACCTCTGCCGTTTGCATCTTGGCGTCATGCAAGGACACCTTTTATTTATTTTTTGGCGGCAGGAGGGACGGACTGACGGAATGTGAGGACGGAAGCGTTTTAAAAGGATGAGGATGGATGGGTCGGACGACGATTATTTTTATCAATAAGGGCGGAGGGACGATGACGGAAGGGTGCCCAGGTCGCGGATGGAGGACGGACTGGCAAAATTGGGTAAAGTGCCCATTTCTGTTTAATAGTGATGTAACTCTACTATCAAGGTGAATATTGCTAATATAACCGCAACAATCAATAGTAGTCCAAACTAATTGTAGCTGTGTTGTCTGCAGCTCTTGGGCTGTTTGTAACAATTAACCATCAATTGTAGTGAGCAGATATAAAAAATAAATAGACCCTGCTGTTTGTTCATCGGGTATGTGTTACAATCTGTACAGTGTACTACACTAATCAAGTGTCAGTAGTGTTTAGTTCATTGGTAATTTTCTTCACACTTTTCTTATTCATAGCGTTTGCTTGTATTAAAAATTCATGGGTCACTTGAACGGCATTTAAAGCCCATGTCCCGTGTGCTGCAACACCTCCGCTACCTAGTCACGTGTGACCACTTTTCACAGAGGCGGGAATGTGTTAAGTAAAATGGGATTTCGTCACGTTTATGGTGTCTGTGGCGTGCCTCAAGGGAGAAAGGCTAATAGCTCCACTGCCATTATGAATTATGAATAAACTTGTGTCATTTTGTAAAACAGCTGGATTGAACAAGATATGCCACAGCACACTACTATTTAATTATTAACTAACAGCTACACATTTTAAACTCCATTTAACACAATAATGCTGCATCCGTTATGATGTAGCCTGGAGCATTCACAAGACCATTGAAGGCTACACCTCGATAAGGTGTGGCCTGGGCTCACACAAGGGGCCTGACAATGGCATTGCATTGTGCGTATGTTTGTCCTGGAGTGAACTTTGTGTACACAGCTCAAATGTGCCGAAGTGGTGATTCTTATACTAAAAGTAGGCCTATTAAATGCCTGCTTTCTTTGCCGATGTTTCAAAAATAATCCTCATACTTCTAAGGAGAAATATCCAGCAGCAAAATAGCGATAACCAAAACCGTTAATATTCTGGAGTCTGGTTGGACCTGCTCATTAATCCAGTGAAATGAAGTGAGAGGGTGAACCGAACAGGAAAAATCTACTTTAAAAGCGTTTCCTCTGACGAGGGGGAAAAAAGGCGACTCATCAGTATTCTCCCTGAACATTTCCCTCAAAGTGAATATTCACATATGCGTCTTGTTTTTCTACCCAAATCTGTCACTCTCCTTCTCATCTCTCTCTGTTTTGGTCATGATTGCTGGGTCAGTAGTTTTGTGGTGGGCCGGGTCAGGGGGTGCAGACTGGTTCTGTCCACCAGCTTTGGGCCGTGGGGGCTAATGCCTCCTGACACTCTCAGCCCCATCAGTCCTGGCCGCATCATTCCAGTAATGTAGAAGTCATCAAGAGCCGAGATTGCATGAAGTCTCTCATCTGGAAAGCCTCAACAGCCTTTGACGAATTCCTGTAGAAGAACAATATATATATGTATATATATATATATATATATATATATATATATATATATATATATATATATATATATATATATATATATATATATATATATATATATATATATATATATATATATATATATATATATATATATATATATATATATAATTTTTACTTGTATACTTTAGGTAGTTCTGAAACCATTACTTTTGCACTTCAACTTTTGTCTACAGGTCTTTTTATACTCAAATATCTGTACTTCTAATTGAGTCATGAACATGAATACTTTTGACACCTCTAAGAGATCACTTTTAACCAACAGTATTTAAGAAAGAGACTAGAAAGAACTCAAAAGTCAAGATTTGTAGCAGTAGACTACATGAAGTTGGTAGACCAAGATTGCTTCAGAAGTAGACCATAAGAAGAAAGTAAACTAAGATTTCTTTCAGATGTATACTGCAAACATTAACCTACGATTTGTTTGGAAGTAGACTACAAGCAGCCAATAGACTGAGACTGGTTCAGAAGTAGACGAGAAGAAGCTAGTAGACCAAGATTTATTCAGAAGTGAACTATAAGAAACTGGTAGACCAATATTAGGTCAAAAATAGACTACAAGAATCTGGTAGAAGAACCAGGATTTTTTCGGAAGTAGACTCCAAGGAACTGGTTGATCAAGAGGGATTGAGAAGTAAACTACAAGAAGCCAGTTGAACAACAGATGAGCATCTGCCTTGAAAGAGAATGCTGAGCAAAACAAATTGTATGTTTTTCCAATAATTCAATTCCACTCTTGTATATATTCAGGCAGAGGTGGGCATTTTACTTAATTTTGCTGGTCTGTCATTCATCGCCAGGGTACCCGTCCATCATTCGTCAGACCGTCATTTTTCATGGCAAACCTAATTGTAATCGGCAGTTCGGCAGTCAGTCCGTCAGTTAAGTCCGTCAGTTATTCTGACAGAAGTCCATTGGTCTGTCAGTCAGTCCTCCCACGCCCATCCCCACCCAAAAAATCAACAGCAAAATGGGCGTCAGTCAGTGCCGGACTGACTGACACAGTTAGTGCCGATTTTTCTGATGGACGGAAATCCAATTCCATCAGTGCTTAGTCCGTAATTTTTAAAAAAATGTCATTTGTCAGTCTTCAGCAAAATGGGCCGGTCCGTCAGTCTGAAGGAATACCCACCTCTGTATAGAGCAAATATACAAGTATTTCATTATCCTAAATTCCAGATCGTTTTTTTGTTTTGTTTTCTACTTTGTTTTACTTTAAGGTCATCAATATTATGTATCAGTTACCAAAATCAAGAAACAACCGAAAAATGTCACTTTCAAATAAGAGACAATACAGAATTCTGTGAACAGAGTGAACATTCCAAAGGCTAATTTGCTTGTTTACATTCATAGTTAAATGAGTATTGTGTTTTGGTTAGGCGGCGGCCAAATATTAATCTGTATTGTACGCCATTTTGCTGGTATGCTGGTCTTTTCCAAGCGCACTGCATTTGTTTTACACTCAACTGAATCGTTGCTTAACCTGCGCAGTGACCCTGCCACTTGTCATCTGTATCCTTGTACCCCAGATCTTCCTCCATGCTACTTACTCTGGCGCATGCGGTTTCGCCTGGAATCAAGCACCATCGCCGAATAAGTAAACCTTATATGGGAAAGTATAAGTCAAGGGTGCTGCTTACTCATCTGTTAAAAACAGAGTGATCTCCAAAGTTTGTACGAGAGGCTTTTTGACGGTGCCCTGCTGCTTTGTCAGTGCAGCACATGCTGCAGGCGCTGGCATCCCCTATTGCCTTCCAGGTCATTGGCCAGGCCCAGCAGGAGGCGAGTTTCTAGCCCATGACACGTCACTGACTCACAGCTGGATCCGTAACAAGGTATCATAGCAAATGAGTCGGTAAAACATCACTCAGCCGAAGAGCGTGAAAAAGTGTCATGATATCATTTCTAGTTTCTCGTCTGGGAAGGAGAACAAGAACTGGTGATAGAGCGCTGTACTTCGTCACCCAACCATTCTGGGCCCCCTTCGCCCGACCATTGCCTCCCGATCCCCCCACCAACAAACTGGTGCCCGAGGCAGCGGTCGAGATAAGTCAAGTTAATTTAAGGAGACAATTATTAAACATCTCGTGACGCTGGGCCAAGTGGCTCATAGGTGTTGCACTAGTTACATGAGGCCGCTGTGACACACTGTCCCATCCTTAAATGTAGACGTCTTCATCACACGAGACTGGCGAGCGGTCGGGTCGCGTCACATCGAGCGTGTTTCGCTACATTGCGCTAATAGCCATGATCAGGAAGGATGTACTACAGCTGCTGTGTGTGTGGTGTTTGGAGAGTGTATGGGAATTGGTCACTTGGCTGAATTTAAGATGAAGGTTTAAGTGAACAATTCTGATTTAGTGCACATATATTTTTAACCCTCTGTTTAAACTAATTGAATTCATCTTTTCAAGTGAGTTATATCTGACTGAACTAATTAAACAACCCACAAAACTCGAATCGTAATTTAGGATTATAATAAAAGAATACACACTAAATAACACAATTATATAAAAACCATTTACTATGCTATCAAATCATGGATTCATTTTTTCTTATTCCTTCTCGGTTTAGCGAGCATCCAAGGAATAATTCTGTGTGAGTTTTTTGGCAACACTTACTCCAAAAAAGGAGTCTTCTCAAAATAATTTTAAGAGAAGAAGAAACACAGGAAGCTGTGTGACATTTTGGAACAACGTAAGCGTCACTTTTAAAACTGATTTAGGTTTTACAGTGGTTAAAAGGGGGGTGGGGCCTGGGGGGTGTTACAATTTGTTTTTTAAAATCACTTTTTGTCATATTTGTTAAAACTGTCATCATGACCTAACCTAATAGTAGTACATGCTTAAAATCATGATCTCTGGCTCCATCTTGTACTGTTAATTTGATTTTTAAGAAATCACCGCACCCAAGGATAAACAACTAATCAGAGACAGAAGGCTTGACTGACGGTGTCAATCACATGCTGTGCAATCACTGGCTCACTCATAGCAGGCACACACACGCACTGACGTGTAACACGCCGTTACAAATCAGTCATCCTACTAACGTTGCAGCCGTAGCATGCCGATGTTAGCCAGCCTGTTTATGGTGCTAATGCTAGCATAGAATCGCTAGCACTGCTAATTTGTTGACCCTGGATGTAAAATGCATTCCACTATGATCTCGAAACCTTTGCAGTGCTTCAAGTGCAAGTTGTGTGACAGATGCAAAGCAGAATGCACAAACATCCTCTTGCCTGTTTAAAAGGAACCACAATGGAGACCTTGGATCTAAATGTCACGGTTTCATAACGGATACACTGACATTTGTGTGATGGGATTTAGCCATGGGTTAATACAGCCATCATTGATGTCCATCTTACACTCTCGGCCTGTGAAGTCTATCACACCGTTTTTCTTTTTTAGGTGCCCTCACAGAAGTTTCTTTCAAAGGCGCGAATTGAAAGCCAATTATTTTATCGGTGGAGAAGGAGTGTAAAAAAATCAGTTTGATATGTTGCTTTGTTTTATATGATGCTAATAACATGCCTCAGGAGCTCCTTTTTTAACTAACTGGCTAAAAAGCACATTCAAATCAGAAGCATGTAAAGCTAATCAATTATACTGTTTCTTTTATTTATTTTTTTTCAATGAAAACGCATTTGGCAAAAGTCACAGTATAATGAGGAATTTAAATTGGAAAACGAAAAGCTTTTGTTTATGATTATAAATGCCAGGGTGAGGCGGCGACTCGCCATCCGTGAATTATCCTTTCATATTCCTTAGCTTGGCACATCTGTTAATGAAGGCAGACGTCTGAGCACTGTCCAAAAAAGAGCTTCCCTTTGACATTATTGTTTTATATTTTACTGCCTTTACAGGGGGTCATTAGGTGAATTCAACATTTAAAAACAACTGTCTTCAATGAGCTTCCATACTGCTCTCCTGTGTGTGTGGGTGTGTTTGTGCGTGTGTCTGTGTGCAGGTGGCAAAGGCTATTACTTGACTCGAAAGAAGATGATTTTCTTCCCCCTTTATTTTTTTGGACAACACAAGAGAAAACCCTCCACCCCCGCCCTCCAAGTTGCTGTGGCGCGACCCAGTGTCGGCTGCTTTCTTGAGCTCAGGAGGTTCCTTGGGGGAGAGCAGAATGGAAGTTGAGCTTCTTGCTGTGATCCAAAGAAAGTGTGCCAAATTCTATCAACACTGGATTAGCACACAACATTTGTGTTCGATCAGTGGAAAAAAAAAGAAGACGAAGATGGTGACGGGTGGAGGGGATAAAGAACCTGTTTCCAAGGAGCACAAAGACGGAATTTTCTAAAAGCGTTGCTGCTTCTGTCCCATGTGAACGGATGTGCGCGAGCCCCCGTTATGTTTAGCTGGGAGACTGTATGTCCATGAAAATCAACATGTTTTATTGTATTAAAAATCACATGTTTTTAGTACAGAACAAGTGTTGATGTAGTCTATGTCCATCCATCTAAGGCCTGCTGCACACCGTACGACACGGCCGAACATGACTGGAGTGGACCATGTTGCACAAGTAATTACAGTTGTTGGCTTTCACAAGCACACCAAGCGATTGAGCACTGCGCACCTATCGACACACTACAATGGAACAACTGACACTGTATCAGGTTTTGAATCTCAATATCCAATACTGTATGCTGATGCTGTACTGCTTAATTTTTTATTGAACCACAAAAACATGACACGATTGTCATGAAAGAAGCAAACTGCAACAAAAACAAGAACCAGGCAAAAACAAATGAGAGTGTGTTGATATTTTCAGAGGCTGTTGCAATAATCAATCACCCCATTCACTGACTGCACCTGTGCTTTAGGGCAGTGGTCCCCAACCACCAGGCCCTGGACCGGTATCGGGCTGCGGGCCACGGTGGCTGCGGCGGGAAGCACAAATGAAAGAAAGAAGCTTACAATAATTTCGGTTTATTTATTACCTGAGGCTCCAAAATATTTGATTGTGCAAAGTGATTGGATTTTCGCTATATCAGTCTGTGACTGACTCGTGACGCATGTCAAGTCGTCTCGGTCACGCAACACTAATATTGAAATCACAAGCTAGCAAAATGAGTAAAATATTACATATTTGGAATGTTTCTTCGCAATGGGTAAAAGGACTAGTGAGTATTTTTTTTTTTTTTTTACTGATATTGAATGACTTTTTAGCCTTAACAATGCGTTTAGCCACCAAGTACGACACGCTCAAGGCACATTTGTTGACAAATCAGTTTTGAAGGCTTCATTGACTCTCTTTGCAACTGTTTGCAACATTGAAGGAACGCTGGCAAAAAACAACACAATTCGCTCTGTGTGCACACTTGAAAATCTTTGCCGCTCAGTGAGATACAGGCTTCAAGAAGGCTTTGGAAGCTTAAATCGCTTTTTTTTTTTTTTTTTTTAATTCCCTTTTGATTGATGTCACATAGCTTCCTGTGTTTCTTCTTCTCTAAACATTATTTTGAGACTACTTCTTTTTTGGAAGTGTTTGCAAAATTTTTTTTTTTTTAAAAACACAGAAAATGCACGGAATTATTCCTTTGATGCTCGCTGAACCGAGAAGGGCTAATGAAAAATTAATGATAACATGATTTGATAGCACTAGTCTAAATGTTTTTTACATAATTGTTTAATTGGTGAGTTACTGTATTTCTTCCATTTAGTACAGTGCATGTGGCAGCACGTTCACTTTCAAAATCACCCAATGGCTGTTCGGCCAATGTTGACATTTGGAGCAAACTCCCTGCTGACTTAATCACGGCAGATATTGCGTGTCATTTTGCGCGCCATGCTCAGACTGGGGCTGATGGCAGGGCTCGTAATTCACTACCGCTGTGAGGTGGGACTCCTGGGGGGGTCACGCGTCTCCCCGCTCTCTCTCGAGGTCACAAGCTTCATTCTGTCTCCGTGCCTTCCCGTCTCGCTGAGCCAGCCAGTGTAAACACAAACAGCAGTGACGCAAAGAGTTCTTGAATGCGCCAGAGAATCAGAGCAAAGCGACAAAAAAATCCAGCTGCTTAATCATAACATCGATCATTAGGATGTTTATGTGTCACGCAAATATGAGATAGCGGAACCCCCTATCTCTGTTTTGTGACGCTGGTTGACTTCCAAATTCTAATTTCCAAATATTATAAACATACGGAATAATGTATAGCAATTATGCATTCGTCCCAATATCCACTTGTAGTGGCTGGTAGTGTTAAATTCGGGCAGGCCCTTTAGTAAAATGTTTTAAGATTGTTTTACAGTATTATAATACTGTAGTACCTTGACTTATAAGATTAATGTGCAAGCTCACAACTTAGTTTACTTATACACCTAGTCAATTTTCCCCATTAATATGTATTAAAATGCTATTAATACATTCCAGTTGCCCATCACTATTTAAAAAAAATTGTTTTAGATTAAAAAATCACAATTGTGTATAAACACTTAATAAATTGGCTCCCGGTGTTATGAATGTGACTGGGTTTGGGTCATTGGGTCCTGGATGTCGTTGCTTTGGCCCTTTTATCTGTTCACAAAGGCTGGGTGTGATTTTCCGTCTGTAAAATTGAGTTATTCACTTTTTACACGTTCTCAGAACGTCATTTAGCCTTCCATGCCCTGCTGAATCCAGCCCTGCTCTGTTTTTTACTTTGAATTTTTAGACTTTTACTTTGCCACTTTCGTCTCCTGTCTGCCTCTGGGTCGAAATCCTGCTCATCACGTGACACCCAGTCCATCTGACATAACAAAACAGAATTAAAAAAAAAAAAAATATATATATATATATATATATATATATATATATATATATATATATATATATATATATATATATATATATATATATATATATATATATATATATATATATATATGAACACACAAGCCACAGGTGTCAAACTCAAGGCCAGGGGGCCAGATCTGGCCCGCTACATCCTTTTATGTGGCCCATGAGAGCAAACCAAGCATGTCAACTTCTATGATGCTTGCAAAAATCTGTACTAAAATTTCAAATTGTCATATTTAATAAATAATAGAGACATTTCAAGCATTTTCTTGTTACGTTAGTACAGTAACTTGAACAATAGTTGAGCAAACTATTAATCTTGACTTCTGATTTCAAAACTAGTTATCCATCTATTTGTTATGTACTGTATATGTAACAATAATGAGGCGGAGATTAAACATTAATATGGTTTCACAGTCAAATCGGGCCTCCGAGGGAAACTATAAATCCAATGTGGCCCGCGACAAAAATGAGTTTGACACCCCTGCTTTTAGCAATAAATGTTTTAACACAAATGGTGCAGCAAAGCATGTAGACAATATATATGGGCCGATTAACGATTTGACGGTTTACCACGATTTTAAAAAGGTAAAGTTTCAATAACCAATAAAACCTGTCTGTCATCAATAATGATCTTTTCTATTTATGAGGGGACCGCTAAGCAGCAATAAATCTTTGTAAAATAAAACATTTTATGCATACAAATTAGTATATTTTTACCTTTACTTCATCTACAAATCACATGGCCCATCTGTCCATTTTAAAGATCAAATGTGGCCCTTGAGCACAAATGTTTGCCCACCCTTGTTTTAATGGACCATCTTGGGCAGGGTAAAACAAACCATGGCCTGGAGGCCACATATGATGACGTCATTTAATCTGGCTCACCAAGCATTTACATTATTAATTGTCCTATTATATTAATTTAGTGTTTTATTGTTCAAGTCGTTAATTAAAATGTGTGTTTTTTTCAAATCATTTATCTCATCAAATAATTGATTATTTCAGTGGTTCTCAAACTTTTCAATATCACCTCCCCAAAAAAATAGAATAAAAAATTCCAAGGACCACCATCATGGCCAGCATTAAAATACTGCGTAGTACTACTAGGCCCATGTGTTCATCAAAAGTATTCATAAGTATATTAGATATTTTAACCCACTGTGACATACACGGCTTGCAAATTAACGCTGTGATTAAATATAGGGACATTTTAAAAAAGTACTTACATTTTAATCAAATCATTATTTAATTCTTAAAAAAGTCAAATACAAATTTTAGCTAAATAAACGTTTGTAAACTGTCCTAAAAGATTGAATGTATTGTACTTAAAAGTTAAATACAAATTACCTGGACATAGCAAATGTGTTGTACTGTTTTAATAAGTTTAAGACTGGAACATTACGCATCTATTGAACATTCAATTCAGTGATTCTCACATACCACTTGTAGAACCGTGCTTTGAGAATTTGAGAATTAGGGTTAGGGGAAATAGTCAATAAAGTATTTCAAGTAAATAAAGAAGAATATAGCGATGAATAAATAATTGTACATAAGCGTTTGACATTTTTTATTTTATTTTAATTCATATCTTTTTTAATAAATAAATGCAATTGAAAACTTAAAAACCGGAATTAATTATTTTGTTTGTAAAATAAGTTATTTTACTGACACACTTCATTCATTCACTCGTTCATTCATTCATGTCTGTTCATTGTGGAAGTCAAATGTGTCCCTTGAGCTCAAAAGTTGACCCCCACACGTCCCGCCCCCGAAACCTCCCAGAGACATGAGGGCCAATGAGCTGGTAGCCTGTCAGTACCCGCCCCGTAGCCCGGAGCGACCAACCACACAGGACAAGAATTTATTTAACCAGCCAATCGACGCCCTCAATTCTAACGTCGGTGGAAGAAAAATGGCGGCGCCCATCAGAAGGACTGTCAAACGACTTGTGCAACAGTAAGTCCGATTTTATGCCTTTAAGACGCTTTTTTCTTCATTAACGTTTGAAAAAGGTGTCCGGTTGAGCTAGTTCAGCTAACCGTGGGAGACATTTTTCTAGCTTTGTAGCAGTATACAGCAGTATAGCTGTAGACACACTGCTTGAAAGGCTTCATTCTTTTTTTTTTTGCTTATCCTGTTGTATAAACGACCAAGAATACGCATTTTGTGCTACTTGACGTTTGATACAATTGACTGGATTTTTGGCATCTGGATTTTTTCTTTTGCTTTTGTTGTGCCTATACTGTTGGGTTAAGTAACATTTAGTATAACCTTCAATGGCCAGTCAGGCTCGTCATTTGTGGATCTGCTGTCATTTTATCTTCCCGTTAGGTGAAATTGAAAGGTGATAGAGCCTTGCAGTCCATTGCCAACACATTTTGGAATGCGCGTCCTTTTAATCTCAGAGCAGTTTTTTCAGTGGACATTTTACAAAGCAAGGAAGAACACGTTTGTTTAGGCAGGTATTCCACCATGGCTAAATTGTTTAGAGGTTTTTTTTTTGGTTTTTTTTTTATTTATTTGTTTGATTTTTGTTT
The DNA here is from genome assembly GCF_054856515.1 of Filicampus tigris. Taxonomy (NCBI): domain Eukaryota; kingdom Metazoa; phylum Chordata; class Actinopteri; order Syngnathiformes; family Syngnathidae; genus Filicampus; species Filicampus tigris. The sequence continues at coordinate 3,945,516 of NC_141230.1, forward strand.
TTGCTTGTTAACTGTAGGAATGTTATTCTGCATTTTATGTATGACTGTATTATGTGACGCACTTTGAGTCCTTGCTGTGACAAGTGCTGTATAAGTAATATGTACTTACTTACTGTACAGTAATGTACGTAGCATCAAATGTACTGCTAATCCCTTTACACAATGCTAAGAATAAATATGAAAACACTAGGCTTGACTTGAAAGCTATTTTTGCTAAAAATCTACTTTACATTCCTTTTAAGTGGCCATTTTAAGGCATTTTAATTGACAACAAAGGTAATTATAGAGTAATTAAACCTTTTATTAACTTTTTTTTTTTCATTTGAAACATTTTTTATTCAACAGCACAACAAATGTGGCACAATACAAAATAGTGAACTACATAATGGAAATGGACCCCTCAGGAATAATGAATACACCTTAAAAAGTCAACATTTTTTTAAGTTATGATCCTACATACAGCCTTAGCATCATGGCTATTTGCAAATGTGCATAATCAAAAGATGACACACTTGATTGCTGCTTTCCTTCGGTGGCTGCCGGCTAGTTATTAGTGGCTGAACTGCTAATGTTTATGTGGGTAGCCTGTGCAAACTGTGCTTCCATTTTCAAGCTTTCCACATCATCAATTGGGTGCTACTTGTTCAAATGATTCAACAGGTTGTATTGACTTGTTTTTAACCACATATCACACAACGGTGTCCTCCACGTCATTCTGGAGAAATCGCCACCTAAGATATGGGAAGGAACTTCTCTTGTCAAAATAGCTTAATCTCCGGAAGTCATGGCTGCCTGTCAGCTGCGCGTTTAGCTGCATGTTCGGTCATTGTTACCGTTACTTTCTGTTTACTGCTTCTTTCATTTATTGGCAGATTCTGTTTACTTCAACTGAGTAAGCCTTGGCTGCAGAACACAGTTTGAGGCGTGGCTCAATGTGGGGTGGACCTAAATGTTTGACTCCGCCCACATGAATTCTTGAAATCTTAGTGGCTTCTATTTTCGTTAAACTATTTCCTTGGCGGCTTTATTTTTTTTATGTGGTAATACACATCCCACTCATTTCAAAGTGGAGAACGTCTTTTGACCACAACTTTTGAACCCAATGACCTCTACACACAGAAGTCAGAACAAACATCAACTGCCCCATTTTCAGGGCCCATGAACACATTTTACAAGCGTTCGTGGCTCTACAACCCTCTGTTCACCCAGAATGATTGTCAAATGGTCGTTTCGATTTCCGTCAAACAGTTCATCGCTCCGCCCCGACTGATGTTCAACAAAGTGTTGAAAAGTAAGCATGATGTCATAAAACGGTGCATCATTAAAGCCACCAAGGAAATAGTTTAACAAAAAAGAAAAAACAAGACGCTTAGAATCTGTGTGGGCGGAGTCAAGTGTTTAGGTCCACCCTACGTTTAGCCACATCCCAAACTACGCTCTGCAGCCACGGCTACTTGTTTCAACTTGCAAACCGAAGTTAGAAGAAAAAGCTAGACTGATTGGCTGCAGTCACGCACATTTTCCGCGCTTCTGATAATATAAAAATGCTCACAGCTCGCAACTGGTCATCACTGGTCAGCATATAATCGACCAGCCTTACTTATATTGCCCTTCAGAAGGTAATCGAAGGGGTGGGGAGTTGTGGGTGCTCGGAGGGTGACGCTCCATCCAAAAAAAAGTACAATAAAATTTACAAATATGACAGAAAGCATATTTCTAAAGCATCTGTGTGAGGGAGGCAGTCCTTAAAAGTTTATTTATTTATTTATTTTTCTAAATGACGCACTAAGCACTGACGGAGATGGACTTTTGTTCGTCAGAGTAATCGGCATTTACGTCACTTGTCATTTACGGATTGAGAGGCCCATCACTGATGGACACACGTTTTGCTGACGTGTTTTATGGGAGGTTGGCGGGGCGGACCGACGGACCACTACCAGACTGACCATGTGTTGATTACACTTTGGTTCAGTTTGAAATATGACGAATGAAGAACAGGTACCCAGGCCGCTGACGGATGATAAATGACGGGCCAGCAAAAGTTTGTAAAATGCCCACCTCTGTGTATTAGTGTATATTTTTTCAACCAAAAATGTTTGACATTTTGTACTTGCGTACATGATTTTTGTGTATAAATGTAAGATCTAAAAAAAAACCAAAACAAAACAAAAAAAATCCATATTTTTTTCAGAGATTTAACTGCTTTAACCCATTAAGGACAGGAGCCCATAACCACGTTTCTACCACTAGAGCCGGGAGCGCTGTTGCGTCTTTCTACCATTAAAGACCGGAGAGAGTATACATAATTTTCTGTTGTTTCTAACCAATGAAATGCATCAGAATATACACGTGACGGTGTTGTAAACCCGCGGAGGATGTTCTAGAATTCTTTCGAGTGATAATGGCGTACACGCGGTCGCGGTCGCTCTTAAATGAGTAACGGCAGTGATATAGACGACGTGTAAAATCGGGCCTGTGTCAAAGCCACATGTCTAAGCTCTCAAATTCTTTGGGAATTATGTTTCTGTCTGCTACAGGGATTGAAATATGAATTATTTTGTAGGTGTTGAATTTCTGGGAAAACTTCAGGTTTTCAAGGCTAATTCCAAACACGACCTTAGGTTTTGGGGAGCTGTTGAGCCGGGCGCTTTAGGCCTTAATGGGTTAAATAGAAACTGAGGGCTTAGTGTTATGGCCTGAAATTCATATCATGGTAGTAAGTGAATCCCTTCACATAAGGGGGATGGCAAAACTGTAAAAATCATAATGGAAGTATTTCTGAATGGGTTATTGGCTATTATTTGGGTCCTTTTACATAATCCTGCTTACTAACAACCCAACAAAATTTCCTCTTGCACTTGCATTTAACACTTGGCGGAGGTAATAAATGTAATAGGTACAGTTTACAGCCTCAACAAAGGGTCATGTCTTCCTAATTGGATCCGTTGTGACTTAAGGGAAGCGACGTCGACGAGGTTAAATGCTCAGACGGCCGAAACCGCGAAGAGGAATGTGCACGGTTGTTGTTTTGTTTTATGAACAGCCTAGAGCCGCCCTGGCTTTGCCTTAGCACTGGCGGCAGACTGCTCTTTGTCACCAACACCCTCACGTCAAAGATGCAATGGCATCCTGGGAGGAAGCGTTGGCTGCCGCTATGAAGTCGACAAGTGATGAAAGTAGCCTGGAGCTTGTCAATTAAGAGAGCCAAGGCCTGGACCTTATAAATTAATGGGCAGTTTCCCCTCTGGGAGCCTGCTAGGGCTTTATAGTGATGCTTATAAAAAGCTCAAGTACAATGCGTCCCAATAACGTTTTCAATTAAGAGACGCGAAGTAGTGCCCGCGCTTGCTAGAACGCTTTACATGGTGGCGTTTGGCATTGATCGGGATGGGACTTTTTCCAACTGCCACAGTTGTTTTTAAAGTGGCCACTACTGTATGGAACTGTATTTCGATGCTAATTCCTATGAGTGGGTGTCACAGAGTTGCTGATGATAAAATATCGCAGTATTTTGCCATCAATATTATTATAATACAGTGATTATGTATTGGTAATCTAAAGGTGCGAGTTCAACAAATTAGAATATCGTAGAAAAGTTTATTTCAATACGTTGATTCAATTTGAACATTAAAATTCATAAACAGACAATTTCAAAAGGCCATTTCTTACTATTTTTTTACATTTAAAATGATTTTTATTGTGTACAATAATGTTGTAATTTCTCACATACGGCAGCTAATCTCACATAACCGATTACATCTTTACACAGTGCTCCTTCTTGTCAAACATCACAAACAGATTAAATCAAATGCACCAAACAAAAATTTGGTTTCAGTGTCTTCACTGCTTTAAATTTGAGTCACATACTTCACAGTAAATACCAGTGTACCTGTAGGTGATATGTTTTTTTTCTTTCTAATAGCAAATACTTAATGCTTTGATGTTATCTGAAATGAGCTCCAGTGAAGTGTGACCTATTATCTCACGTAAGTATTGGGATTTTCCATAATCTTCTCTTAATTTCAAGATTTCCTAATAAATTAATAACCAGCCATATTTTACAAGCTTTAAGGAGTTTTACTTAAGAGGTTCCAATGTACTTTCTAAGACCTAAAATCGCAGTCACTTGTGATTTGTTGAATGAAAGATGACAATGTGTTTCACATTATCGATATTTTGTCCCAGCCCTAGTACTTCCTGAGTATAACCATATACTCTTGAATACTACTAATACTAGAATCACATACATTGGCACGGAATTTATTTGTATAGCAGAGGGGGAAATCCTCGATGAAAATCCTTTCACTCATCTGGTGTCGTCTGTGCTTGAGCCGGCTTTGGCTTCCGGTAGAAAAATAAATGAGTGTTTGAATAAACACCCGCGTGTTGACACCTCATTTCCTCATTGATTGGCGCTGGAAGCCGAGAGCTCGAAGTGTGTTTGTGGGTGTGTGGCCATAATCTAATCAGGTGGGAAAACAACCAGTGGGAATGTGTAACCAACTTCTTCAGACACTTCATCCTTTGCTTAATCTTTATAGATTTTAATATATTATTTCAACAGTTACTGACTTTTAAAGATTTTTCCTCAAAATTCTTATTGCATTGTCTCACTGTTTACTTAGGATTTTTGCGATTGCTTTTTCTACCAACTTTATCCTTTTTCCCATCATGTACGACAGAAACTGTGATCGTACGATTCAGAAAGTGACCAAAATTATTGGAAAAATACAGCTCTTAAGTAGGGATGTGGAATTAATCACAATTCAATTACAATTACGATTATTACATGCCATGATTACAAAATTGGCATAATCATAAAGAATGTATAAAATTATTAATATGCATTTATACCAACACACTGTTTGTTTACACAAGGATAAATTAACCTTTGAATAATTGTGATTTCAATGACTACCGAAATAATTGTGATTGATATTTTTTTCATAATTGAGCATCCCTACTCTTAAGTCTTATAAAACTTCACAATTCAACCCATCACCTTGGGTAACGTTACACAAGACATTACCATTTTCATGTTAAGCAAACGAGCCAAACGAACTCAGGTTAGCTTCTGGTGTGTTGTGTTTCTTTCTAACGCATATGTCAAAAGTGGTTGCTCATGACTGTCACGCAAAATTTAAGCCTATAATGCAGCATGTTACTGTGACTTTAGTTCAACAAGCATTGGGCTCTTGTTGTTTCTGTTTTGTTGTTCTGTTGCACTTATTCCATAAAATGGACTATTGTTGCCTCACGCGAGATGTCAGCATAGTGTCAGACCTCAGCGGACATAATGAGTTCATTTTAGTGAGCATCAAAGAATTAACTCATCGTGTTTAGCTAGTCCTTTGGAAATTTTAGTTTTTAATATTCACTATTAAATGGTCAGCTTTTTACAGTTCTATGACAAGTAAAAAAAAAATTTAAAAAAGGTATATGAGGATTCCCTTTAAGCCTGTATCCCACAATGTTTGCGAGTGTTTGTGATGGTAGCGAAAGTTGATTTCTTGTCAGGTTTTGTTCAGGGTCGCTAACGTTCGACAAATGTTTGCCACAGGTTCGCCAACAGTTTTCATGTATTTTTTTGTTTTTGTTTTTGTTTTGTTTTTTTTGTCGGAAGGAAATTTTGACGAGAACTCAACATTCGCTACCTTTGCAAATGTTGGCCCTTCCGTGAGACATGAGCTCTACTGATATTAAGAATGCTTTAACCTTTTTTTTTTAAACTTACACGACTGTGAAGAATTTTGAAATATGGTTCAATAAATACTTTTGATAGAGACAGTTTGACCATGGCACAGATTATTTCTATTGTCATTATTTCCTATGGGCGGCACTGTGGTCGACTGGTTAGCACGTCCGCCTCACAGTTCAGAGGTCGTGGGTTCGATCCTGGCTCCAGCCTCCCTGTGTGGAGTTTGCATGTTCTCCCTGTGCCTGCGTGGGTTTCCTCCCACATTACAAAAATAATGCATGGTAAGTTGATTGGACTCTCTAAATTGTCCCTAGGTGTGATTGTGAGTGCGGATGTTTGTCTCTGTGTGCCCTGCGATTGGCTGGCAACCACTTCAGGGTGTCCCCCGCCTACTGCCTGAAGACAGCTGGGATAGGCTCCAGCACGCCCCGCGACCCTTGTGAGGAGAAGCGGTATAGATAATGGGTGGATGGATTATTTCCTATGGTAAGCAATTGTCATTGGCTTCAGAGGATTCACAAGAAAGTGTTTCCCTTACATCGTGGTTCATCGTTGGAGCCCCCGTCTTGCATATTTTTTAATACCTCTTATGAACATTCATTTTACAAACATTTTGTATGTACAAACACTTTTAGGCAAGTTGGTTAAAAAAGTCAGAATTTAGAGTTGCGTACTTTATTGTAGTACCATGTTGTTTTGATTTGTAGGTCCCAGCTGAGCACCAATAATAGTCATTGCTCCCATTGACAGAATTTATCCCTATAAGAATTGTTACCATTGTGGGGTTTGAATATACAATATTTAATTATCTTTTTTTGTATGTTAGTTTTACAGTCAATTTTAACTGTGAAAAATAAACAAGGTTGAAGCAAGCACACTTTTTATTTGGTGAACTGTGCGAACAAGAGAGAGAACAGGCTCTGACTAATACTTTAAAAAGTGTGCTTTAAATAAATTGAAATATGTTTAAAGCGCAATGGAGTAGTAAAACTATATATAACTATAAGTCTTTTTATATTGCAGATTTTCACAGATTGCGGGTAGGTCTGGAAATGATTCCCCATGATTAATAGGGCATCACAGTTTTAGCGATTGCGTCATAGTCAAATGTTACCATTCTTTATTAACTATTGTGGATGGCTCACCCACCAAGCTGCTTTTTAACACCACCATTTTTAAGGCAATGCATCAATAAATGGCTCTATTACCTGTTATTGACCCAGCTAAGCTTGTCTTTGAAATGTTACAGAGCATTAAGTTAACACATGTTGCTATGCAAAAACAAACTCTGGCGACTGGTGTGGGGGGCCAGCTGAGTAAACGTGCTGGATGGACGGGAGGGGTGGGTATTCACTGAGAGTGAAGAGGCCCCACTCTGCACTTGTCCTGGCGAAAGGTGGATCCATGCGGCCAACAGATGGATCTGTTAGCCTGTATCCCCCAGAGGCAAAGAAAACAACCAAAGCAAGTGTCTCAGCTATAGCACAGAAGCCTTTGATCAACAGCACATCTTCAGCGGCCGAGGGGTTAAAAAAAAAAAAAAAAAGACTTCGGACCCAGGGAGAGCACATCTGTATAAACAGAATCAGGGAGGAATGTGTGAACAATGCAACAAAAGAATTTTGTTCTTGGCTAATAGGTCATATATATTTTGGAATTTAGTTATAAATGAAGAAGCATGGAATTTTCTTTGTTTTTAAAGATAACAGAAGCTAAGGTTGTGTGTTTTTGCTCTTTGCGGATTTAAATGTCTGTTGGAAATTTGACCTTAATTACATACATTTGAACTCCTAGCATCACAGATTTTTTTTAAGATTAGACTATTTTTAAGACATGCACACTGTTAATATTATCACTTTAAAATGGCAAAACAATGTCCTAAAGAATGGCAAAGGGGTTGTGTGAATGTAATTTCTCGACAAAGTTAACCACTATCAAATAGAAAACGGTCGGATGAGTCTGCTCACTAATTTAAGGTCATTTAAAACACTTGTTAACTGAAAAAAGTCAATTCGCTCACAGATTTGCCTCACCTGTCTCAATGTTTTGTTTGTCACACCAGTGTAAAAACAAACTAACCACTCATCAACAAGTGACAGTGGTGATGCTGGAGTTAGACTTCGCTTACTAGTACGTCCAGAGTTAATTTGCACTTATTGAACAGAGCTCCAGTGTGGTGTGCTGATATCCGGCGTGATATCTAGTGACATGTTTGGCTCAAAATCATTCATGGCAGAGACGGGTTTTCTGAACTTTAGTTCAAATTAAGAATTGTACCTACCACTGCAGTGAATTCAAATGTTATACTGGTCTTGATACGAAATCGAATGCGGTGGAAAAAAAGTATGCCGAACTATGGCACAATATACTTAAATCTGATTTCATACACTACAGTTTATCTTTTGAAATAATTGATGCAAAAATCCTAAGTAAAGAACACTAGAAGAGTAAACAATGCTTGCCGAACTGAACTAAACTGAAGTCTGGCACGATAGGCTAACGTCTTGCGCGTAGTCGTACATGAGAGTAGTCCATCTTTTGAAATAAGTGTGTAAAAATATAAATAAATAAAATTTTAAAGATCCATATGTCTTCTTTTGGCAGTTGCTAAATTGAACACTTAAGGGATACGTTTGGTCTGGCGTGACAGAAGATCGTATGAAATTATCATTGCAAAAAGCCTGTTTGTCCATGTATTTTATAGGAGGGATTTTTGTAACAAATGCTTGCAATATCTCATATGTTGTTAACAGTGAAAACAATTTCAAAGAAACACATCAAGTCAATACACATGATTTGCATTCGCGGGCCACATAAAAAGGTGTAGCGGGCCGGATCCTGCCCCCGGGCCTTGAGTTTAACACCTGTGGTCTAGAATGTCAGCGCATGGCAGAGCAGGTTTTAGACTCCAGCGGATTTAATTCGAAGGGGGGAAACTTGTACTTTGTAGTTTGGATTAGAAATTTGAAAGAATGCCGCAAAGCTGAACGCCGGTGGAAAATAGTCAGGCTGCAGGTCTTTCAAATCCTAAAAGACTGCTGGCATCATTACCAAAGGAAGATGAAAGAGTTCAAAAGGGAACACTTGTGAAACACTCAAGAAGCAGAGCTGGGCACTTGACCCTTTTTTGCCGGTCCGGCCGCGGCCCTCCACCCTTGACCTGGGTACCCTTCCGGCCACGCCCTTATTCATAAAAAATATGACCCCCCCGCCTCGTTCCGTCCCCCGGCCCAGAAAAAAAAGTGTCCGTGATTGACGCTGCCGCGGGAGAGATGCTAATCGCAGAGGCTTTTTAAGGATCATTAGCTGGCTAATTTACTATTCGAACCCGCTGTGGACACGCTTCAAAATACGTCACTAGTAATTTACTACTTACCCAACTGCGTGTGCTTACTTCCATTGCGAGCCCCGGGGTTGGTTTTGTCATATTGTATAATTATTTGGGTCCAACAGACGGCCAGAAGTCGTATTCAACAAGTAACTTATTTATTTTCCACACTTCCCTTCGTTCACGGCCTTCAAAATAAAAGCATACCAGCAAACCACTATACACAGCAGGTTTGCTACGACGTATTTACGGAAGTAGGAAAGATGCCAGAAGAAGTGCATGAACTCCACCTCGATGTGTCAGCGTCATACTTGAGTGCTGCACGCAGTTTAATATACCGTATTTTCCAGATTATAACTCACGTTTTTTTCCATTGTTTGGCCGGGGGTGCGATTTATACTCTGCAGTGATTTATGTGTGAAATTATTAACACATTATTACTGTCATGGCTTGTTAGTGCTGACTTGTATTTATGATGTTTTCCCTCCCTCCGCAGGCGCTTTAGCGTAATTCAATCTGTCCCCAATATTAACTAACTTGTCTTCTTATTGGCAGATTTAATCACGCCACCTCCAGTTCATAGTTCACGTAGTCTGAGACATGTTAGCTTGACGCAAGCTGTAAAATGGCTGTAAACACGTCAATTACGCTGAAGCGCCTGCAGAGGGAGACAAAACATCATGTCAGCACTAACAAGCCATGACAGTTACCTCTTATTATAATTTTACATGTTATTGTAACCCACATAAAGAAACATAAGATAAATCTTAAAAGCTACTAAATTGAATGAATAATTTCAATCGTTAAAATCTAATGTTTTGTTAAATAAGTAATTACAATAGTATGATAAAAAGACAATTTGACTGTTAAGGCCTTTCGAGTCGAGGAAGCTAGCTTATCCAAACAGCTAAACATTCACAAACAAACTCCACAGACTCCAGGTGTGCAGTGAAGTTGCCTGTTTATATTGTGAAACTGCACAACAAACAGAAACTACTATCAATCTATGCATTACATACACCTGTATTTTCATAGACATGAACAAGATGAGCATATGCTAACGATGAGCGATCGCGATTAGCAATAGTGATAGCGATTAGTATGTTCAGTCAACAACACAGAATCATCCACAATTCAGCTCGTATAGAAATGTTGCATGCTCACTACACATAATTGTCTAATTTACTTACAGACGATGGTTGAACAAGAGTGAACCACAAACAGGCAGCCTACCTCTGGCTAGGGTATTGCATCATGCAGCCACACACGTAAGGAGCCCAGCCCACAGGCGACGAAGACATAATTACGACCGATTACATAAATACTTTTGGAGACTTGGAAACATTCTACATGGTCGGGGATAAACAAAAGACTTATTTAATCGAGCTACAACCGTTTCGGTGAGTTTAAAGTCTTAACCAAACAGCTAAACATTCACAAACAAACTGGACTTTGCAGACCACTTCAGAAGTAAAATCGATGACATAAGATCCAGTCTTTTAGCCCGTCAAAACACAAGTTTTAATAAACCCGGACAATCATATTTACATGAGGAAACACTGGAAAGTTTTGCCCTGGTTGATGCAAGGACACTTGTTCGAGTTTTCTCCCAGGTAAACCCAACAACCTGCCTTTTGGATCCAATTCCCACATTTCTTTTTAAGACATTTTATGGATTTTTTGAAGAACAAATTTTAAATATAGTCAATTGCTCTCTTCAGACAGGCGTCTTCCCCGCTGCCTTTAAAACGGCGGTGGTGAAGCCCCTTCTGAAGAAGAGCGGTTCTGACCCGAGCGTTTTTAATAACTACAGACCCGTATCCAACTTACCGTTTTTAAGTAAGATTTTAGAAAAACTGGTTTTCATCCAGTTGAATCATTTTTTAAATACAAATAATATTTTTGAGAAATATCAATCTGGTTTTAGGATGAACCACAGTACGGAGACTGCTCTTTTAAGGATCTTAAATGATATTAGGTGCACTGCAGACGTGAGAAAACTCACAGTCTTGGTGCTACTGGATCTAAGCGCTGCTTTTGATACAGTAGATCACCAAATTTTATTAAATAGACTTAAAAATCTAGTGGGCATCTCTGGTACTGTTTTTGACTGGTTTTATTCCTATCTCACAGACCGATATTTCTTTGTAAGTATGGATACTTGTTCCTCTAAAACTCATGAAATCAAATGTGGGGTTCCTCAAGGTTCGATTTTAGGCCCCTTACTTTTTAATCTTTATATGCTTCCCCTCGGGGATGTCATCAGGGGACACGGCATCAGCTTTCACAGCTATGCTGATGACACGCAGCTGTATATTGCCGTGTCTCCTGATGACACAGGACCCATTGATACCCTTTTAAATTGCATTTTAGATATCAAGTCATGGATGGCAGATAATTTCCTACAGCTCAATGAGGACAAGACTGAGGTTTTAGTTATCGGTCCCGAAGGTCAGAGAGAGAAGCTTTTACCAAAACTACACATTTTTAATCCCTCACACTGTGTGAAGAACCTTGGCGTCATTTTTGACTCTGAGCTCAGTTTTATTCCTCATATTAAAAATGTAACCAAGATTGGTTTTTATCACCTTAAGAATATCGCCAGAGTCCGCCCGTTTCTCTCTCAGGCTAACACGGAAGTGCTGATGCATGCCTTTATTTCCTGTCGTTTAGATTACTGTAATGCCCTGCTCTCTGGCCTCCCGAAAAAGAGCATTTCACCACTGCAACTACTGCAGAATTCAGCCGCTCGGGTGCTGACGAGAACCAGAGGGCGGGAGCACATTACGCCAGTTTTGAAATTGCTGCATTGGCTCCCTGTGTGTTTCAGGATCGATTTTAAAGTACTTTTATTAGTTTATAAATGTGTTAATGGTCTTGGGCCATCTTATTTATCTGATTTGCTTTTATCATACCAGCCCTCGCGGATCCTGAGGTCCTCTGGCGCCGGCCTTTTATTTATTCCAAGGGTGAGGACCAAAATGCATGGCGAGGCTGCATTCAGCCATTTTGGTCCTCACCTTTGGAATAGCCTGCCAGAGGATGTCAGGTCTGCAGAGACTGTTGATATTTTTAAGAGGAAGCTCAAGACACACCTTTTTAGTTTGGCTTTCAACAACTTTTAAATAATTTATCTTTTCTTTTGATTGAAGATAATTCTATGTTTTGCTTTGAATGTTTTAAAGCACTTTGAGTTGCATTTTTATGTATGAAAAGTGCTATATAAATAAAATGTGATTGATTGATTGATTGATTAAAATCTTACCGTAATTTTGTGTGAATGTTAGCTTCATGTTACCATCGTAGCTCGGTGGAAATGATGTGTACTAAGCGCACAATTTCCTCCCAAATTGCGACTTATACTCCAGTACGACTTATGTTTTTTTTCCTCTTTATTATGCATTTTATGGCTGGTGTGACTTGTACTCCGGAGTGACTTATAGTCTAGAAAATACGGTACTCCCGGTCACAAGTTGTTTTGAAACAGTTGAGTTCCAAGTCGGGGGGCGTATCTTCAAAAAGACATCGACAACAATGGATATCGCGCCTGCTACAATCATAAAGGGACCGAGATGACTAGACTATGCATTTAATTTTATTGCCAAACTAGTTTGCTTTGCAGCAGCAACGAGCTGCGTGCTGCATCCTCTCTCTCCTCTCTGTGTGGGAAACTGTATGTCATCGCAACACGTGACATAATGGACCGGTCAGAGCAGCAACAATTCCTTATGGGTGCGTGGCATGTGTTGCAGACCTGTCGCCAGCAGCAAAATGCATCGGTCACGTGAATCAATGCAGCAGTTGTCGCTTGCGCCGACGCGGGAGTGGAAAGAAGCCTAAAAAGAAGCCTTTCACTGAGTAGGCTGAGATGAAATTTGGCCGCCTCGCGACCACGTCAAACGCATGAAGACTGATTAGTGGGCCGGACTAAAATCCACTTCCGGCCATGCTCAGTCCAGCCATTTTTAAAAAATTTGTCAGCCCACACCCCCCGCCCCAAAAATGGGCATGCGGCCGGGCCGGAGGGTCCGACCGGCCCAAGGACGGACTGCCGAGCTCTGTCAAGAAGTTATTTATCTATGGTGTGCTGCCATCAAATATAAATGTTATTAGGTGCTGATAGCAAAGTTTCTCAGTCCAAGTATGAGTAATCACTCCTAATGGCTTCCTTACGAGCATGTTGTTATAGTTGTATATCTCGTGTAGTATTACGTTGTGTGTGTGGGCAGGATATTACTTCCAGGTATGCTGTAAACCAGATTTTTAAAACTGTTGAATGGGCCCATAATTTGCTTTCTTTTGGGTATTCAGCGGACACCTCCGCCCCCTCTGTTGCTGGGTAGTGAAGGTGGTGGTTTTGGTCTTCTTACGCCTCTGAAGTTGGTTTATTGCCATGGTGACGATCAGTCAGTTCCAGAACGATGAGGTGTAATTCAGCAGCATTTCCTGTCTGATACGCAATGCCATAATATATAATGGGGTTTACTTTTTATAGATGGTTGTTTGGCACAGCAGGGGGGAAGTTGTACATGGTTCTCTGGGCCATTCCTCCTTTATGTTTTGTTTAAAGCTTACAGAATATCGTCGCTGTCCTCTGAAAAACACGTATGTGCAATTTTGGAATTTTAAAAAATTTTCACATAAATGCGATGTCTGTAATGCGGAAACACCATTCACATAAAAATAAGAAAAATGATAAAAATGGACATAAGTGTTTTTCACAGGACAGCGACGACTCACTGCAATGCAAGACATGCTGAAGCCAAATTGATGCTGCTCTTAGTGTGTGGCCCATTGGGGTCAGTATTAACAGTAGCTTTTGTGATTTTACATGTACTGGCAGAGTGTCCAATCAAGTTTTACCAAACTATTACTACAGATTAGGGCTGCCATGATTAGTCGACTAATCACGTCAAAATCGTCGACACGTCACGACGATCGTCGACGCGTCGTTTATTTATGTATTTATTTATTTGCCACATTATTTTTTCTTTCAAGACTGCCGCGTCTCGCTCTTCTCCCGCTGGTTGTATTCCTATCTGCAACGCACATGCACTGTGGTGGTAATCCGGGTGATGTAAACAGAAGCATTGTGGGTAAAGTAATGCAAGCCTTACACTGTTAGGGCTAATTCGTGTTGGCAACAGAGTCCGAAAGTTACGGCGCATTTCACCAAATATACTCAATACAATGCAAACCTGCCTTTCAGGGCAGCACGATGGGCATGCCCAATCATTTAAAAAAAGGAAGCAAGTTATGACTTATGCCTGATTTCATATCTGACATAGGCACAGTTGTGTCTAGAAGCTAGCTGCAATTAGCATACACACGTTACAGTGTCTTTGATGTAACGCTCCTATTTGGTACGCTAACACGTCGTAGCATTTTCTTTGGATCAAGCAGCCATTATTCAGTAAACTCGCGTTGATTAACAACCAAAACTCTGTGTGTTTATGCCCGTGGTGGACATAGAAGCAGGAAGCGCACGCTTGCTCCCCCTCTCTCTCACTCGCAAACAGAGTGATGCGTTCATGAACTGGGAAATATCAGCACTCAACACAAAAACGACATATGTGCCACTCATCGGCATCACATAACAATAAAATCCATAATTACGTTTGTTGTAATATACTATGTTATAGTGCAAAAAAAAAAAAGGTCTTCCTTTTTTTGTTACAGGTGCATACCACATTTTGATTTTTAATTATGCATACTAGTGAAAAGCATAACAAAACCTTTTTGATAAGTTTGAATTAACACAAAATTAAAAACCAATACAAGTGTTTATTTTAGTTTTCTTTAGCGCAGAGCATTTGCCCAAGTTACTTCTCTGATTTCACTACCCTGCATTAAAAAAAAAAAAAAAAAGTCTTGGTGCCTAAGACTAGTACATAGTGAAATATGTACAGGTACTTCTTTTTGTATTCATATATAATTTCACAGTTTTTGTGCAACTCTGCATAGTGCATAGTTTTGGTTCAATTTTAAAACGCACTAAAGAACTACAGCTACAAATTTTAAGGCCAGTGTATCGCCATCGATTTAAGTCGCTCCTTTATTTATAAACATGTCAGGAATCATGGCTTAAGTTGCAAAGTTTAATACAAGTTGAATATACTATCATCTTGTCTTCATGATTAGTTTGTACATAAAGAATTTAAGCTGTAAGCGAATGATGCTTATTATAAGAGCAGCAGCTTGCTGCTGCAATTTGCCGCGATTTATATTATCCGGTTAGTCGACTAATCGCAAGTACTGTTAGTGATTAGTCGACTAGCAAAATAATCGTTA
Organism: Filicampus tigris; assembly: GCF_054856515.1. Taxonomy (NCBI): domain Eukaryota; kingdom Metazoa; phylum Chordata; class Actinopteri; order Syngnathiformes; family Syngnathidae; genus Filicampus; species Filicampus tigris. Next base: position 3,960,833 of record NC_141230.1, read on the forward strand.
TTATATACTACACATTTGCATGTACTGTTGCGCCAACTAAAGTCGCTGATGGTGTAATGGTACACCCACCTGACTTGTGTGCGGGTAGCGTGGGATCGGTTCCCACTCAGTGACGGTGTGGCTTTGAGTGTGAATGGTTGTTTGTCTCTATGTGCCCCGCGACTGCCTGTCGACCAGTTCAGGGAGTAGTCTGCCTTTCGCGGACAGTCAACAGTCAGCTGGAATAGGCTCCAACAACCCACATGGCTCTTTACATGATAAGCAGTGTTGAAAATGGATGGATGTTGCACAAAGTACGGATACCAGTACTTTAACATTAATTTTAGGGGACAAAAATAGTGCGATGCCAGTACTTGAGGGTTTGGTGAGGGGGCGGCAAAAGCGCTATAACTCAATGTCATGGTGCTAGCGCACATAGTACCAGCGGTTGCACAACAGGCAGAAGCCTATCTGTGATGTGTGCGTCAGGTTAAATCTTTCCCATATAAATAAATTAATAAATATCCGAGCCCGTATATGTACTTTGCCGTGTTCACGTTGATCTAACTGTAACTAGCTCTTTATCTCTAATCAATGTGGGCTTTCTATCAATCTATACAAGCTGACATATATCAAGAAGAATGATGGGGGTGAAATCACTTTGCTATTTTACTTAATTACAATCTCACTTATGTTACAATAGCTAATAAAATCACTAGGCTTCTGTCCTCCATTCTATTGCTTGCAATTTCAAACGTTAAATAGTCACTGAAGTATTATACTGCCCAGTGCTTAAATAATAAACAGCACATCTTTTAGTGCCCTAATAAGACTTTTTTTTACAGTACTGGATATATGGAAAATCATTAGTAGTGTTTACAAATGTTTCAGTTCTTTTCTTCAGTTGTTTTTAAGTCTTTAAAAATGTTCAAAATGTATTTTATATTTTATCAAAAGTATTCCAATTTTCTACCATTATAGTCAGTGCTTTAAAGAGAAAACTTAGTGCCTGTATTCCCCTTATTCGACTGTTGCCAGCTAAATTAGGTAGTGGGTAACAGCAGATAAGTTAATAAATTAACAAATATATAATAAATAAATAAATAAATAAATAAAGGTTGAGTCTTGTGTTGGGCTGTGGACTGTGAGTCGTGACCGAAAGAACAAGATCCCGGATACAAGCGGCCAAAATCAGTTTCCTCCGCAGAGTGTCCGGGCTCTCCATTTAGAGATAGGGTGAGAAGCTTGGTCATCCGGGAGGGACTCAGAGCCGAGCCGCTGCTCCTCCACGTTGAGAGAAGCCAGATGAGGTGGTTCGGGTATCTGATTAAGATGCCTCCTGGACGCCTCCATAGTGAGGTGTTCCAGGCATGTCCCACCGGCAAGAGGCCCTGAGGACGACTGGGGAGAGGGAAGTCTGGACTGCTTAGGTTGCTGACCCAGCATCCCAACCTCGGATAAGCAGAAGAGAATGAATGGATGAAAGAAATCAAACGGCGGGATGTGTTTGTTACTTCCGAATGTTTTGAAAGTATCCTGAATGCACCATATTACTTGCACTGCAAGCGTGTGACGTTATATGATTCTTCCCTCCCTGAATGTGCTTTAAACTGTTAAATGACACCCCATTTGGAGTGTACTTTAAAACCAAGCACACAACAAAACTAATTAAACATTTAAAAAATATCACCAATCCTAATTTTAAAGTCAATGTAAAATCCCATCGATATGCTAACGGTAATGAGCATCGACTTCCAGGAGTGATATTCCTTCAAATAACAAATATTCACACACAAACACTGTAGGAACACATACACACAGCCACACAGATAATATAACAATACAAAAAGGCACATATTCCTCCGAATCTGTGATACATGAGTTATATTATTATAGCCCAGTTGTAACTTTCTTCTTATCTCATTGTAAGCGTTTACTCCATGCATGCACGGCACCATACTGCCCTTAGGAGGCCAACGGAACAGTCAGTATTTGTTTTTATGTATTGTTTTTATTACTGTTATTTTTTGGATACGTATTCTTATTTTACTTTGTTACAAATGTATTTTATGGTTAGTCAGTCCAGTTATATTTTTCAAGGATTCTTGGAAATTTTATTGCTGTACCAACACACATTTGCACATGATATAGCATAAAATAGATACCCAAGGTCCCAGGTTTACCCAGTAAGTCCCAAGACTTGGGGAAAATAAGAACAAAATAAGATAAAATAAATACAATAAAGAACTAAGGAAGATGCTTATTCATGGCTTGAATGTGTGCAAAGATGCAATTCAGCCAAGGTGTAGATGCAGGAGAATGAAAATGCAAGAGGCTTGAATTTCACATGATAATTAAAAAGGTCATTTTGTACTTGACAAAAAGAATAGAGTGTTCAAGAATATAGTATTAATCGCGCAAGGGTGAATGGGTGTGAGGCTATGATGGTGGTTTTGAGTAGTTGACATTTTCTAGTTGAATAAATATGTTTTGAAGTCAGTAAGCCATCGTTTTTCTGTATCAATCAAAATAATTGTGATTATTTTTTTCTGTAATCACCCAGCCCTATTGTGTTGTTGTGATGCAAATGTGTTTAAAAAAACAATGAATATGGAAATTAAACACAGTTGTTGAAACAGTTGACAGGAAAACATTATCAGTGCTTTGTTTTTGTATAGTTTAAGTATATTTCCGTTATGTTATACATTTTGCACCGAACATTATTTTCATCATTTAAATTGTATTTTTTGTCATCATGTCATCTTCCAAACCGCTTATCCTATACAGGGTCGCGGGGAATTGCTGGAGCCTATCCCAGCCGTCAATGGGCGAAGGCAGACTACACCCCGAACTGGTCGCCAGCCAGTCGCAGGGCACACATAGACACTGTCACTGAGCGGGAATCGATCCCACGCTGCCCGCACACAACTCAGGCGTGTGTACCACTACACTATCAGTGGACCTATTGTATTTTTTATTATCATAAATAAAACAATTAATAGGTTTGGTATACTTGGTTTCAGATTTTTCTGCTATTTATTTCAGTGGGAGATAGGGTTTAACAAAACGATTTGAATCGGAAAATCGGTTTTGATTTAAAAGGATGCAAGTGTATCGAATCGTTTCACTTTAAAATATATCGAGATAGGTATAAAATTGTCTTTAACTCAGCCGTATCATTGTATCGCATTGAATCGTAACCCCACTGAACCGAATCAAAACATTCCACTCTAAAATTGAACTGTCCTTGCTTCGTATCGCGCCCCATCTATTGAGATGCATATCAAATCGTTTATTATTGGAGAGATGCGCACCCTTAGAGTATTATCTTTATATTACACCTATTAGTGGTTAATATTGTGGCTTAACTGTTCCTGTTCAAAACTGACATTTGACCAGTTTATTGGGTAAGTGTGCAAACATTCATATCGTCGCTGTCCTGTGTTTTGTTTCCATTTTCTTATTTTTACATGAATTATTTCCGCGTTACAGACATCGCATTAATGTGAAAATTAAAAAACCTTCCTGAAATTGTACATGCGTGTTTTTCACAGGACAGCGACGATATATTATCTAAACTATTCTTTTTTCAAGGACATTAAAGCTTCATGGTATGTATGCTTTTTAAATGGCACTTTTATCCTGAAATCCATATTCACTGTAAATAGTTTTCTTGCTAATGTTTTTGCTTGATCAGGTGTGAATGCAGTACTTGCACTCTGGTGATGATCAAATGCAACCGTTAAGAGCACGATTTCTGTTGAGCTCTCGCAAGTTTCGGTTGGGGTAAGAATACAATCGTATCCAACTGACAGGCTTTATGGTTACTCGCTGGAGGCGGCATGGACAGAAATTAGACCATGAATTACTGAACTGATCTTACGTTTACCGCCGTTTGATTGTCTAAATGTGTTGTCAACAAAGACATTGGCACTGTCTTGCTCACTTTTTGGCACACCAAACCTTTTTCTAATTACATTCATCCGACCAATAAGAAATGACAGCAATGTCATGTGGTTTATTGTGATTCATTTTGTTTTGTTGTTGTTGTTTTTTTTTTCAAAAAATTATTGTATAAAACCAAAACCAGTTTATCACCTTAACATCTGTCCATCTATTTAATCTATTTCTATTTCTTCAGTCAGCCCCCCTCATGGAGGATTTCAAGTCGGCTATTTTTTTTCATACCCGGTAGAAGAAAACGCAGTTGGCTCCTGCGTCCAGTTGTACAACAATCATAGATATTTAGGAGCATGCCACAAATTACTTTGTCGTAACAATGATCTTGCACAGTTGAAGCAGAGGGTCCTGCCTGAATTTCTGAACTCCCAGCGCACCATGTGCACTAGTACACACAGTGGCCATTATATGCAATTAATTAAAAAATAAACAGTCAATTTGTAACTTTATTCTGATGTGCATTTCCAAATGAGAGAACCAAAACAAGGTAATAATTTAAAATAATTAACTAGTATCGGTTTGGTACAGTGTTGCCCGTCCCATCACATCATTGGCATGAGTTGCAGACAGGCCGCCTCCTGTGATTGCAACACTTCATTAGAAACATGTTGAGGTTCTACCACACACATTCAAAACATCAGGGTCATCTGCGTAGCATCAGTCTTTTTTGTCTTTGACAAAGCCTCGTCTCTGTCTTCCCATCAGTGTCCACTAATGATACGCATCGCTTCACACCGTCCTCTCCCTGTCACTCATTTGCACTCTCCATCTTTGCATCGCTCTCTCGCATCCATGATGTTTGTTTGGCTGCTGGGTTTTTGTTTGTTTATTGTTTCCAGATGGCAGACGCAGACTTAATTTGTGTGGCTTTCAAGTTTCCCAGAGAGCTTTTTACTACCTTGGCTCAAGCGCTTATCCTGTTTCCTCTAGCCTGGCTTTATGATGGGCCTTTTAGTACCTGAAACAACTGTCACTACCACACACTAGCAGTACTGTACGTCAATGAAGATCATGTTGAACATCTTCACTTCAGTCGATCGTCAGATGAGGAAATACGGTTCTTCGCCAGAGGGCTCTGTAAATGAGTACACTCTTGCTCATCACTCAGTACTTAGAGATTATGCAAAGAACTAGTCCTGTTGACTGTTTCACTCCCCTCACTAGACCCTGCTGAGTCTCGTCTGGGCATCATTAAGCACTGTGACGTCACTTATTTACAGGAACCCAGGAGGCAGACTCACCCAGTAAATGCGGGGGAGGACCAAGCACTTGTCTTTACTCATCGGATGCGGTTTTTAAGATGATGCAGTAATCAAAGCTCTTAGCTATATAAAACCCACCCCTTCTTCGCCTTAACGGGGGCTTCTCTCCTAGCCAGTGCTGAGCGATTACCTCGGCATTCCGAGCTGCCTAATCCCATTTTTAGCCATATTTTAACTGGGACTGGTCAAGAAGGTGGATTTCTCTGACCCACCTCCAAAAATCTTCAGCCTCAAAGAAACATTGTCCTTTGATGTGTCTTTTTTCCGCAGTGTATAATAAAGTTTAGATGTCACCTTCCTATCCCCATTGGAAGTGCTCAGTCGTGGTTTGGATCCATTCAGGCCAAAGGTACAATCTAACACAAGAGAATCCGAGGCGAAGTGCGAGGGGATCCGGCGACAGTGTTCGCGTAATCACTGGTGTTTTTTGCCTCCTGGCTGGCCAAGCTAATCTCATCAGGGTTTGGGCTCTACTGGCGGGGTGAGCGAGAGGACAGCCTAGCATGACCCATATCTCTGTGCCAGGATGGCTACACAACTCTGTCGCGACTGTGTAGTCACATCAGTTTACTACGAGGACGAGGCCCTCTGCCAGGGTGTTTACTACGGAACTGTCTGGCACAACAAGATAATGCCCGTGCTAATGCCCTCTAAGGACACAGCCACTCGCATTAATGAGGGCCTGAACTTTCTCATCATACACAACTTATAATTTGTAGAAATACAGAATAGACTGTTACAGGAGTCAGTTTCCCTGGTCTTGGTAGTATTCGTTTTTCATATTGCATGGTTTTTTTTTTTTTTTTTAATGAAAAAACATTCAAAGCAGCTATTTGCACAGAAAATAAACTACTTTAAATTCAAACAAATGACTGAATTTATTTTCCGACCTACGTTAAATTGAACAAGGACAGGAATACTAATTGATGAATTTAGCCTTAAGTTTTCTGTCATGTGGCATTTATTTTTAATAAACCAAGTCTTTAAATAATGGAGGCAAAATGGAGTGAATTACATGGCTGCGACCACCAGACGTGTGAGCATGTCAAGGCCTAGATAGACCAAAACCAACAGTGACAGACGCTTACTCCCTGTGGCGTCAGGCCGGCCGTCGGCACGTCACGCTGGAAAAATACACCGCAACGACAGACAGCGACGCTGACCATTAAAGTACCTTCTGCGTATGTATAAGATGTAATACCCTTCCATACCATCGGCGGCGATGGTCACTATTTCTCATTGTTAGAAAAATCCAACCGGAAAGCTGTTGGCTGGCGGCGGATTATAAATACGTAAACAATGCATTCAGCTATATTCTTCGCTCACAATGAACTCCCATGCGAAGTAAACGATCACATTCTTGACGCGGAATTGTGAAATACTTACATTGTCAACCCTCGCTCTTGTACTTGTAAGAAGATTAAGGCAGCGAAGGCGTGCTCACTGTTTATCCGCATTTGTCACTTTCCGTTGGTGCTCAGAGCGCTGATTTGCCAGCTAACAGCCGATCAGAGTGACCAAATGTCACGACTGGCGACGCCGATTCAACATGCGTAAAACACCCGCCAAGACGCTTACTGACCAGTTACGACACTACAACGGTGGTCACTACACCGATCAGATGGCGCATTCAGACACCACGACGCTTCACGACCTCCGACGTCGGTTTGGTCTATCTAGGCTTTTAGAGGTCGAAAGAATATGTGAGCTTTGGGAAGGTGAGCTAGACCCAAACCATGTTGATTGAGGAAATGTTGTCAAATGCCCATCCCCTAATGTGTAAGTATCAATATGAAACATTATAAAATAAGTTTTTCTTTGTGTTTATTTAATTCCTATTCAAGACGTTACAATATAACGTCATTCTTCAATGTTAAAACGTGCTTATATAAACAATCTTACACTTATCTTGTTAAAATAAGCTTTTTTTTTCACAATTTCAGCTGCTGGTGTACCGCGGGATTTTTTCAAAGAAATAAATGTGCCTTGACTCAAAAACGTTTGAAAAACACTGGTCTAGAGGACCTTATGAGAAAAAAAGCCACGTTTTTAACCTGGATTTAAAAGCATTTACACTCGGGACTGACTTCACTTCTGTTGGAAGCTTATTCCATTTGTGTGCAGCGTACCAGCTAAATGCAGCTTTGCCATGTTTACCTTGAACTCGAGTTCCACTAATTGACCTAAGTCACAGGGTTTATATTCAATCAGCATTTCATTCATGTGTTCAGGACCTAAACCAGTCAGAGATTTTATAGACCAGTTGCAAAATTTTAAAATCCATTCAACAGTTAATTGAGAGTCAGTGTAAAGCCGTAAGGACTCGAGTAATATGTTCCAAGCTCTTTGTTCTGCTAAGAACCTGAGCTGCAGCGTTCTGAATGAGCTGCAGCTGTTTGATGCTCTTTTGAGGGAGACCAATAAGAAGACCCTTAAAATAATCAAGTCTACTGGAGATGAAAACATTGGATAAGTTTCTCCTCGTCTGCTTGCAGCACAACTCACACACGTTTTGAAAATGTGTTGCAGTTTCACTCCAAATCGCAGGGTGTCGCTATGTCTGATATTGGCTAGGACACAACAGAGTCGAGTTTCCTCTGCTTTTTATGGCCAGGCTTGCAAGAATTCCGGAACATCCGCCGCGGGCTTACAACACTGTCACGTGTATATTCTGATGCATTTTATTGGTTAAGAGACAGATGATTAAATGATAAAAAGAAAATGACGCGTACGCTCTCTCAGCTTTAAGGGTAGAAAGACAACAGCGCTCCCGGCTCTAGTGGTAGAAATGCGGTTATGCGCTCCCGTCCTTAAAGAGACACTTCGGTGAGCTTAACATTGGCACTTATATAATAGGTTTGCATGTAAAAATGACATCAGTACTAAAGTGCCGCCCCCCCCCCCCCCCCCCCCAAAGACTCTGTCGTGATTTAAGGACATTTTTGGTGATTAGATTTATGACAAATTTTTGGGGGGGGCTTATGTTTTGTTTTCGGTCTCAGCGGTCTACGTCACAGGAGGGACCCAAGCGTGGTAATATTGCTCGCTTTGTCAGTTCTGTTGTCTAAAACAGCGACCGATCGCCACCAAAATGCAAATACACATTACTACTCTTGTCCACTTTAACCTGTGAAAGTATAAAAGTGTTCTGCACAACAGTTTGGATTTATTGACATATAACGTGATCTCATCATGATCACCTCCACAAAATCAAATATACCGTGGCGATCGCTTCTCCACTTACACAGGCTGAAGCGGACAAGAGCAGGAATGCGCACACGAACCCCGACTGGTTATATTTCAGTGTGTGTCAACTCTCGGGAGACAGACGGCGTTTGACGGCGACTGGCAGTGGGCAAGCAATCAGGCAAGCATGGATCTTTATTTCCCCACGCCCCTTCCCTCCGCGGCTAACAGTAGAATAACGGTACAGCTAATAGCAACAACTAGCTTCAGGCCGTTAAAACAAAAGGCGTTAGGACAACAACATTAGCTCCTTGCTGTCCGCGCAGCATGTGGAGGTGATCATGAGCCTGCGTCTCTCTTCATGTAGCGGGTTGCCTCCCAAGCAGTCGCGTGCGTTGTCCGACACCGCTTGCAGCCGCGAGAGTGAAGCGAACATCGAACACCGGGGATGTCTTGAACGTGCGCATCCGACTCTACAGCCGAGTTTGGCCGCATTGGAACACACCATTTCGGCTGTTACGTACCATTGGACGGCGTGTTGTCGGTCGAAAAACTACTAATTTCCACTTCAGTCGCTGTTAATATCCTGACTGGTGTTAAATACCTCGCCTGTCCTAACTGTGATCAGCAGTTTTTTTTAGTTTTTTTTTTAGCAAAGAAGCAGTGTGCGCTCTTCCCAGCATAAATCTATGTAGCTCTGCTCACTTCCACATTTCCTCATTCTCATAGCGCGTTATGAGAGTTATTCATGGAGTCAGTTATTTCCTAATTTCTCCCACATTTATTGATGAAATAGAAAGTGACAACCCTTTTCATTTTCCTGATCAAAAAATATATAAAATTAACTTGTTAATTGAAAACATGGCCATCCCGGCCCCACCGTCACTTTAATGGGTTAAAGAGGTCATATTTGTAACGCGAAACCTATCCGGGAAAAGCTGAGTACTGCACGTACATCACGTACATCAAAGCACGTGACTAAACGGACCAATCACTAGAGATGATGCACGCGGGATTGTACACGCATCATTAATTTCTGTGGTGTACGCATCACGTGTTGCAGAGTGAAGGCACAGGTGCTGCACGACACAATGCGTCGTTCAAGCAATTCTTTTGTCCTTCCATTTGATTTTTTTTATGGACTCGATGCAAATTTGTGATGTGTTTCAGCATGGAATTGTTTTTACCAGACACAAAATTTGACGAATGTCTTGTAATTGACCCATTACCCCTTGTAATGTGAGGAATAATAATACAGTAAATGGTTTAAGTGAAACCCAAAATGTATCATTGCAGTTTCTTTTCATGACAATGACCGTGGCCAATTCCAAATCTTAAACTGAATTAAAAACCTATTTGAAGTCAAAATGCAAATATCACTCTCTAAATAAGCCTGACCAAGTGAGAATTAATCCATGTTGTAATATTCTGATATTCCTCTGGAGGTGGCAGTTTGTCAAGAGTAGTACCAAAGGGCTGTATCACTAGCAGTGGAGTTACCCAGATCTTCACTTGCAGCTGTGGACAAAATGGAACAATACACAAGCGAAGCTGTACAAATATACACGCACACACCAGAAAACGCCACACACATTGACAGGATAACAAATCAGCAGCTGTCTGTTTGATGCTCTTGTACTGAACAGGTTGATGTTTTTAAAACCAAGTTCAGACTTCTGGCGGATGTGTTGACATCGGACTGTTTGGTCAGTTTGAGAGGTTAAGACTTGAGTTCTGAGGTTAGGCTGATTGGAATGGTTAGAATGGACACCAATGAATGATGCGCAGTGTCACAGAATTAAAATGTGGGTTTATTATAAAAATAAACAACCAAGTTACATTAAGACTGTTCATTGTTGGCCCATCCTCTTGCATCTGTTTAACTGAAATAGCGCTTAACAGATTGCAAATGCATTTTCCCAACATATTTATTTTCTTCAACCTCAATGTGTGTAAGCTTGGGTCAAAAATACCAGCGGTGGGAGCTAGTCACATATGCGCAAGTCACAAGTAAGTCAAGTCGAGTCGCCAACAAATTTCAAGCAAGTAAAGTCATGACTTGGTTCAAGCAAGTCATAAATCAAGTCAAGTAAAATCTTGCTCAGTAAAACATATGTTGGGGTAGTAATAAAATAGTTTCCCTGATCCTACTACAAAGACTACATTATCTCAGTACATGTAATCAACATTTAGTTAGTTTTGCATGACTGGGCAAATAGAAACACCACAGTCGAAACAGTTTTCACAAACCATCCCATACCTAGTTACGTTAGGTTACTGGTCCCAAACCATTGTTCGTACCATTAGCTAACCTGAAAGGTTGGCTTACCTCTCTGTGGGTTTTGGAATGACATATGAAGTTTGACGTTGTCATTGTTGTCTTCATTCTGTGATGTGCAAATCATGCGTTTTTCCATCTTTTGTCAACGTGATTGACAAAATCATCCATTAATTCAAATTAATTATCCTGGGAGTTTCTCCAACGCTGTTGGTGTTTACGTTCCCACTTCACATTAACAAGTGATGCAACCGGGCCAGGTTGGCGTAAATGAAACAAGACAACATTTCTTTCTTTCGGTTCAGATAAGGTAAATTGTGTTCAAATGCAGATTTAAAACTATAAACAGGATGACTTGTCAAGTCATGAGGTTCAAGTCGAAGTCAAGTTGAGTCACTTAGTTATCAAGTCCCAAGACAAGTCAAGTCATTCGCATGTTTTTGGCAAGCAAGTCGCAAGTCCTAAAAACAGCAACTGAAGTCTGACTCGAGTCAAATAATGTGACTCAAGTCCCCCATCTCTGAAAAATACCCATGCATTGGCCGGTATCAGATCATGACGGTATTAAAACAATGAGCAAAAGTACTGTTGATTTACAGTATTGCAAGTACAGCGCTAAAATTTGCATTGAAATGTTTGGGTGAATAACTTTTTTTCCGTGTAAGTATACCGGTACTTAAAAAGAAAAAAACAATTGAATTTTGGGGAATTATCAAAATGTAGTACAACAGTATTTATTTCTCCCAAAATCAATAGCACTTCTCTGATTTCACTTTGTGAAGTAACGTCAAAGCGGAAATAAAATGATCTTAGCCATGCTAGTTAGATAGTTAACTGCCTCGGTAATGAGTGTAGTATTTATTTAAGCAATTGTTGTCGACATGCCAAATCTTGTAGCTGTTTGTATATGTTAATTTAAAGACAGCGTTGCAGTAATACATCAACTTTGAATTTGTCGAAAAGTAAGGTCTTGTGAATGGGACATCTTATTGGCAGTATTGTCTCCAATAGCAACCACTCTTTGTAGGCACGTTTTGAATATCCTTCATCTACCAAGATTTATTTTTAAAGGATCTGGGTACCAAAGTAGCCCAAAAAATTCCAAGAAAGATAACTTCTTCGAGAAGGGGAAAACTCGTCTGGTTTACTGACTTCTATCACCAGCAGCGGGAGGAGAAGGAGTCGTGTCACTTTGCCTGCCCAGAGAATTAAAAAAAAATCTCGAGCTGATGTAAAGTTTAGGAGTTTTGAAACTGTGACTCTATTTTTAACCCACAGCAAATTCTAAAACTGGTAATCACTTTATGCCTATGCATTGATAATAGTTTTATACATCAGGCTACTCACTGATTTATGCTCCATGTAAAAAAAAAGAAAAAAAAAAGAAAAATGTTAGTCTGGAACCCTGTACCTTGTGCTTAGTAGGAACTTTATAATAGCCACTGTTGAATGATTCAAACGATGGATCTGTTTGTGTTCAGTTTGCAACTGTTATGCTTTGTATTTTAAACGTTCCACAAGTTATTACTTTTTCATGACATTAACGCTCACATTTCAAGCAGCCATTTTTCACCATGAAAAGCAAACCAACCTCTGAATCAGCCACCGACATGTAGACCTGACCACAAACAAATCGCTATAGCTTTTTACTCCAATCTTCGATGATGCGGTACTTCCTTTTGGCTTTTGTCTGCGGTTCGGGCCACAGCTGTCGGGGTTCTCGCCGCACCCCTGCCAAAAAAAAGAAAAAACCTCAGGCCACGCGCCACTGAACCCCCAAACATTAAATAGGAGCATTAGACACACCTTGTTAAGGGCTGCTGGTGTTTGAGCTGTGGCTGTGGGTGCGTGTCTCATCCCTTGATGAGACCAGATACACACATGCACACAACTGCACAAGTCCTCCGCGTACCCCCTTTCATAAGACAGCAGATGTATTCTCCTATTGTCCTCCCCTGATGCCACTGTCTGGGCGAAAATACCCGCAACACGAAATCTTACCTTTTTCTGATATAGCATTTTTGTAATCATGCACTCCTGGCATCACACATCAGCATACATGAAAATTAATTCACAGCTAAATGATGCTCTGTGCGGCCTGAAAAGTGAAAGGAGAAATCAAACATTTGGTTTCAAGTGCCACAGCCTAAAGGCAGGCGGTGTTCATTAATGCAGTGGTCATTTCAATGAAGGCAAGAGCCCCCGAGTTCATTGAGGGGAATATCAATGGGCATAAGAATTGGCCTTAAATGAAGCAGATGTAAAATATTCACTGCTTAAAAATCATGTTATTGGGCAGGAAGAATAAATCAGCATAATAAGATGAAACTGTAAACAGGAGAGCTCTCACAGGAGTCTCACTCATCAGGCCGACAGCACAGAAAGTTTGTGCACCGTTATACAGTACAGTGCTGATCAAATCTAGAGACCACCACCCAGTGTCAGGTTTATGCCACAGCTGGCATAATTTAGACATAAACGGTGATTACCAAATAACTATTTTTCCGTTATAGTTATAACACCAGAATGTAGAAGTTCTTTAACCAAATATACTTAATGTTAAAATATATGGTTGTCATCTGTTAATTTTCAAATGTAGTGTTTTACAAAACAAAAAATAAAATAGGAAAGCACTCAAGTTACTTGCATTCCTGAACAGAAAAATAAGAGTTTTGGTTTAATCTTAAGCTTTATAATTGGTTATGGTGTATCAGAGAAGCCTAGTGAGCTGGCTTTAATTTGTCTATAATAAGGTGAAGTCAGTTAGAAATTTGTCACTCCCATTCAAAGTGTCAAAATGTCAAGAGCTAATTGAAATTTAAAGCGTCCCCATTAAATTGTGTCATGACTCTAGTTGGTCTCTTCTCGGCCGCGGTCTACCATGCTGCAATATTCCTTCCCGGCCCGTTATGTTCTGATGGGTATCCCTCTCATTTCTCACTTTCAGTCAAGACTTTCTACGGCAAAGACGGAATCAACTCTGGTGGGATATATACTGTCGTTCAGTTTGATATCAATGTTTGATATCATAAGTTTTCTGTTTTTAGCTAAGATACTAATGATTGAACTCTTGCACCAAATGATGCAAAAAAGCTTATTTACCCACTGCACAGTCTAAAGTGTAAATCCAAATTTTATTTTTGGGAACAAAACATTCTTCAGAATTGAAAAACAAATTCCATGAAAATTAGAAGTAATTTATGTAATCTCTTTGAGGGCAAGATGAAAAGTTACAGTAAAATCTAGTGTTCCAACTAATTAATGCAACCAGATATGTCATTCCTTTTGGTCTCAGGAAGGCAGTAGAGTGGGAAGCTCTGCAGCACAGTACAGGAGTCCTTCCAATTAATCCAAATGTATTTGTGATTTCAATTTTGGCTTCAACCGATCATAAAAACATTATAATCTACGAAAAACAATGGCACGCTTTGTTTGCAAGTTCCCGATCTTGTTAAAGTACCCTGAATACATTGTGTTGCTTATGCAGCAATTGTGTGATGAGTATGTGAGTATGCCCTCCCTGAGTGTGCTTTAAACTGTTTACTGACACCCCAGTTGAAGTTTACTATAAAACTAATCACAAAACAAAAATAATTACACAGTTTTTTTTTTTTTTTAAATTAAACATGCTTTGTTTTAAAAACATCACCAGTGCCAATGCTAAAGTCAATTAATTTAAAATCCCATTGACATGCTAATAGGAAATTAGCGTCGAATTCCAGTAGGATGTTCCCTCAAATAACAAATATTCACACATAAATGCTGTAGGAACACATGCAGACTGGTAATATAACAATGCTCAAAGGCAAATATCCTTCAGAATCGATGAAAAATTAGTTGTATTAATAGAGCTCAATTGCAACGTTCTTCTTCTACTCATCTACTCACCTACTCATCTCATTGTGTTAACTGCATGCATGCACAGCACCACACTGCCCTTAAGAGGCCAACACACGCAGAGCAGGAACAGACAGTATTTATTTCGTGTTTATTATTTTGTATCACTATAGTGTTAGTCTTATTTTACTTTTCTACTTATTTATTTTCGGGATGTTTTTTCAAGTTATATTTTTTCAACGATTCACAGAACTCTTATTGTCATATTAACACATGATAGGGCACGAAATGTGATACCCTAGGTTGTCTCAAGAAATGTGTCTCAAGACTTGAATATAAAAATAGACCAACAAAATAAGATGAAATAAATATGATAAATAGATCCGGGATATTCTTACTCACGGTTTGAATGTGTGCAAAGATGCAATACAGCAAAGGTTTGGATGCAGCAGAATGAAAATGCAAGAGACTTGAATTCCACATGATAATCAAAAGGTCATTTTGTACTTGACAAGAAATAGAGCGTTCAAGATTAAAGTGTTAAAATGTGCAGGGATAAATGGGCATGAGGCTATTATAGTTTTGAGTCGTAGCATTTTTGCTATTAGAATCAATACAAACTTTTGAAATCAATGAATATTTTTTTAATTAAAAGTAAAGTGATATCAATGAAAAAATAGTTATGATGATTACTTTTTCTAATATTGTCCAGCCCTAGTTCGTCCCTTTACGAGACTACGTTCAAAGTTTCACTCTTCCACTGCCCCCACCACTGTTCAAGCTTTTATGGGACAATAAAACAATGACAGTCTCAGATGGACTACAACACCCCCCCCCCCACACACACACACACAAAAGGCTAAAAAAGGCTACATTTCCAGATATTTTCGTGTCAATGCCATTTTCCTTAGATCATTTTTAAAAACATTGTAGTGTTCCAATCCAAACAGTCAAGAGTATGTCCACGTCAAATGTGGCCCGTGTCAATCAGCAGACATTTCCAGCATTACTATGCTAACACCCATAATACACCCGTGGTCAGGAAATCTATTAGTGACTTCAAATGGAATCTTCTTGATGATTTCCTGAACCTCACGCCTACTTTATACTATCTAGGTACCCCACCCCCACCCTCGGGCTCTGGGTTTTTGCGTCAGCAGTGCCTTCCCTTTGTGAACACTGCTATTGCCAACTTCAGTATTTTTGGGGTTTTACTATGTTGCTAATACTTCCACTTTTTAAAAACAATCCTTAATCACAGACCAATATTTTGTTACTCAAGTCAGATTTATCTGTGCTAGGATTTCAGTTCGGGCCTTTAAGTATGTAAGAGTATCTTTTTTTTTTTTTTTTACACATTGAGAATCACCTAAAAAAGATCCTGATCAAATATGTGTGACGTCTTTACCTCTTTTACACAGGGATCAAAAGTAGTGCATCAGTACCACAGCAGAAGATCCAGCATTTAGCTGCCTGTGTCTTTTTTACAGATCCCATGATATTCCTGTTACTGTATGCACTGTCACCCAGTTTCAACGCATCCTCAACCACACATAAAATATTTATTTTGTGTGAAATGTCCCTACACACAGGTGGTGTCCTGGCTCGGTTGGCTCTTTATTTATATAGAACGGCAACACGAAAATAGCCTTTTCTTATAGGCAGTGTTTAAGGGGATTTTTATTCATCAACATTTTAGTTTGTTGCATTCCTCTTCTTTCTTTCTTTAAAATGATTTTGTTTTGATAAACAGGCTGATTTTATTTGGACCACTTTGCAAGACTAGCCTAGCAGAATAAATTGGTCCCTGCATTGATACGTCATGTTCTGTGAACACAGAATCTGGCATGATAGGAGAGTGACCATAGTGGTTATCAGGCACAATTTCTTGGATGGCGTGCTACATTGACTAAAGATATGTCTTTATTAGAGAAACATGTTAATTCCACAGTTGAAGATTTTGGTTAGCGTAGTCATAGTTGACTGGGATATGTTTATTTTCAGTTTGATCCTGAGATGTATTGGTGTCAAGTTGAAAATGAGATCATGTGTTTCCATGGTCCACCCAGTAAAGGAAGGAAGAGGGGCACTTGATTCATGCCCACTCCTGCCCAATCCACACCCTTAATAGAGAGATGGGCCATGGTAGGATCCTGCTTGCTGACACTTTCCACATTTGTGTTTTGTGTTTCTAAAGGTTTTAAATACTAACATGGGAACAGACATGAACAGTTTCTCCCTGTATTATTTTGTTGTGAAGAAAACCCAGTGCACGTGTCATGTGTTTTGCCTTTTTGTGAACAAAACATTGTCATTTTTACACTATACAGTAAAAAGTTGTGAATGTTAATTATTTAAAACTTGTTTAGTAGTAAAAGTTTCATCTTGGCAACAATTTGACAGGTTAATTTCCATTGTAAGGTTAAAACTTGAGTTTGACTTCAAGACCACAGGGAGCTTGAATATTTTTCGGGTGATATGGAGTTATGGGGGAGATTTATTTTTGCAGTGTGTCCCAACAAAAAGAGCTGAAGTTGAGGGATATTTTGGGCTGAATTTGATTGTCTAAATTTGATCTCATAAATATTTTTTTTCTAAAAATGAAATATTTCCATTTTCTCTTAACATACAAATATTTGAAAAACGGGCACCAACCTCTTCTATTTCCTAAAGATACAACAAACACATAGTGACACAAACACATTTTTTAATTTGTCACGTTTTCAAACAGAACAGTTCAATTGAAATTTGAGTTTTTCTTTTACCATTGAGGGTTGGCCTTTTCAAGCTCAATTTCATACATGGAGTTATTACCTGATATTGTTTTCTTTTCTATTCTTGTTTATTTTTTGTTTTACTCTTCAAATATTCATTTGCACATGTTGAATTCAGTCACTTGGTAGGATATGTGAACAATTTAAAAGGAAGCAGCCTTGGCTATCGCTGCTTGAGTCTGTGGCTTTGTTGTGGTGAAAACAGGTACACAGGTTCCCCCCCATGTGGTGCCTGTAGACATGCACAACAGGAGCGCCACACAGAGCTTGGACAAACCTGACAAATCCTGCTTCCAATTTGTGTTACTTTTGTTGAGGGGAAATATGTTTTTGATTTATTCATTGTGGTGGGTTTTGGCCTGTGTACCCTTAATATATGAGGATTCCAGTGTAGGAAATGTGGCATTACAGCAAAGGTCCTGTAATCATTAATGTAGGCATGTGACAGAAGGTAGCTAAGGGTTAATTCTAACAGCATAGCACAAAAATGTAGAGGCTTTCAGCTTAGATTCTTTTTAGGCGGGGTGCCAGGAGGGGCTGTGAGGGGGCTTTTGGCCTATATAATACTTTCATGGTTTTGGCAGTCAGATTTTCAAGAAACTTCCTGGTGTGTCAGGATCAATCAGACCTAAGCCAGTCTTAATTAAAGGCTCGGGGCCGGGCAGAAGTCGAGGGCAAGCGGCATCCCCGTTGGTCAAAAGAATGAAGTGTCTGTCATTACAGCACTATAGGGAGCATCAACTTTTATGACTTAAATTCCTTTCAAAAATTCTTCCTGGGCAGTAGTGACATACTAAAATTGACCATATCTTAGGGGGATGACATGCATTTTAGAATTAATTAAAAACATACAAATACCTCTTCTTTTTTTTCTTTTTTTTTTTTTTTAAATCCCCTAATTTGGATTACAGATGTCATTTTCACATGTGACCACTTGGGGGCACAGGCAACTTAGGGAGAGAGTGCAGAAATGATCTGGGGGGTGTCAGTATTCAGTGTTTGTGTGATGTTGGTCCATTTAATTAAACAGACCATGATCCAAAAAACCTCAGTCATGACACATCATGGGCCACAAGAGATGAAATAAGAGAAAAAAATTAGACAGATGTCCCTCTTTTTCCCGATCCTGATTTTCTCTAGTTATAGTTCCAAATCTGAACATGAGATGCGCCTTTATTAAGTTTCAGTCTCCCAAGTGGACCTTTATGCACATCCATCTGCCTGACTTTTTCTGAGGTCCGAGTCTGGGATATGAGGGCATGTTTTGGTTGGAAGAGGAGGTTATGCAGTCTGCAGGACATATCAGATCATAGGCCAAATATCCTGACGATCTGATCTACCATCTGACCTACTGTCTCAGCTGTGGCCACAACCAAGGCTCATCACTGCAGCCCAGGCTGGCCAGGCTTCTGTTCTGACATTGTTTATTTCACCACCTCAAATGTTCTTTTTCATTTTCTCTTCTGGTATACCAACCTTTGTGCTAGAATCAACCAGGCCTCCCGCACACCTTTTCTGGTTTTCTATAAACTACCAGTACTGCTGATAAGCCAAATTCAGAATCAGTTCTGCAGATTTTGATTTTTTTTTTTTTTTTTTAAGTTGTCTTAATTTGGTCTCTGCAGGGCATCTGCAGATTCTTGTCAAGTATTTAAATTTGATGTTTCAAATTGAAGGTCTTAATTATCCATAAAATGACACTTAATCCTTAAATCTGACACGCAATGAATGATCTTTAACTCATTCAATGCCAAGGACATATTTATATGTCTTGACATATACATAGGTCTTTGGAATGAATGAGTTAATAATTCAATATTTATTTAACGGAGAGAGACAGACGAGTTAATAAATCAATATTTATTTAACTCATTCACAATTGAAGTTAATAAATCAATATCTATTTAACTCATTCACAAGTGAAGTTAATAAATGAATATTTATTTAACTCATTCACTGCCGAGGAGATATTTATTTGTCTTTTCACAGTCCAGCCATTCAATCCCAGGAACTTATTTACATATTTTTCAATATCTTTCAAACGTTAGGATAAAAGAGGGTCTGAAAATGTCTGGCACTGAATGAGTTAATGTGACAGACAATAAAATGTATTGTTATTATTTCTTTGGGAAACGTTGTATAGAATGTAAGAATGTAGTTATTTTTTTACATGAGAACATCTAGGTAAAATATGTATATATTTCTTTTTTTGTTTTGTTTTGTTTTTATGAATTTGTCTGCTCTTTCAAAATACAGAGAACAAGGTAGTCAAAATAATGCCCAGTGAATCTTGCACAATCAGACATTTTAATAAAATTTGACTTGGAAGTCTTGCGAGTTACAGCTCAGGAGAGATTTTGTGTTGTGCTATTGCAGCTGTTTGTTTTTTCCCATTTCCCTTAGATACCACCTGGTTGATCTCAGATACTGTATAAGGTGGTTGGTGTAAGGTGTAAGGGTATTTGTTTACATGAGAATGACCATGAAAAAAAACAGGACTTTGAAAATAAAGCTGATATTGCTAGCAAGAACCATTTAAGATTGCAGCATTTGTACTTTATTTCGCCCCCTGGTATGTTTTTATGCCACATTAGTCACACCATGACTTACATCCACTCATGTCCAGATACATATTTTTAATGTATTGAATCACCAGGCTTACTATGACACAAGACAACACCCCTCATTCTTTTCGCTTGTCTCGCTTTCTAAGTATCTTAGTCTTAAGGCCCTGATACCACTTAGTCTCCCCGTTTGGCTGAGAGGTCTCTTCAAAGTAAGCGCTGATCAGTCTGGCCCGTCTGTCTCTCTCCGTCATTACAGATTATGGTAGTGACATAAGTTGTGGAGAAAGGCCTCCTGCCTGTCATCAGCCTCCTTTCTATCTGTACTCTGTAATCCTGACGCTGGAAACGAACCCACGGTCCAGTGTCAGCATCACGTGTGCAGCATGTGCGGTCCATGCCACCCCCCCCCCCCTTTTTCCGGTTTAGCACCTTTGAAACGTCTTGTTGATGGGGGTGATTAACAGTGCACTGACCGCAGTGATGCACCAAAGCCCTTCTTCTTGACTGTCATGCTTACTAGAGCAGTGATCTCACTGGTACTCGAGGGAGAACCTTCTTTGAGGGTACACTGAACTTTCTTTTATTTGAAAAGATCATCTTATCGAAAAATGTAGTATTAAGTGACGGTTGATGATCGGTTACAAAGATTCCCTGGAAGTGATGCTTTATGCTCAGCTCAGCATATTTTCCCAACAAGAACATTCCAAGACAATGGTTTCTGTAATGATCTGCTTGTGTTTCGGCTGTCGATGTGGCACTGTTAATACAGCAAAGTGCACTGTCTGATCTGCAGAAACAAGGCCAAAGCTATCTTTTCCGACCCATCCTCTTTACCTGGAGTGTCAGCTTTTGGTTTCTACTTCCAGGTACAGATTGCCCCCTAATAGAGCAATAGGTTCAAAAAGTGCTTCAAGCCTTACTACCTTTGGTTTAGGTTTTGTTTCAGAACCAATTGCCATCCAGGGACAAATGAAGATATGAAGTTGAAAGTGAAAGTTACCTTTATTCAATTGTTGGCCATTCATTTGGCCACTTTTCCCCGGTTTTATTGGCTGCTCAACTCCTGAAGACTCAATCTCCATTACCCAACTTCCCCCCGCCATCATTGTCCTTAAATTGTGCCTGAAACAATTGTCTGATTATAAATAAATTACTTTTGCATGCTCATCCTTATTACAAATATGAACCCCGATTCCATTGAAGTTGCGACGTTGTGTAAAGCGTAAATAAAAACTGAATGCAAAGATTTGCGAATCTTTTTCAATCCATCTGAATACAGTACAAAGAAAAAAAAATGTATTTTTTAAAATCGATTTACTGTTGTTGTTGTTGCCTATCAACTTGATGCCTGCAACACATTCCAAAAAAGCTGGGATGGGGCATATTTACCACTGTGTTACATCACTTCTCCTTTTAACAATACTAAATAAGCATTTAGGAAATGAGGGCACTAATTGTTGAAGCTTTGTTAACCTGTTCACCTGTGGAATGTTCCAAACATTTGTTTTTGGGCTTTCCTCAATAGCTTGCCAGTTTGTTGTTGCCCCTGTCTTCATCTTTTTTGTAACGTGTTGCAGGCATCAAATTCAAAATTAGAGAGTATTTGCAAAAAAACGATAATGTTCGTCAGTTTCAACATTAAAGCTCCTGTTTTTGTTGTGTATTCAATTGGATATAGGTTGAAAATCATTAGGAAATCATTGTATTCTCTATTTATTTATGTTTTACCCGTATGTATGTACGTACGTACGTACGTACACGTCATCCCAACTTCATTGGAATTAGGGTTTGTAAGTGGTCTGATTCACGGCATCACTTCCAGCCTTGAAGTGAGCTGTGCCACTTCTGTTTGTCCTGCTTGAGATTTAAGGCAGTGCAGGGATCAAGGGGGGTCAAGTAGTCTTCTTGAGCAAACAGGGATACAGTGTTTGGGGCAACAAGTGTTCCACGAGAACCAGGCTGTCCTTCCTGCCGACAGTCAACCCCGCCTTTGCGCAACCACAGCGAACCCCCTCACCCCTCCAGCCCAGGGGCTGTGAACCTGCAAAGGCAGCATAATGAAGCCATATAAGCCTGTTATTTGCTGCTTTACGGCTCGTTTTATGAAGGTGAGTGGACAAGCATCTCCAAGAATGGTTCCTGTCACTTTACAGACAGCATTACCAAGAGAAAAGGAGAGTTTGGGAGGGAGGACAGAGCTCGCTCCAGAATGGGCCAGGGCCTTTATGTCAGTTCTGCCATGGCTTTGATGGGTAGCAGCCTGGCTGCAGGCTATCACTGCTACATTTTATTTTACGTCTTCCCCTTTTGTTTGGGGGTTGGGGGTCCAGGGGTATGACCTATGTACTTATTCCCACCCCGCTTCACTAATCAATTACCACATTGATCCATTAATCAGACAGGGAGGTAGCCAGTGAAAGGCCCCATGGGTAGGTCTGAAAAACTGTGGGACCGGCCTTGGGCTATCGTGGAGGAGTTTCTTCACTTGTGGTTGCACTGTTTAGCAATTGGCTTAGCTCTAACTACAATGCATTACTGCCTGACCAAAATGTTTATGACCGTGTCTAAGGCATTACTTTTCTTCCTAAATATAGGGAAATGGTCATTATAAAATATATGTGAAGAAAAAATTCTGCCGTGCGCAAGAACGATCTAATAAAATTGTTAGTATCTTTTTCATTTTTCAAAGATTTTACTTCAAAATACCCCCCTTTCATAAATACCTGCAAAAACAATTTCAAACATTGTACTATACATATCAGGTCAAATAAGTTGTTCGTATTACCCTTTTCCAAAAGCGTATTTTGGACTGCAGTCAGTTTTTGATCACAGAAACAATAACAAGATTGTTTTCAAAGTTTTGCATGTTGAGACACCGTATTCAAAAGATTGCATTTTTAGTCTCCAAAATGGAGTTACGGTTTTAACAACTGAAATTGATCACAGTCCTGCATAGAGAGCAGATTTGTTGTCGATGGGAAATAATTTCCACGGACCAGCGTTTCTGGAGTTGTCTAGAAACTATAACATGACTGTTTTCAAAACATTACTATTTTTAAGTCTCTGAAATGCTGCTATCATACGAAAAAAAATTTTTTTGTATTCCCACCTGAAATGTATCTTTGATTGGCAGCCCATGAAGCAATCAATTTTTGCGCCAAAAGTGACAGTATGCTGAATTAGGCAGAGATGTGATCGTTTTCAAAGATTTTTAAAACATTTGATTCAAAAGTTTGCATTTTCAGTCTCTACGCGTTCTGTTATCATAAAACAACTGAAGTGTGTTTTTTTTTTTTTACTTATTTATTCACACGTTAATGGCTTTTGGAATATCGAGCCCATGGGAAAATAAAGTCCAAATGTTCTTTTTCTAAAAGCCAACAGTCAATCACAAAACATACTGTCATGTTCAGTGAGAGCAAACATGTTTTTGTTTGTCTGACAGTTACCATGGCGTTCCGGCAGTAGCATAATTATTTGTGGGGCACAAACACAAACGGATCTGACGGTCAGCAGATTAAAAAAAAGGGGAAGCTGCGGGAGCGGAAGTCACCACACTCTGATTTGGTTTTGGTGTATCCTTACTAAAGCCATCCCCCTGGTTGCCTCTGCCATCGCCAAGTGATTTGACAAAACCGGGGAATATTTTGGAAACGAAGCTAAAGGGAGAAAAAGCTGTTCTGGTTTTTCTAGCCCACCCCCCTTTCAGTCTGACCAGGGTCCAGCCGCCACTCCGCCGGCGCTTGTGGGTTTAGTGAATTGAAAAGACACTTCTTGTGTGGATTTTTCAATTCTTCAACGTGTCATCGGCCAGGAGTGCTATTGTCCCGTCGCCCTTTCTTTAGACTCCTTCTGCTGAGACAAGTCGTGTCATCCCCTCATGATCAGCACTTTTGTTGCCTTTGTTTTTGCTGCTACCTCAGAAGTCCATCTTGTCCTTTATATGGCTGCCTTTCATGCATAAGGGAACAGTTGTGGCCTGTTGTGGGGCTGTTCCACTGCATTTCCACCAGTGGGGTTTCCTTTCAATGCCTTCAAAGTAGTACAATGGGCCTCAGAAGGCCTGAATGGCCAATGCAGAGGGCACAATTCTACAGAGGCCGCTCATTTTGTTTTGCCAGAGTCAATAAAAATGCTAAGTTAAAAGCTAACCCCCTTATGTCCTCCTCAAATGGAACGACTTATTTGACCTCTTTTAAGCCTCCCTCCCAATTGATTTTTAATGATAAATTCATTTAAACTGTCAACAAAAGTGTTTTACTCTGCACTTTGCCAATGAATGTGTTTTATGTGCTGTCCAATGAAAAGCATCTGTGAACAAATTTGGGGTGTTTTAATGCAGAAAATATAAATTGGGAATTGTCATTTTTCACATAAATTGAAAAAAAAATGTTCTTGTATGTCTTTTCATGAAATGAGAGACAAATGTTCTATCAACTTGACGAAAACAGTCCAATGTGAATGGCCCATGATTTGTGGCCCCTTAGAAATCCCTTTTCATAGAGTTTTGGTGCAAAAATGTCCAGAGTAATGACTCATTTATAAATTTTGGTTTTAATTCTTCCAAATTGTTATCATGAAATTGAACAATCAAAATGTTTTTCTTTTCCTTTTTGTAGGCTTTCCTTTCATTTCATATCTCCAAATTTGATGAGTTTCATTTTGCGTAAAAACAAGAGAAACATTTTTTATCAGCTTAATAGATGCAATCCTCAACATTTTGCTATAGATGCGTTTTGTTAGTTAGCAACCACAAATTTACACAATGGATGGCTTTTCATGAAATAGTGATATGCTTTCCATAGGCCAGATTGCTACTCTTATTTGTTATGGTGCTCATGTCCTTTCCATTCAAACATTTGCCTTTCTGGAGACCTCGATAAAGATGTCTCCAACCTTCAAAGGAGGAGCGGGATTAAACTCGTTTTTTACGGGAGGGATGACAAAAGTCCACAATCGTTCCCCTGGCATTGCGGTGGAGACCTTGCATAAAAAGCATTGTGCGCCGATTTGTGAGCTTTGAAGAAAGCCGGGGGTCTTTGAGAAGGATTACAGGTAGAACAGGCATTGGCTGCCCAAGATAACTGCCATGACTTCATCCTCATTGTGTAGATTAAGGCATAAAACCCAAACTAATGAGTCCCAAAAGCGGGAGGAGGACATGGTGGGAGTGGGGGTGGGCCGGTGAGGAGTTGGGCATTGTTCATGATGAAGGACTCTCAGTATTTTCAGATCAACATTATTGCTGCAATGCTGATTATAATTTTTGGGAAGGAATCTAATGATAGTCCCCCCCAATTTTTTTACCCCTTGCATAATTTTAGTTTGAGACTGCTGACAACGGTTGACCCAATACAAAATCTTTGGTCATGTCCGTCCTAAGCGTACCTTTACACAACAACAAGAACCTTGCAATTACCGGAAATCTGTTTTGCATGCATTTTTGGGTCCAAACCATCTCAGTCATCTCAGACCTGCAAAATTGACCAAAAAAAAACACAACTTTGTAATGTGCATGCCAGGCGAGTAGTTTATATGCCTTCTGAATACTCTTCTTTGGCATACCAATAATTTGACATGTTTAAGTAATGCAACTCCTCAGGATGTTGTAGAGGAGTAGTTAACATGCACTTGACTTCTGGGAAATGTGATGAGCACAAATACCGCATGAGCGTTTTGGTTGTGACATAGGTGCGTATGCCCGCACTGAGCACTTTACTTGCATGCTTATTTCTTTGCAAACTACCATTTCATACTTCAGATGGAAATAACGGTGTCATTTTCAAAACCTTTGCAACCACCACTTTGTAACATGTTTTGAAGTGTTAGCATCAGCCCCCAATACACCACCATCACTTAAAGAAGTGTAGAATAAAAATCTGTCAGTTTTCACTCGTGCGGCACGCCCCTTTTTGCGTCAATTCTTCAGTGGCCTACCAATTAATAAATTTACAGCAGTAGAAAAATGTTTGGATTGGCATTTGATTACATTCTCTTAAATTGACAAAGGGCAACATTAACAATTAATTAACCCATTATTATTGTCGAAATATTTTTAATTTGAGAATATTTTTATGAGCTCCTGTTTCCAGAAAAATGCAGGCTATATGACTTGGATGAAACTCAACAACCATATTATATTATATATCATATATATTGTATATAAAACACTTTGATAGCTTATTTCAGACAGTTTTTCCCCACCACCCATGGGCATTTTTCTACATCTGAATGTCACAATTACACTTTGGACACATGATTTCCTCTCCCCGAAATTGAGTCTACAGCCCTTAGAACCAGCCACATTAGAATGTAGTTTGCATATGCATCACCCAATGATTATTGTTGGGGGAGAAACTCAAATGTTTAATTTTGTACATTTACCACACAGCATCTACCTGCACCTCCATGCAGGAGGTCGTTGTGTGAATCTACATATTGAGCGCGTGGCTGTTGTCATTCTCTGTTTTGGAGTGCGGCCTCTTGTTATCTGCCATCATTCATCTGCTACAATGAATATTACCACCTGAATTAAGCCATTATGCTGTCAGTTGGACGCCAGTAGAGTTACAGGAAATGCTTAACATTACATTGTGATAATGAAACATCTGCTACAGGCCAATTAATTCAACACTTCAACATAAGGGTGACACATAAAAAGGAAAAGCAACATAAAATTGTAAGTTGTTGTAGCGTATTCAACACACCATGGGATATGAATTCTCTTTTAATATCATTATTCTGGTTGTGTTGCTGCTGTTTTGCTTTGTTCCCCTGAACCACTTAACAAGAAGGATGAACACAATGTTTCCCAAAAATATACACTAATTTCACCCTTGTAACTAAAAATGAGCTCACATTTCCTGTCCTTGCCTTGTTTTCAGTACCATTTGGCCTGTGTCTGCTGCCATGGCCACCACTGCCATTCTTGCTAATGAGAACCAGCGCCATATAAACCCACAAACACACACTTACTTCTGATCTCTGACCAGTAAACGCAGCTGCTGTAGCCATGTCCCACCACTTTACAGATGCTTGTATACCCACAGAGCCCTGTGTTATCATAACCTTTCATGTAAAAACCGGAAAAATGACGGGAAGGGAAAAACATTGTTAATGTAATCCCATATGGTATGTTGGCGACTGTTTTTAATACGCAAGTCAGAACATGTCGTCAGCAAGATGCAGGCTATTGTAACTAAACGTAATCCAGATTCTGTTAAATATTTTGAAATATGGCAATGCTTATGTATTGCGGGTTGCTAGAAAAAAAAACATACGGGATTGTGTCCATAATCCATATACAGTTGAATCCATGAATACAAATTGTTCCTTTATTCACAATACAGACAATGTATAACTTACATTTTTATGTTCCTAACATCCCTTTCTTACAAGTGTAAAAATATGTCAACCACTGTTATCAAAACCTAAAAGAACACTGACTTAATTTCTGTCATACTGTGAAAGTAATTATCATGGCTGAGCAGACATTTCTTTTTTTTAATGTTAGAAAATAAAAAAAGGTTGCCAATAAATGTAAAAAAAAAAAAAAAAAAGTGGAATCCATTAAAGCCAATAGTCCATTAAATGCAAGCTTTTTTGTTTTTGTGATCTAAAAACACTCAGTAGTATTAATATTGTTTTGTATTTTTTCACAACATAAAAACACCCAGTGCAGTACAAAATGATTAGAAGTAAATATAAAAAAGCTTATATAAACTGGATAAGTTTACCAAAACATACCTTGCTGGCGTTTTGGCGTGATGCTGGTCACTCTCATGAAACGCGAGGTTATCGTGCTTCCTTTTGTCACCTCTGTTACGATTTGATGCCATAGAGAAGAAGAGCTTGATGAAAAAACAATTGTATAGTGTACCAAAATCAGTATAGCATGTTTGAGGGACGTGTACAGGGCGATGGCTACAAGACGAGAGCGCACGCCAGTAAATGGCGGATGTAGATATGAATCGGTATATACCTCTCTTGAGCTGCGTGCATACGGAAACGATAAGCTCGTGTCCATGCTTTCCATTGCCTTTGATGGGAATGTCGCCCCTGCAAAAATGACCGCCATGTAGGCAAGTCTGTTAGAAGGATCTAGTGACAGTCTGTGCTGTTTTTCTGTGACAGCAGCGGCAAAACCTTGATCGCTCCACAGCGCCAGTAAGCAACAGCGACAAATTCTGCAACTAACTGCCTTAGACAACTATTGTACAAAGGGGCCTTTTGACTTGACTGGACACTATTTTCCATCCATTAAATCTGAAATCTGTTAAATCAGGGTTTGTTAAGTTAAGGTTCCACTGAACGTTTTTTTTTTCTTGTCATGTTCTCTTTTTTTATTTATTTTTTTTATCAGCCACCAAAACACAGATGGAAAGGTCTAATGCATGATATCTAGGGCTGGGTGATTTTATGGTCATGATTAGTGATCATGAGAAATTTCAGGACAATTATGAGCTCAGCTGTGACTACTTACTTGATCAACATGACAAAAATGTGCGTGACAACAGCCGTCAGAGTAGACCTTTACATGCTCTACTTCTGTTTCTAAAGTGAAAGTAAAAAGAAAGTAAACATAATGACCGCAAGTGGCACTATACCTGTTGCTGAGGGCAGTGAAATACATGTCACGGATGACCTGGAGTTCTCCTCTGGTGACAAGGCTATTGTTACAAAGCAACATTACTCAGCGTTGGTTGTGTGGCGGTGTTTTCCAAAGCAACGTGGAGCAAATTAAGCTAATCTGCAAAATATGTCTGCATTTTGTTCATTTCGGATGTAGCATACCTGTAAAAACACTCATTCAATACTATAAACTAGTTCACTGTGTTCTTATATTTACCTACATTTGTTGTACTGTTGGTTTAAAATTGTTGTCATATTTTTATCTGTTAAGCTCTGTTAATTCATATGTTCATAAAATGTTGACCTACTCCCCAGTTTTCTTTAGTTTTCAATACAAATGCTTTAAAAATGGCAGTTCCAAAACTTTCTAAAACCATAAAAAAAAAAAATGGTAATACAGACCCGACGAAGTGAAAAAATAAATTGCAGGGTTTTTTTGCCATATCATCCAGCCCTAGTGACACACATGATTTGAATGTAGATGCCCAATGAACCTCTCGGGACAGTCAACATTAGAATTTCGTCTGTATATTAAAGGGACACTTGGATGAGCTTAAGATTGGCACTTATATAATAGGTAAAAATGACATCAATACTAAAATGCTCCCCTCAAAAGACTCTGTAGTGATTTAAGGTCTTTTTTGTGATTAGATTTACGACAAATTGCCCCGCCCCTTTTTGGGGCTGGGCTTGTTATTTTTTCTATCTCAAAGGTCTTCGTCACGGGAGGGAGCCAAGGGTGGTAATATTGCTCGCTTTGTCAGTTCTGTTTTCTAAAACGGCGACCGATCGCCACCAAAATGCAAATGCACATTACTACTCTTGTCCACTTCAACCTGTGAAAGTATAAACGTGTTCTGCACAATAGTTTGGATTTATTGACATATAACGGGCAAGAGCAGGAATGCGCACACGAACCCCGACTGGTTTATATTTCGGACATTTAGCAACGCTAAACTCTTGTCAACTCTTGGGAGACAGACGGCGACTGGCAGTGGGCAAACAATCAGGCAAGCATGGACCTTTATTTCACCACCCCTCCTTCCCTCCCCGGCTAACAGTAATGGCACGGCTAATAGCACCACCTCGTTTCAGGCTGTTAAAACAAAAGGCGTTAGCACAACAACATTAGCTCCTTACTGTCCGAGCAGCGTGTGGAGGTGATCATGAGCCTGCGTCTTCATGTCGCGGGGTTGCCTCCCAAGCAGTCGCGAGTGTTGTCCGACACTGCTTGCAGCTGCGAGAGTGAAGCGCCGTCAGAGTGAGGTAAGACTTTATAGAACACCGGGGGTGTCTTGAACGTGCGCATCCGACTCCACAGCTGAGTGTGGCCGCATTGGATTGCACCATTTCGGCGTGTTATAGGTCGAAAAATTGGGGCCATTCCTCATCCAAACAAATATACACGTCTCCTCATTCCCATTTCAGTCTCTGTAAATATCCTGACTGGTGTTAAATGCCTCGCTCGTCCTAACTGTGATCAGCGAAAAAGCAGTGCTTTTTTTTTTTTTAAGCAAAGAAGCAATGTGCGCTCGTCCCAGCATAAATCTATGTAGCTCTGCTCACTTCCACATTTCCTCATTCTCATATAAATCAGCCAA
Source organism: Filicampus tigris (assembly GCF_054856515.1). Classification (NCBI taxonomy): domain Eukaryota; kingdom Metazoa; phylum Chordata; class Actinopteri; order Syngnathiformes; family Syngnathidae; genus Filicampus; species Filicampus tigris. The sequence goes on from NC_141230.1 coordinate 3,990,908, forward strand.
TTAGAGGTTCATCCTTTTGATATGTTGAAGTGGTCATTAATAAGGATGTCCACATAAATTTTGGTGCCAATTGATCACCGTTTTTGGACATTATAAGCAATGAAAGTACAATGATTTCCAATGGAGAGTTTGTAATTGGTTCCTCCAGTGACTCCGACCGAACAAGGATAGATCGGTAGGGGGCGCGGCCATTCTTCTCATTAACAATACAATGGAAAGTAATTAGGGGTGTGACACATATTTGGTTTCTGAGGGGGGAAACAAAGTTTTGGGAATTGAAGTGTTTAACAAGAGGCGTTATTCATGGAGTGACTTATTTCTTAATTTCTCCCAAATGTATTGATAAAATAGAAAATGACAACTCTTTTCATTTTCCTGATCAAAAAATATATAAAATGAACTTGTTAGTGAAAACATGGCCATCCCCTTAAAGTTGATCTACTATTACTATTTACCCTTCCACCCTTTGACACATTTTCTGTTTTGCTTGATTGGATGTTATCCATAGTCCAAATCCGTATGTCATGTATGCAAGAATCAGCCTAATTTAGTGAAGCTTCTATTACAAATCACAAGAAGATTAGAGCCAGCACTGACTGGAGGGCATGTGGAAGCGTTGACAGGATTAAGTGGCTGTTGAAGTGATTTTATCTCCTTTTTATAAAGCAAAAGACAAGTGAAGAGAATAATTCTGCTCTTTTTGTAAAACCAGAAAAGAAAAGCCCTTCATCCTCCTTTTGTAGCCCTCTCACAAAAGGACACTGCCACAATTCACCAACAATATGATCTGTGTTAGCGAGATTTAGCGGTGAGAGATAAGGTTTCTCACTGTAATTAGATGCATCTCTTGCTTAACATTTAACCCCAGGGTGGCCATAAAAGTCAAATAGAGCATTTTTAAGGTAGAGAAGACACACATTTAAAACTCAGCAGTTTTCCTTTTGCATATGACAGTTTATTTAAGACTGGCTACGATCTGGTGGTCAACACATCCGAAAGTACTGAAACGACTGTAACAGAGGCCGAGCCAGAACGTGGCTAATGGGTGGGCCTGAATATTTCTCTCACTGAGCACAATCCTCCTATTCCGACACCGTACATTCATCGTATATTTAAATAAAATGATCAACTGAATAATATGAAGTTCAGATCTTCTTTAGACAACCGCAGTTATGCCATTCTTAATAGTCAATAAAATAAAAAACACACATTCAAAAATAATAACCTCTTTGCTGCATGATTCATAGTCCACAAACGCAATATTAATCAGAATATATGTTTTGTGGGGCTGCATATAACATTATCAAGGCTGGGCATTTTACAAAAATTTGCTGGTCCGTTTATCGCCTTCTGTCTGCAGTGTGGATACCCTTCCGCTGTCTGTCTATCCGCCTTTTTGTCAAGCCAGACCACATAGTCTATAGGTTGGTCCGACTATCATTTTAAACGGGCTTCCATTTACCGGGTCATTCGAAGAGTTCCACTGTACCTAAATGTGGGAAAATGTTGAATTGACAATGTCTTTGAAAAGTATTGACACATTTCTGGACTGACTATTGTTGTTCATCATCCTCTGTGTATATTTGACATGATGAACCTGAAGAATTACAAAGATCATGACCGCTTTATCCCGATCATTTTTCCACGATCCCATTTTGTTTCTGCGGCATTGATTTGTATTTCAATTAACTGTTAAACTGGGCTGTGTTTCACAGACCAAAGGTATTTGTACAAACTACTTGGGGGTGGGCTTTGTTGAAGGGGGGCTGGGGGATCATAAATGTCTATTCTCATAGCATTTAATTTCTGCTGCTTTTATCAACCCCGACCTCGCCGAAGGTCTGTGCTCCACTGCATAGCTGTACTACAACCACAGCAACCACCCCCGCCAACTTCGCCAGACACTGAGCAGTATGGCGACATCCGCATATGAGTGGCTGGGTGTTTGGGTGAATTTGTCTTCAACAAAAGAAAACTAACGCCCAGGTCATTGCATCTATCCCCATCCACTTCAATGAACAGCTGAAGGGCAAACGGGACCAAAAAAAAAAGTGAAACATTTACAGACGTTCACTGTGGTCACCATGTTTACCATTGAATCTGTTTATATTATGAAGATGAATGCAACAGCAACCTTTTAATTATTCAATGTCCTCAACCCTGCATTCATACTGTATAAGGTCTTCTAATTTATGCCACAACTATGTGAATTAATGTGTATTTGTGTGCTTATTTTCTGCATATCTATTGATGTTAATAGGGAAGGTGTCTGGCTCAGGGATGGTTCAAAGGGATGGCGTCACCACCATAACACTGCAGGTGCTTCGCTGCCCTATGTACCCCGCAGAGCCGTGCTCTACTGCCCCGGCAATGATGAGCGAAAGTTGAGGAAACTGGCCACACTGGACGTTGACTGTGCCGTCCTGGACTGCGAGGATGGCGTTGCCCTCACCAAAAAGGTAGTGATCCTAAATCACTTTATTTCATAGTTAGTAAGATTACACAAAAAAGTATTTAGCCTATTTCTTCAGTGTTGGCGACCTGTTACTCTAGCCTGTTTTGTTTAAAGATCCCACGCAATTGCCGCATCAAAGGTCTAACAGGAGTTCTGCCTGTGTTTTACACAAAAATCAGTTAAGCTGTAATATTATGACACTAGATCCCGCATAATGACATCAGTACCAGCATCTTGTGTGCTGTATTATAAATTTGCTTTCAATTAAACAGGGTGGGAGAAGTGAATGTTACTTAATAAGCGTTACATGCTGGTCCCAACACAGCGTAAATATCCTAACACAAAATCATCGTCCCGCCCCGGTTACTGTTCTGATTCTACCACTACAGGTGGTTGACTTTGTCTCTGTGTTTCGTTGAGCAGAACAGAAAGAGGGTGGCCGACTTTTATAGTCAGTGCAAAATGGACTACCGTACTTGGACTCAGATTGAGATAATATTTTAGATCTCGTTCGTGTTTAAAAGAGATTTTTTTTTTTTTTTAACTGAATGTTTTCGGGAGAGAGATGTTTACAAACCCACTTTCAATTAAGTTGGGACGTTGTGTTAAACATAAATAAAAACAGAATACAAAGATTTGCAAATCATGTTCAACCTGTATTAAATCGAATACACTACAAAAACAAGTTATTTAATGTTGAAACTGATAAATGTTATTGTTTTTAGCAAATAATCATTAACTTTGAATTTTATGGCAGAAGCATGTTCCATTCGCAAGCAAAGATGGAGTGAGGTTCACGTCATTGTGAACAACGATGTGAGAAAATAGTCCAAAAGTTTAAAGAGGAAATCAACCCAAAAATGTTCTTTCCAAGAATATGTTCTATGCAGTCCCACTAGTCGAAACATGGCATTCTGGTTAATATTGCTTTGAATTTGAGTTAAACAGAAAAATCCACCTGTTTTTTGTTCATCTCGGGGCGGCCATTTTAACATTAGAAGTCGATTTAAAATGACATCACAGTTGCTCAGGGCTCAGCTCGCCACCAATCATAGCTCAGCTTCAGCACACAAGTGAGCTGTGATTGTTTGTTGCCGGAGTCCCACACTTCATTACCGAAACAATGCCGGCATAAACAGGATGTTGTGACGCAAGAAAAAAAATCGCGCCCACGGATATGCACACACCTGTTGGCAAGACTCAAATGTGCATTAGCCTCATACCGCTAGCTTCGACTAACCCGTTTGCTGCTCTATTCATACAAGCGGCAGCAGGATCACAAAATATAACAAGGGCAGCAATGCCAAGTGATGCGTCGTCGCCAACAACACTGCATGCTAAAGATTATTTTATTCATCTGAGATGTTTTAGGACGCCACCAACATCAAGAAACTTTACGGCACTAGCTGTCTTGTTACTTCAACACTTCACTCGGAAAATGGCAAGAGAGTCTGGACGCAGTCACCATTCTCAGCCACTCCTCTCGAAAATGGCATAAAACCGTTGAAGTGTCGCTAATGGTGAGCAATACTTGTTTTAATCTGTTTCTTTGCCGGCTGCTCAAACTGTCTTCACATGGTCAGTGGTATCTTTTTTGTCCACCTTTAGCATTGAGCATTTTTCCCCCTTTTTAACTCATTTACTGCCATTGAGAAATTGTCTTTTCACAGTCCAGCCATTCAATCCCAGGAATTTATTTGTATTTTTTTCAAATATTTTGAAACGTTAGGGTAAAAGAGAGCCTGAAAATGTCTGGCAGTGAATGAGTTAAACATTAACACTTAATGATAATAGCTGGATTACAACAACTACTCAACAATTGTGTTTCTTGTTTTTTTTCTTGTTCCTGAAAGAGATGAAGTAAAGCATATCAATAAGCAGATGTTTAGTCAAAACAAATGTACATATCGTCACTGTCCAATGAAGGCACAGAACTTGAATTTGAAATGTGGGTTTTTTTGTTGTTGTATTGGATAAGTTTGGTAGGAGATACAGTATGTGCTTTTTATCAAACACCGATGCTTGTCCCTTTATAGGTAGCATTCAAACTATATATAGACATGTACACATTTTTCTGAATAAAAACATATGTACATATTTTAATATAATATATGGTACAAAATGTATTATGTGAAAGGATAGAGCATGGGACAATGAAAAATCATTTTTTAATATTAGTGCAGATCTGGATAAAGGTGATTAGGACATATTTCTTTCTTTCAGTTGATGTTATTCTTGCTATATTCATTGATCCTAGTAAATAAATAAATAAAAAATAGTCATATGCACAAGTTTGTTTTCAGTAATGGTTTTGCTTTTGACCTGAATTTGAATTCTTATGCCGACAGGCGCTTTCACACTTAATCCCTAAAAGGCAAACTACCTAAGTAAGATGTTTAAAACAAGCACATTTCTCCCCATTATGGTGGCATAAAGGCAGCAGTGCCTCCCTCCCAAACCTTTAAAACAAGGTGACCACGTCCCACTGGGCAAGCAGTGGGAAAGCAGCAGATGCAGCACGTTAAAAGCATTCTGCTCCCGCCTATGCCACCTCCCCATTGGCCCTCCTGAACTGTCCATAAAATTGTGATTGGAGAGTGGGATAAAGAGTGATACAAAAAAAAGTGAGCTAACAAAGGTTTTTAAGTCATGATAATAAAGATGATTGATATGGCTGCAGGCCGTTCCTGTAGCTAGACAAAGACAATAAGATGACGACCCGTGTGACTGACAGCTAAGAGCTGTGACCCCTCGATGATGTCACAGCTTTGGTCTACAGGAATGCAACAATTCAGGCTCAAAAGTGCTACATTTTGGAAAGATTTTGAGAACTATATATTGTGTAAAACTAAGTACAAGATTACGCTGAATAGTAAACAAATTATTACTTGATATAAATCTAAAGAAAAAAAGCTGTGTACTATTATTAATTTATATGTTTTGTTGGGAAAATTTCACATCCATAAATGCAAATTTCAAAATTCTACCCCGTTACTTGAATTATTTTTGATTGACATAGATAATTATTTTAAGTCTCTTGATTTAATAAATAATAAATGAAAACCAATAATTACTATACAGGCAGAAATGTTTAAAGAGTAACTCACGGATATCCCTGTTTTGAAAGGTGAATTTATTTTCTTATTTTTATTTTATTGTAACTCTTATTTGTTTTAATATAAAATTGTATTTTTGAGAGTATTGTATATGTATGCAAGGATGTTAATTGGATCCCCTGATTACTATGTTTTACTTTGTTTGTCTATATTTTGTTAAAAAAAACACACACATTTCTCCTGGTCTGCTTGGAGCCCCTTGCTACCCTTCAATTTCAATATGTTTTTCAGCGGATAAAAAGCTGTTTTAGTGATTTATTTTATATGATTGCTGAAAGGGCGGCACGGTGGTCGACTGGTTAGCACGTCCGCCTCACAGTTCAGAGGTCGTGGGTTCGATCCCGGCTCCGGCCTCCCTGTGTGGAGTTTGCATGTTCTCCCCGTGCCTGCGTGGGTTTTCTCCGGGCACTCCGGTTTCCTCCCACATTCCAAAAACATGCATGGTAAGTTGATTGGATACTCTAAATTGCCCCTAGGTGTGATTGTGAGTGCGGATGTTTGTCTCTGTGTGCCCTGCGATTGGCTGGCAACCAGTTCAGGGTGTCCCCCGCCTACTGCCCAAAGACAGCTGGGATAGGCTCCAGCACGCCCCGCGACCCTTGTGAGGAGAAGCGGTACAGATAATGGATGGATGGATGGATGATTGCTGAAAGTCAGGTCTGAGTCTATCAGCACCCCAAGATTTCAGACATTGTCTTTAGTTTCTTAAGACTGTGACTCCAAGTGTTTTCTAACAGCAATCTTCTTTATTTATTGACGAAAACAATTATCTCTTTTGTTTTGGTTTAACTGAAGGAAATTTTGGTTCATCCAGTTGTTAATTTGCTCTAGACAGTGACACAATACGCTGAATGAACCAGGATATGGTGGTATTCTGAAGCATTTGACTCAAAGGTAACATATACAGACTGAACAGAAAGGGTTCCAAGGACTGACCCTTGAGGGACCCCACATGTCATGGCCATTCGATCTGATTATAAACTTCCAATGGTCACAAAGTACCTCCTTTCCTCTAAGTAAAACCTAAACCATTTTAAGATTGGTCCATTTAATCCCACCCAAGTTTCCAACCTGTTCAACATTTTGATCAACTGTATCAAATGCAGCACTGACATCCAATAAGACTAGCCTACCGATACCTTCCCTGCGTCAGTGTTCAATCTTGTGTCTCTTAGTACTTTAATAAGATCTGTTTCTGTAGTGTAACGAGTTTGGAATCGTGATTGGAATTAATCAAAAAGTCCGTTTGAGTTCAAAATTTGTTGAATTGATTAAGAAGCTCTTTCTTGACAATCTTGGATAAGAAGGGAAGTTTTGAGATGGGTCTATAATTTACTAACAAGGAGACATTCCGCGTTCTGTATTTTAGAAAGGGCTTGATGGCAGCTACTTTCAGGAATTTAGGAAACTTGTAATCCAGTTAGAACACATTTCACAATAGTTTTTAAAAAGTCAGATGGTATTCAGTCAAGACAGGTAATTGATGGTTTCAACTGCTGAGCCTGCAATTTTTTCCCCTCTGTTCCAGCAGCTTTTGGAAGCTGGTTTGTTTACCTCTCAGTCCCACAGACCACAATGATATTATCCCACATTGTAACATTCAAAACACGCCGCCAGAAACGCTCAAGAAAATTGACGGATTTCAAGTGCGCCTCATGGGCCGAAAATAACATTCGTTTTTTTTCTTGTACCTTTTAATGTATTCTTTTCATTATCTGCCACCTTCACCTTTAAAACTTGCTGAGCGTCCACATTAATTGCTTGCCACTTTGACTCCCAAAATGTCCGCCTTCCATCTTGGCAGTAGCGCCGGCTGCTTAGGAAGCAGGGATGAGAGATGGACCAAGGGGTCAAAGCCACGGAGAGCCTGCTAACTGTCAGCATGGACACATAGGGGAGAGGAGGGAGGGAAGATAAGGCTGACTGCTCTAACACTCTTACACATATCATCATATCTGTATGATCAGTGGGGTGGAGGAAAAGGGGGAGCTGAAACCCTGGAGCGGAACTGACGGCTACACCTGTCCTCTGTCCTCATCTTTTCCTCGCCATCTTTTTTGCCCCCCTCTTGTACTCGCCCCTGTGCTGCAGGGTCCTCTGGGTTAAGATGGTTCCCTCCTGGTCTCTTCGTTGCCCTATGGTCCACTTTCCCCTCCCTGGCGTGTGTCTCTCTGTCTCCTTTCCCCACATGGGTCCCTCCATCCTCCACCCCCTGCTCCCTTCCGCCTTGCCTGCCTTAGAGACTCTCTCCTAATCCTTGGAAATTTGGAACTAATGAACTAACTGCTGAGCCACTGCTACGGAGCTTGCTCACAAACTATACTGTACTTCACACTCGATTTCCTCTCCAGATGGCACGGTGGCTCAGCAGACACGGTGGGAGGGAGGGGTAGGCACCTCACTCACTCTCATGAGCTTGTGAAGGCAGACACACACACAAATGCTCACCCATTCATGCACACACGCGCACACACACACGCCTGACAAATACACAATCACTGTTGACCTGAACTACTTGTTTCCAAGGATACTTTTTCCTGTATCCTTCTTTTTCAGCATTGTGTGGATTCCTTACGTCACAGAAGGCTTAGAAAGCCCTCCACCAGCTTGGCACCAATAGGGCAGAAACAGCACGACAGTTAACTTTTAAATGGTCTGTGATTATAAATGAAAGCAAATTTCAAAGGCCCGATGTTCCCGTGACATGGTTATAAAAATAGCGTTTTATAACTGCATGTGTTCCCGTCGATGCTGTTTGAAAAAATGTAATCCATTTGTCAGTTTTGCAAGGGCGATACTCCAGAAATAACAATCGTTTGTAGTTTTGAAACATAATGCGGTGTCAAACCGAAATTTGTAATAGTTTAATGAGTTTGAGACAAGGCAAAACTTGATGCACATTAATTTGTCGATTAATTTACTTAAGCATACTTTCGGGTGACCTAAAAAGCTAAATGCCCCGAACCCAAAAAACACATATGAAACAGCAACTATAAATATCGTCGCTGTCCGGCGGAAACCTCGTATCCGAATATGGTCAAATTCATTTTTTTTTTTTTTTTTTTTTACAAATTGATTCGAATGGTCCGTCTGTAATTTTTAAGCAATTTTAGCCAATTTAAAGTGGTGAAAATAGCAAATACACAAATGAAACCACAGGTTGATGGCCGCTTTTGAATGCAACTCATGTTGCAGAGGCGCATCGATACGACTACCGTTTCCTCCGACTGCGGAAGCCGTGTAGCGTAATGGCCGCCTCTATTTCCCGTCTGGATGTTTTGTTTTGGGGATGTTTTTTTTGTGCTGCAATGTGATGCGTCATTACAGAAGGACCCTCGATCGTGTGCCATGTGTGGTGAGTTAAGTCTATTCTAATATCCCGTTTTGTGAAAATATTTTAGCCTAAATGAAGATGTATTGTATTGTATTGGGTAGACGTTTGCTGGTCTGACATTTTCAAAAGCTTTTTGTACGATGGGGGCTTCACACACGCGGACTTTGAAGCACTCGGCTGCCGCCAGCTTGGTCTTTGTACTCTTTTAATCAGTGCAGGCATTAAATTAGCGATTTAATGCATTTTTAGTTAGTATTACAGTATGTGTACATAAGTGTGCAATAGCAATATAAGGTATAATACAAGGGCGGCACGGTGGTCGACTGGTTAGCACGTCCGCCTCACAGTTCAGAGGTCGTGGGTTCGATCCCGGCTCCGGCCTCCCTGTGTGGAGTTTGCATGTTCTCCCCGTGCCTGCGTGGGTTTTCTCCCACATTCCAAAAACATGCATGGTAAGTTGATTGGATACTCTAAATTGCCCCTAGGTGTGATTGTGAGTGCGGATGTTTGTCTCTGTGTGCCCTGCGATTGGCTGGCAACCAGTTCAGGGTGTTCCCCGCCCACTGCCCAAAGACAGCTGGGATAGGCTCCAGCACGCCCCGCGACCCTTGTGAGGAGAAGCGGTACAGATAATGGATGGATGGTATAATACAATAAACTCAAACAAGCTGGCGTTTTTTTTTTTTTTTTACCTCCTGTAAACTCGTCATTTTGTCACTACAAGGATTCCGCCCGACAGCGAAGATATGGAGATTCCTTGGTTTCATCGTTAATTTACTGAACTGAAACTTTCTTGAACACGCTCACAAAATAATGAATTGATTATTTAGCTCTGCAAGGTACAGATGTAATACCAGCAGAGGTGGGGAGGGTAGCCAAAATTGTACTCAAGTAAGAGCACTGTTACTTTAGAATAATAGGACTCAAGTAAAAGTAAAAAGTAGCCTTCCAAATAATTACTTGAGTAAGAGTAAATGAATATTCAGTGAAAAAACTACTCAATTACTGTGTAACTGCATTAGTAACTTAGGATGTTTGTTTGTTTTTTTCCATCAGAGCAATAAATTAAATATTTGCAAATTCAGCCATTTTGAAACAATGACTCTGTAACTAAATCAATAACTGAAATCTTTATAATATAAAAAAATATATTTGTGCATTCTTAATAGGAATAGGAAGGGCAACCTCTTTGTGTGGGATACTCTTAAGTCAGTGTACTACTTCAGCTTATAGGTATTGCTCTTCTGTTGACGGAAAAAACATAGATGAGGCTGCACGCAATTTATTCGTCGAAGTAGACATTTAAAACAACAACAACCATACATGCATAGTGTTTTAAAGAAGAAATGACTGAATGACGAAGCTTCCTGTTTACCAAGTTTATTGAAAAAGTATAGGCTTTTTAGTAGCTCCGTTTTATGGTACTGAACTACATTATAACCATAGATTGTTTCTGCGTGTGTGTGTGCATGTGCACGTGTATATGGGTCTGTGCGGGAGAGGGCTTACAGCATCTACTCCATAAGATGCACATTTGACAGTCACATAAAATAGGGCGGGAGGTGCCCTGTTGGCCAGCGTCTTTTGGGGACGTTGTGATGCTATTTATTATGTCCATAAATAAATTAAAATAATGATAATATTTTCCTCCATTTTTCCCCAAGAGATAAACAAGCAGCTCACCTAAGTAAAATGCAGTGTTTAGCATTGTGAAATGGGTCCTTTAATCGCAGTATACAAAACGGGGTCAGCTCTGATTGGCTGGTAGATAGCAAATTCAAATAATTGCATGAGATTGAAGTAGGGGTGGGCGATATGACGATATTAGATCGTTAAGCGATTCAATGTGTTCACGATCTCATAAAGCGGAAGATCGTTTGATCGTCTACATGGCACATTCTATACAGTTTAGCTCGATGGCGGCGCAAAACCGCTGATGCATATACCCGACCAACCAATCACAGCAGGCACAGTGCACTGTACGTGATACTCCCCGCCTCCCTGTTTGTTTGTATACAGCGGGGAGCTATAGCGAAAAGTCACCACGAAGCAGAGTTGGTCCCGAAAAGAAACTCCACATCCAGTTGTGTGCAGAGTTTCGGTTCGGATGTCAACGCAGACAGCCAAAGCAAACAGAGATCAGACCATTGGTAGCCGGAGGCAGCCGCTAGCTCCAAGCTAACGCAACCCACGGTAACACAGCCATTTAACAAGAGCACTCCATATGAAAAAAACACGCAAGCTGTGTAAAAGAAGTAACTGAGGCAGTGAGTTATTAGCTTGCTGAAGACATGATTCACATTAAAACAGTGGAAAATGAGGGCTTTAAAAGACTCTTCAAAGTAGTAGACCTGCGCTAAGAGCTGTGTTTTTATGTTTACATTGTTAACTTTTATGTTTACATTCACTGCACATCTTGATCAAAATTGTCACTGTTCAAATTAAAACCTGTTCAGAAAGCTTAGCTAACTTAAAATTTATTTTTTTCTTTTAGGGTTTCATACACATTTTAAATGTTTTATTTTGTTTAACATGAGGAAATGGTCAGAAATGTCCAAATTAGTATTAAAAAACGATGTAAAAAAAGAATCGTGATAAAATCGTGATTTTATTTTTTAAAAATCGTGATCTGATATTTTTGCCAGATCGCCCACCCCTAGATTGAAGTATACTATAAGCAAAGCAACAAAAAATAAAATGTCATTATCTAGTAAATTAAGATCAGCAAAATGTTGCTTTTTACTTAGACTTGATCCTGCTTGTATTGTGAGTGTGTTGGGCAAGGTTCTGGATATTTTGTGCATTTTCTTTCATGAAACCCTGACTGTGGATTGTATGAGAAACAGTTACTTTGCAGTTACAGAGGTGGTTGTGACTTGCGAGCATGCGTACGTGTGCAAGAGTTTCAACAGTACCCATGCATGCTCAAGTGGCCAGCGGTCAAAGCCAAAAATGCCAAGACTGATTTTTAGTGTCAGTTCAGCAGCCCTGCATATGACCATAAAACTGTTAGGCATAGGCACAGCCAAAACAAGTAAATAACTACAGAAATATCTGCAACTTACCGCAACATGCTTTCACAAATTAGAAGTTGCGTTTTTTATAGGCTTAAATTTCCACGTTTGGGCAGACACAAGACAACAGCTCATTATGAAACTGTTATTATTTGTACACTTTTAAATTTCTAAACAAGGCCTTAATGTAAAGCCAGGGGGTATTCTTCTTGAAACCTAGTCACATGCTGATATATCCTCCACTTCTTTGGTAATTCCTCGCAGAAATTAGTCAATTTGACAAGCCCGCAAAGACTGTGTGCGGCCTTGTGGCTGCCTGGCTCTGTTTGATTCCATTCCATTTAACCAAACGTGAATAGTGATTACATTTGATTGGTGAAGCGCCAGAGCAGGAACTCTCGCAGGAAATAAAGAAGCAAACGGTGCAGCTTAATGTAATGGAGTGGAAGTACAGTTTGGAAATGTAAACTTTAAAATAATGTGTATCAAAATGTACTGCCTGGTAGTCATGGGTCTTATCATAACTACTGATGCATATGAATCAGCAAAGTGATGGTTTTCCTTCCGCTGGTTAGCCAGTGAAGCAGAGAAAAACCTGTCTCATTGTGGTGCAAGCATCTGAGCGGAGATTAGATGTTCAGTGCATGACGTTATTCCGCACTATTACCTTTTTGCTGTTGGCAGTGCAGTCACGATATGAGCTATGGCCTATGCATGAACTGGTGTCTGACACCAGAGATTTTCAACTTTACATAAATTATGCAGCCAACTGTCAACTGCTGCATGACCTCGGTTGAGTGTTGGTGTGTTATTTCTGCGGACACTGAAGGATCTGCTCTGCCTTGAAGTGGTCTTGAATGACTAAACTTTTGACAAGTTCCTGGGAAATATTGATTTAGTCTGTTGGCCCATGTATACTGACTATTTCATATTAAGCGTTTTAAGTACGGTATGTGGGTGTGTTTACCTCCACTGGTTTAAATGTGTGCTTAACACCAAAAAAGCCCAGGAGACTTTAGAGAAAATAGGCTGCCAAGACTCACAAATGGGGAGTAAGCTTCCCATTAAGTAGTAGATCAATTCCTGGCTTGATCATAAACACCCTTCGTTCTAAAGCGTATTGTATGCCAGAGTTTTGGTTGGTAGTTTTCGTATATCTTGCATCATTCAGGGTCCTTGTCAGTTGAGCAAGGATGACTGTGCAGCTTTAACATTAAGGACTCTATGTTCTTAGCCAGCTCATCTGAGACACGGCCCAAATGTAGGCGAATACTGGTTTGCGTACAAGCGCAAGGCTCGCTGCGCGTGTTTGCCAAGCACAGCAGAAGGACTGTCTTGTAGATGCACCTGGTAGAGTGACAATTTGGTGGCAGAAAGTTGATCTCAACCTTATGCCTGCTCAGACCACATCTAACGCAAGTGCAGAGTAGACAGCTTGTCTCATGTAACATATTTCAGTCATAAATACCTGAACAGCAGGCATCAAACTCTGCCAAGAGAGAGACGAAAAGATGTTTAATGACGAGTCGCCGCCGAGTGGTAATGCTCGCTTGCGCTTGATATGACGCCATTAGTGGGCGTTATCTTACCTTTCCTACGGGGTGTCATGTGTGATGTTTCTAACTGGAGATCAGATAAGATTTAATTTTTATACATGTTTTATTTATTTATCCTTCGATATGATAAATTGAGTGAGTGATTTAAGAAGTGCAGCCCACATTTACATCATCTTTCCTGTAATGAAGTGACATGTAGGAAGTGGTAGAGCCACTGGATTATTGTTTATCGGCCTATATAAGAAGTTGAGTGATTAAGAAGTGCAGTCCACGTTTACATGTTTTATGAAACAAACTAATATGTAGGAAGTGGCAAAACTACTGATTTGTTTAAATGACTGTTGTAATCTGCACTTGAGGTTGTGCCTTTACAGTATAGTATCAGTATGCTATACTTATTTTACACCACACCTGTGTGGCAGACTTATGTTACCAACCTGCACATCAAAATATTCAGTAAGTTTGTACCCGTAATTGTAGTAGATGTTTTTTAATGCTTCATTTTGCCTTTACCTCAGTATTGTATTGTATCAGTATGCATAACAGATAACTGTTAAAAAATAAGAAAGCTACACATACTTTTCAGTACAGTATGTAACCTTTTATATGACACGGATAGGATGCTAAATTTCACATAAAAATAAGTAGGATTGTAAGAATACCTACTCACATACTTGATGAAATAGTATGAAAATTGTGATTTAAATGAACCTAACAAGCAGGGAAATGCAGCGTTTGAGACAAGAAGCGGAAACCGAAAGCATCATGTCGGTAGAATAAATATGAAAGTAACTTAACTGTAGGTCTCAGTGCTAGTTGAGGTATGGATGTCAGTGATTCTAACAATGGAGTGAACATTTGGATGTTTTCAAAGATGCTCTTTATGGAAGGGGGTTGGATGGCTATTGAGTTTCAGGTGAGCAAATACAGTCGACAGAAGCAACAGGGGTTTCTTGAGCGTGTTCCCCTCAAAACCTTAAATGAATGTGCCAAGAATAAATGTGTATTCAAAATTTGATTCCCATTCAAATCCAGACCAAGTGAGCAAATTAACTATAATGAACCTGTGATCTAGATGATCAGATAATTGCTTGTTTGGAAATGAGCGCACCTGCCTTACAGGGAGAACAGCTTGCATGACTGAACTTGCAGGTGGAGTGTTAAGGTGCTCAGGTCATGAATACATTATTGGCATTTAGAAACACTAATGAAATAATAGGAAAATGTATGGTTTAGAAATGACTAGAGACTGAAGAGCTGAAGGCTGGAATTACAGGAAGACAGTAACGCAAAATAATGGGGAAAAAATTGAAAGGGCTGTTTAGGAGTCCAAGCAAAAGGAGGCTTGCTGTCATCTTTAACAAAACTCTAAGAACCTCTAGTCAACTACCCCGAAACCTTTGGGCAGTGAAAAGTTCATGGATTTCATATAGTTCAGGGCTCATCATTGTGGTTCCCATGGGCACCCATTAGCCCTCAATTCCCACATGAATAGCCTGTAGGCCTAAAAATAGCTTCCTAGGATTGTGACATTGTGATTTTCCAGGAATGTTGTAGAAGTGATCATTCGTAAACACTGGCAGTGGTTTATAGAATTCAAGGGATACATTGATATCTGATTTCTACTTATTGTGCGGATTTAACACGATCAGTATCTTCACAAACGAATGTCATTTATTATTTATAACATAAGAATTTCTGACAATGGACAGATAATAATACCGTTGCAAAAGGTAATTTCAGAAAATGTGTTGTTTCAGAAGTGTGTATTTAACCTACTTTGTTTTGGTGCAAATCCAATTACTGTATAAAGTACAGACGCTAGTGAATATTCCATTCATCTTAATGACGCTGGCATTTGAGTTAAAATTCAATAAAAATTCAAATTTGGTTAATTGTAAATAGGCCCCGCTTAGCAATTCATTTTGTCATTCTTCAATAACTAAATAAGGGAAATTAACTACAATAATTTGGGGATAGCAATATAATCTGTAGTCAAAGGACTACAAGGCTTTAAACCTGGAGAATTCCAGGTTGAAGAGCCTCTGCTTTCAAAAATCTTGAAATTGGCATTAGCCATTTCTTTTGGATTTAGTGATTGTGGGAAAGCTGAAACTATCGAGTCTTCAAGAGTTTGCTAAAAACGGGAATTCCTGGTAGGGTTCAGAGAAAGCAAGAAGATCCTCCTTATTGAACTTTAACTCCATGTTCATTTTCCACTCGGATGTGATGTCAACAAGGCGGTAGCCATGCCGAGTCAAGTGTACACTGGACTCGGCGGGATCCCGAGTTTCCGGATGCACGTTAAGGAGCTGCTTGTTCTCTCACGTTCAGAGGCCCTGCCTTCACTGGCTGACTAGTTGCCCACCTGCCTTCCCTGCATGTCAGCTTCTAATGATGAAGATGATGGAGGGGATCAAAGAGGAGATGGAGCTGATGTTGGGGAGTGCGCTCCGTGGGGCATCAGGTGATATGGGGAGGGAGCTTTGAAGCAACTTGTTGGACGGCTGTCCATTAATGTAAAAATCCTTCTTTTCAAAGGGTTTTATTCAAGCCTTGAGTAGCACACCCCATAGGGGTCAAGGTGTCTTGTAGAATAACATTCCTTACTTTACAGATTAAAAAAAAAAAAAAAAAGAATGCTCAGTGAGCTGACCATCTTCTCTGACATTCTTGGCGTCATGGTCTCAGGAATGGCATTATGGTTTCTGGAACATTACAAGAGAAGTGCAGCAATGATTTTGATTCAGTTTCTAGTTACAGTGAAACCGTTCAACTCTTCTCAGTCTAGTTGATCCAACAATATTTAAGGCTGTTTGATTTGTAGATAGCAGTTGCTTTGGTCCGGTGATCAATGTCAGACAGTAGTCAACATGAATCAGTTTTCCACGGTCGCCACAAACAGCAGATGTCCTGGCAGGTTTATGAAACATGAGTTATGGCCTTGTAAATAACCCTTTACGTTTTAAATTACAAAGATGAAGCCTGCAGTCGTTGCTGGCTCATGAGCATGACGGTAAAACGGTACAATGAGAGGTTCCATGTTAATCATTTGTTGAGGCCAGCCCATGACCAACATTGACCCCTTTAGATTATATTGTTTATCGTTATCGCTTTTATATAATATTTGATTGATTCTAGAAGGGTGTTCATATTACCAAGAATAGTTCTGCATTCAAGTAGATCATAATTCGGAATTTTGTCTCGCTAGCTGTCACATGTTGATTGAGGGGGTCACCATAAACGCTCACATAACTTCATCTAATGCAAATCAACCTAACTAACAGACATTCTGATGTATGGCTCTCCATGTTGTATTTGTCAATGGTTTCTCTTTGATGAATACATCAGTATTTTGTACAAGGTCTCTTTTTTTTTTTTTTTTAACCAGCAGGATAGACGTTATATTAAAATTCAGTTGATTGTGAAAATGAAAACATTTGATGGAAACATTTCAACAATCGGAGAGTGAAACAACAATGCCTTGTTTAAAGAAAAGGAATAAAGTGTAACATAATTACATAAAATCAAGAGATATGTGCCTGAGGTTCAAATCAAAACTTAAATGCAAATGCACAAGCCACCTTTAACAAAGTAACTTCGGCCAAGTGATTTGGGTTGAGGATCCCCCAAAAGTTTCATAGTTGACGAAACGTTAAACCTATTGGCAGGCTATCTTTGCCGGCCGGGGAACCTTGCTCCATTCAATTTCATCACTGTTTTGTTGGTTTATACTATATGACATTGTAATTTTTACAAGCGACTGTTTAGTATCAGATGCTGTCATTGTTTTAGTAGTTAGTTTTAAGTAGAAGTTTTCAAAAACTCTAAGGCATTCACACTTATTTTAGAGTAATTTTCACCTCATACAATTAATAGCATTATTGTAAACCCAAAATGGTCCATCACAGCTTCAGTCTCTGATCCAACCTGACAACTTCTAAGCTCCCGTTTCCTTATGTTGTTTAACTCGGACCACATTTGTCCCAGAGACAGCTAGCTCTCTCCTCTCAGTAACAGGACTTCATTCCCATCATTCCGACACCCCGTTTTTCCATTCCCCGGCATCTGTTTTAGATATAGTGGCATATGTTTTGTTACTGGTAGAATTTGGAACTCCAGGTCCTCACTTTGATTTCCTTTTCCCTCCATCT
The DNA here is from genome assembly GCF_054856515.1 of Filicampus tigris. Taxonomy (NCBI): domain Eukaryota; kingdom Metazoa; phylum Chordata; class Actinopteri; order Syngnathiformes; family Syngnathidae; genus Filicampus; species Filicampus tigris. Next base: position 4,008,537 of record NC_141230.1, read on the forward strand.
ATCGTCCTCACCTCCCTTCCTGCTCTGTTTTTGCATAATGTTTTCTTTAAAAGAACAAAGTACAGTGTGTTTTATTGTATTGTGCCTAAATGTGCAATTCTTGCTACTCAACATGATTTATCGGTCACAACGCCACATGTCCTAATTTCAACTTTTTTCCGCTGTTCTAGACAGAGGCCAGGGAAAACATTGCCAGGATGTTAGCTGACCTGAACTTGGGCCGGACAGAGAAGTGTGTGAGGGTCAACTCGGTGTCGAGTGGTTTAGCTGAAGCTGATCTACAAGTTGTCCTACAGGCTGAGGTTCTCCCACCTGCCCTTATGCTGCCCAAAGTGGAGGACACTCAAGAAGTTCAATGGGTAAGTTCTTAAATTGTTGTACCTTAGATGTTTGTATTGTTGCTTCAGCTATGGAAATCATTGTTGCAATGTTTCTTTTGCCATTATAGAATTACACAAAACTACTTTAACTCGTTGTAAATATGTTGTTATAAAACCGGATTTCACTGGTTATTCAATTTGTATTTTACTTTGGTTTCATCACGTAATAAAGTGATTCGATATCTTGATTATTTTATGCAGAGTAAATACAATGTAGTTAAGAAAAGTAAAGTACTCTTCCACCCCGCACTGCTATATGCCTTACAACTGTACAAAAATCTGATTTTCATCCCCAAAAATGTTCTTGCAGCTTTTTTTTTTTTTTTTTCAAAATTACAAAAAAAACAGGAGCATATAGTGAAAATTAATGAGATGTTTGGATTCTACATCTGAAACTGCCCTATAAAATGATGTTGGCTACTTTGTCTGCACATTTTCTTTCATGCAGATCAATGTAATTGTTTGATCTATCTTCAGGAATCATGCCAATTGTGTGGAAGTGATTGTTGATCAATCGCGTCTCCATTAAATTGAGGGAAAATGGAGTTTACTACTTGACCGCAACCAGCAGAGCAGAACTAGTTTGCCGTCTAAAGAAGTCCAAAATACTTAGGTTGTAGGAAAGTTGAGCTACATCCACATAGGCAACTACTATGTCACAACCCCCCAGGCAAAATGTTTCTAATGTGGAAATAGGAATTTCGGACTTGCTTCATCTCATCCCCCAAAAATAAAAATAAGACACAATTCACCATTAATTTTCTCAAAAGCAATCATTGAAGTTTGGTCAAATTATAAAAGTGTTTACAATGTGAGACTACCACATGTTTCAACAAAACAAAACTCTGTGCATACAAAGAACATCACTTTAAAAACCCTGTGATATTCCTTCCCGTCTCCCCTGGGTCCATGAAACGTAGTAGTATCCTAACACAAACTAAAGAAGTAAGACGAAACCACGGGAATCTTCAAAGCAATCAAAACATGCTTTTCCATTTCACAGTAAAAGTGGGAATTGATCCCTGTGGCAAGATCGTGGATGGACCCGAGTGTTTTTCTTGGCTGCTGCTCAAGAGGCAGACATTTGTGCGGATTTGCTTCATAAGCGTAATGGAGCTCGCAACTCCGCCTTTACCTTAGCTCACTCAAGGCTGCTTTGTAGCCGCAACATGTTGCGGATTAAAAATGTATTTAATCAAACCTGAAGTATGTCCACTCATAATAGAGCAACAGTGTAACCCTTAAGGTGAAATACAATCCGTTCCAGGACACTGGTCAAACAATGATACCGTTTTCTTGTAGACATTTAATGATTTGTGTCAGAGTCAAAGTGTTGTCATCATAAAATATTTACCGTATTATGAACAGTGGCAAATTTTTAAGGCAAGGCAGGTTTATTTACCAGTATATAGCACATTTCATACACAAGGCAACTCAATGTGTTTCACACAAGCAAAGACACAGCACCCAAAAGCATTTACAAACACAGCAGTTAACAACATTCAGAAGGAAGCAGAGTTCCAAAATTAACTTACTAGAATGTACGTTGACAACATTTAAACACATTAACAGAAAACTTTAAAAACCTTTAAAAGTACTGTATTTTCTGCAATACAAGCCACTACTTTTTTTCATAGGTTTTGAACCATGCGGAGTATATAAAGGTACGGCTATTCTGTTGATTTTTCTTCCGCCGCTAGGGGTGGTCTAACCGGAATTACAATACAATGCAATACAATTACAATACATTAACACTATGTGACTGCAGGTGAAGTTCAACAGGCGAAGGTGCTATGCACTAGGTTAAGCACTAGGCGTTGGATTGGGTGGTATGCGGAAGTAGAGCAATAAAAGGATGTTAACTGACAAATTGGAGTGGCAGCGGGCAGTAAAATGAACATAAGTACTTTATTTTCTCTTGATTCTGTTTCATTTTAATCAGCAAAGTTGCTGCCGTGTTAAAAGCCACTGTTAGGTACATGAACATTTACAGTTCAAAATTGTTCTGTAAATGCAGTAAATATCAAATTTTTCAACATAGATAAGTGTGTCTTATATAAAGGTGCAGCTTATATCTGGGTTTTTTTTGGGGGGGGGTTAATGTAGTGGGTGCGGCTTATTGTCCGGAAAATACGGTAAATAAAAGTTGGTTTCTAAAATATATAAAAGATAAAGATGATTTAAAATTGTTTAAAGAGCCTTTATCAAAGGTATGCAGAAAAAACTACGTTTTTAACCTGAATTTAAAAGCATTTACACTCGGGGCTGACTTCACTTTTGTTGGCAGTTTATACCATCAGCATAACAGCTAAATGCAGCTTCACCATGAGTACTTTGAACTCTTAGATCCATTAATTGACCGCAGTCTGCAGATCTCAGAGCCTTACAGGGTTTATATTCAATCAGCATTTTATTAATCTAATCAGGACCCAAACATTCAGTGATTCATAGACCAGTAGCAACATTTTAAAATGTATTCTACAGTTAATTGGGAACCAGTGTAAAGCCTTTAGGACAGGAGTAATATGTTCCGATCTCTTTGTTGTGGTCAGAGCCAGAGCTATAGCATTCTGAATGAGCTGCAGCGCTTGATGCTCTTTTGATGGAGACCAGTAAGAAGACAGTTACAATAATCAAGTCTACTGGAGATAAAAGCATGGATAAGTTTCTCCTGTTCTGCTTGGAGCAGGTAACCCTTCAGTCTGGATATGTTTTTCAGCTGGTAAAAGGCTGTTTTAGTGATTGATTTTATATGATTGCTGAAAGTCAGATGTGAGTATCAGCACCCCAAGAATTCAGACTTGGTCTTTGGTTTCTAAGGACAGTGACTCCAGGTGTTTTTAAACAGCAATCCTCTTTTCTTTATCGACGAAAACAATTACCTCTGTTTTGTTTTTGTTTAGCTCAAGGAAAATTTGGTTCATCAGTTGTTCATTTGTTCTAGACAGTGACACAATACGCTGAATGAACTGCTGTCATTTGGGGACAATGATAGATACAGTACACTGAAGCTGTGTGTATTCTGCATAACTGTGATAGCCAACATTGGTATTCCAAAGCATTTGACCCAAAGGTAACATATACAAATTGAATAGAAAGGGGGCCAAGGGCTGAGCCTTGAGGGAATCCACATTTCATGGACATTCGTTTTGATTCAAAACTTCCAATGGTCACAAAGTAACTCCTTTCCTCTAAGTAAGGCCTAAACCATTTTAGGACTGTTCCATTTAATCCAACCAAAGTTTCCAACCTGTTCAACAGGATGTTATGATCAACTGTATCAAATACTGCACTGAGATCCAATAAGACTAGCACCAACACCTTACCTGCATCAGTGGTCAATCTTATGTCATTTAGTACTTTAATAAGAGCTGTCCTTTGATGAGGTCAGAATCCTGATTTGAATTAATCAAAAAGTCAGTTCGATTTCAAGAATTGTTTGAGTAGATTAAAAAACCCTTTCTCGACAATCTTGGATCAGAAGAGAAGGTTTGAGATGGGTCTATAATTTACCAACAAGGAGACATCCAGTGTTCTCTTTTTTTTTAGAAGGGGCATGACGGCGGCTACTTCCAAGGGTTTAG